>NC_060139.1:936728303-937033303 GCF_021461385.2 Schistocerca piceifrons | reverse complement strand
GAGCAAAGATAGACGAATAAGGCACTGTAGTAATTTTGATAGGATGAGCACATGTGTTATATTCACTTCTGGTTGTAAAGTTTTTCTTGGCCAAGGTACGACGTTAAATTAAATTTAGCGCTTCATTGTAAAGTTTTGCAAATCAATTATTTCGCGTTGTTTCCAAAAGTTTGGTTTTAAGAGTATCAGTGGATTTTACTGGATGGTTAGTTACAACAAAATTATGCTTTGAACTGTTATAATACGCCAACCATCTCACCCGCCAGCCTTTCCACTTAATGCTCTGTTACAAACTGAGAGGTCAATGCCAAAGGTCCGCATGTAAAAACGCAGACAAGGATCAAAACCGACTGACCAATACGGGAAACAGCTGCTTCTTATAGCCTTTTGTATTTGATAATAACTGTTGAGTAATTGGTTATGGCCTCCCTGTTATATTATCTGTTGAGCATTGTGTGAATATATGTTAATCTAAAATTGTAAGTCAGGATTAATTGCTTGACACGTGGTCGTGCTCTGATTAAAAGTAATAATTACCACATTTGCTTTTAAGAAAAGACTGAAAGTTTTCTAGATGTCATGTGTTGTCTTCTTTTTTTAAATCTGTGTGAGTGCGCAGAGAAAGAGATAATGCTTAGTTAGATTATTTATCTTTTAAATTTCGTAAAATTGCCGACTGGCCAATATAAAGTCTTTTAATTGAAGCAGATTTCAGAACTGTTAACATTAAATAATTTGAAGGTAACACGTTCGTATGAGGTAGCTCGTCTTGATATTTAATTGACTTTTCACCTTCTTTTTCATATTTGATCTTAGTGGTCATTCTTGTTTAAGGTATTTCCAAATCTGGTAGGCACTCCTTACCTTAGTCTAATACTTTGGCTAAGAGACACGTGTTATTGGAATTTAAATTAGTATTGCTGTTGTGTTGATTTCTAACTGTGGGTCATTGTTTTCTATAAAATGATCGTTTTGTAATGGTTTGCTAACTGTTTGATACACCATTGTGTCGTTATGTGAAATGGTGTGCATTAATAGCGAACTGTATAAATGTCACAAAACTCAATCAGTCGGTCCACCCTTTGTGTATCCTATGATCCTGTACCACGCTCCAGTGTTTTCGGACATCCCCGTTTTTTTGCACTGACATGGGAAGTACTGTGTAGGTTGAGATGTTCATGGGGGAAGGAGTCAGGGAATAGAGATGAACTGGCAAAGGATTCTTGCAGGGGTGGGGGGGGAGCGGGTAAGCGAATTTCGAAAGCAAGGCGGAGGGCGTGGTTTTCAAGGATTTGGAGGGGCCTGATAAAATGTTTTGGTGGAGGAGGATATTTTCGAAAGCTCGAGATCTTACGCAGTTTTGACGCGGGAATTTTTGTAAAAGCGTCATCGCATGACTGAAAAGCGTGACTGGTACCTGCATGAAAAAGAAAGAAAACTATAACAGTCCAGGGTGCAGGCCGTAGCGTTTGCATTTATGGGCCCAGCTTTTCTCGCTCGCTCGTACTGCGGTTTGTTGTCTCTCCGCACGCAGGGGTAAGCGCCTTGGTGGGTAGACAAACCCGCACGACAGCCGCAGGCAAGGCGCCGCCTAACGAGAGGACAGGCGAGGAGGCGGTACTCGCAGCCACCATTACGCCTAACAAGCCATCCAACGGCCGGCGCCGAGCACACGGCACGGCCTCATTACCTGGTCGCGCTCAGACACGTTTGGAGATCTTCAGAAGGCACCTCCCGTTACACACTACACGCTGCTCTCTCTACGTTTACGTCAGCAACAAGATTAGATCTCTCTCTCTCTCTCTCTCTCTCTCACACACACACACACACACACACACACACACACACACGCGCGCGCGCGCGCGCGCGCCAAGTTTAAAATTTAAAATGCCTTTGAATACAATATATTTCGATCTTATCAACACATTCTCCGGTAACTCAGTGCATAACGTAAAATGTCTGTAAACATAAAGTCACTGGTTCTAATCTCTAATTACTGACACCATAAAATATTAGGGGGAACCGGAGGTAGTGTCGCTTTCTTTACACTAAATTCAAACACACAAGTCATAAACAAATTTTTCTTTTTAATTAATGATTTAATCATTCTCCTTATTAACAACATTTTGCACATAGTGTGCAAATTTTTTCGATGCCAGATCGTTAAAAATTAATTGGTTTTCGAGCAAAATATGCGGAAATTGGATTTTGGCTATCACCCGCATTTTAAAATTTTTTTCCGCTTGTAAAATGTTGTAGATATCGGAATAAATGGAAATCCGATGGCGCAATATCGGACGAGTATGGTGGGCGAGACAATTCCTCCCATTCTACTTCATTAATTTTTCCACGGTCCGTCTTGCGCATTGTGGTCTTGCATTATCGTGTTACGGAATAACACTGGGCACTTTTCAATTAAAGATTGATTTATTCGAACCAGTTGTTGACAATAAAGGTCTGCATTCACAGTTTGTCCAGGTTTCAACACTGAAATCAACGACGAAGCGAATACTCCTTCATGTACACAAAATCGTATTTTTGGGGTGTAAACCTGGTTTGGTTGTAGTTCGTGGCGATTAATTCGGAGGTAGCTGTTGCCTGTTGCGTTTTGCATTATCATAAAGGGCCCGTTTATCATCTCCAGTTATCAAAACACTTCAGTATCGGACAGCTGAAGCAATAAGTTGCATGCGGTGGACCAATTAACTTTGCTTGTCTTTATCAATCTGCTGAAAATGTTCTTGGATTGATGACCAAGGTTGATTAAGAGTTTTTGATAGTCCCTCGATTGTGTGACACGGATTTGCTTCCACTTCCGCCCTTAACATGTCGTTGTCTAAAGTTGTGTGTCTTCCTGATTGATATAAGTTGGAATGCTCAAATTTATCGCATTTGAAGTTAGAAACCCACCTTTGGCATTTGCGAACGTCTAATGCACTTGGCAAAATATCACAAGTGTTTCTGGTAGCAACTGTTGCGTTACTAAAAGCATATGATGCTAATAAATTTTTGCCATAATGGCAAAATTGCTTTGTGTTGTGAGTCTGCATAACTTATCACACTACGACTGTGTTGATGGTTGACGCTCATCACTACGACCAAGAGTTGTGAAAGTAGGAAAGCGACACGCCCTGTCCTCCTCCCCCCCTCCCCCCCCCCCCCCGCGTTTTTATGCTGCTATTGTCAAATGGTCCGTCTCTCTTTTTCCCAGTGTTTTTGCTGTTGAGTGTACCTCTTCTGCTACTTGGCTATCCATTTCAGCATAAATTGCAGCACAGTACAGTTATTCAGGAGTAAACAAGCCACACTAGCCTTAAAATGTCTTTGGCATAACTTTGAACTACACAATTAGCTCGTAAATGACATACGAATATTGACATCCAGAAACAACGTTACTTTTCAATACCCCCACTAAATTAAAATCTGATTGACATATGAAGTGCCTTATTGTGAAATGAAAAAGTTATATACATCAATAATACTGTTCTACGTCTATAAATAATAAAGTATATCGTTTTCTGTTTGATTTTCTGTCTGATTTTTGCGTCAAATTTTAACTTATTGTGAATACTCACATATTCATGCGATGAGTAATTAAAAATATAAAGATGTTACTTTTAATAAAAACTTATGGTTCAGAAATGCATTACTAATAGTTATATTTGACAACAAAATATGTAATTTAAAGAAAAGTCAAAAAACATTATGCAAATTAGACTGGAACCAACAACGTTACAATTACTAGACTTCAACGTTATGCAAGTTTTTTCTCCCTTCAGTCAGCTACCGTCAAATATGTGAATATGCTCGAAATATTTTGTAGTTAACGACAGTCGGAAAGGCGATTTTTTTTATTTGTTGTAAGAACTGAGTTGCATTGCTGTTCGAAATTGTCGTCCGTTCACTGAATATAATCGGAGAGACCTACTTGTGAGCATGTTTGATTTTTACCCGCTAATAATAACAGTGTACTTTTTGTCAAAGCTTAATTTGTTTAGGCATTTCAGGTATCGCCTATCATCAGAATATCTGCCGAAACCATAACCATTATGATGAAAGCACGAGTACACTTATAGACTACGCAATTAAGAGTAAACGTACTTAAATTCATTGACAAACGATTTTACACACCAGATAAAATACACTAAGATCGTAAACCTACACACTATCGGCGGGTAAATACATCACTGGTCATTAAAATTGCTACACCACGAAGATGAAATGCTACAGACGCGAAATTTAACGACAGGAAGAAGATGCTGTGGTATACAAATGATTAGCTTTTCAGAGCATTCACACAAGGTTGGCGCCGATGGCGACACCTACAACGTGCTGACATGAGGAAAGTTTCCAAACGATTTCTCATACACAAACAGCAGTTGACCGGCGTTGCCTGGTGAAACGTTGTTGTGATGCCTCGTGTAAGGAGGAGAAATGCGTACCATCACGTTTCTGACTTTGATAAAGGTCGGATTGTAGCCTCTCGTGATTGCGGTTTATCGTATCGCAACATTGCTGCTTTCGTTGGTCGAGATCCAGGAGGGTAATACGGAACGCTGTGCTGGATCCCAACGGCCTCGAATCACTAGCAGTCGAGATGACAGGCATCTTATCCGCATGGCTGTAACGGATCGTGCAGCCACGTCTGAATCACTGAGTCAACAGATGGGGACAACAACCATCTGCGATGGTGAACTCAACGACGAACCTGGGTGCACGAATGGCAAAACGTCATTTTTTCGGGTGAATCCAGGTTCTGTTTACAGCATCATGATGGTCTCATTCGTGTTTGGCAACATCGCGGTGAACGCACACTGAAAGTTTGTATTCGTCATCGACACACTGGCGTATCACCCGGCGTGATAGTATGGGGTGCCATTGGTTACACGTCACGGTCACCTCTTGTTCGCATTGACGGCACTTTGAAAAGTGGAC
This sequence comes from Schistocerca piceifrons, assembly GCF_021461385.2. Classification (NCBI taxonomy): domain Eukaryota; kingdom Metazoa; phylum Arthropoda; class Insecta; order Orthoptera; family Acrididae; genus Schistocerca; species Schistocerca piceifrons. The sequence goes on along the minus strand of NC_060139.1, from coordinate 937,028,368 downwards.
GTTGCATTTCAAATGTGTTACGACCCGTAGCTCTACCCTTCATCCGATCTTTGCGAAACCCTACATTTCAGCAGGATAATGCAGGACCGGGTGTTGCAGGTTCTTTACGGGTCGTCCGTGATACAGAAAGTGTTTGACTGCTGCCCTGGCCAGCACATTCTCCAGATCTCTCACCAATTGAAAACGTCTTCTCAATGGTGGCCGAGCAACTGGCTCGTCACAACACGCCAGTCACTACTCTTGATGAACTGTGGTGTCGTGTTGAAGCTGCATGGGCAGCTGTACCTCTACACGCCATCCAAGCTCTGTTTGACTCAGTGCCCAGGCGTATGAAGGCCGTTATTACGGCCAGAGGTGGTTGTTCTGGGTGCTGATTTCTCTGGATCTATGCACCCAAACTGCGTGAAAATATAATCACATTTCAATTCTAGTATAATGTATTTCTCCAATGCATATCCGTTTATCATCTGTATTTCTTCTTGGTGTAGCAATTTTAATGGCGAGTAGTGTATGTTGTGCTACCTGCAAGAATCTGAAGAAACAACTGCAACGTCTTCGTCGCCACAAAAATACAAACTAACTTTTCCTTTTCCGTGACAACACAAGGCCTAGAAAAGCCCTCAAAACATCGTTGAATGCTTCTTCCCCATCCACCCTACACCCTCTATCTCGCACCTTCCATCTGTTTGGCTCAATGAAGGAAGTACTCCGTTGGAAGCAGTACGTGCATGACGGGCAGGTTATTGCTGCAGCAAAACGTTGGCCCCGATGTCCACCAGTAGAGTGGTACCATGCGGGCATACAGACCGCCCCAGTAAGGTGGCGTAAGGCCATCTCATAGAATGGATATTATGTTGAAAAATATGGCTTTGTAGCTAAAACAGTGGGGAATAGTATGGTGTACTGAAACCCCGAAGAAAACTAACCTCCTTTCAGAAAAAAATGTTTTGCATTGCTTATTGAACGCCCATCGTAGTATAAGAACTGGAAACGTCAGTAAATCTTGTTTAAGGAAAATCAAAAATGACAACCAAAGTACATTATTAAAACATGTTATTCGCGAAATAGCTGATGGGAAGGGGGTGTCAGTGACAACTATTTTCAGACACGACAGGAATTGCTGCTGTGAGTCAATACAGGTCAATCTCACCCAGTTTCCGGGCTAACATTGCGAAAGCAATCGCTTGCAATGGACATCTGATACTTTGCAAAAGGCCATTATTCATAGCGAAACTCGAAGCTGCGCATCTTCGGTGTTCTAAACAACACGGAAACTGGAAAGTATCTAACTGGAGGCGAGTAGTGCGTTCCAACGAGTCGCGATTTTACCCTCTTTTAAAATGACACAAGACCTCGTGTGCACTGGAAGCATCACACGTTTAGCTGTAGTTCAAACTGGAGGTGTTTCTGTTATATCTTCGGAGTGTTTCTGTGCCACGGCTCTGGACCAAACATTAAAGTTACCACAAGTATGAACTGAGATGTCTGCTTCAACATTCTCGTTGACCAGCTGTTGTCCTTTCTTCTACGGCGTCCTGATGACCTCGTCGTCGACGGTATTGGATGCCCTAAATCATCATTTTTACACGGAAACGTTAAGGCCTGCCTCTAATTAAGATATTCCTCTGCATCTCTCAGAATACAAAGTGAAAAGACAAAACAATATAAGAAGCAATCAAAAAGTTTCCGTTCGAAGGCCATACTTTTCTAAATCAGTATCCCAATGAGGCCTTGAGCATTAAGGCAATGATGGCACTGACGCACCAGACTGAAGATACCCATTTGGTAAAACACTGTGTCCTGCTGCGTGAAAAAGTCCGCAACTGCCTTCTACTGGTCACGGTCTGACAGGAATCGCCCACCCGTCAATGCCTTTTTTAAGGGACAGAAAGTGTGATAATCGAGTGGGGAAAGATCGGGACTACAGGGCGAGTGCTCGAGTGTCTCCCTCTTGAAGTGGCTTTACAGTGTTTGGGATACGGGGACGTGCGTTATCATGTAGGAGCTGCAGCCCTTCACACACCATTCCACAGCGGTGGTTTTCGACAGAGTAGCTTGTCATACACATTCTTCATTCTCCTATGGATGTCTAACGGTGTGTGTCTTTTGGCAGCCAAGACAAGAGTAACAACACGTTAGTCTTGTTTGGTCACATTTGATAATAAAGTGATCATACTTCACATCTCTGCATTTCAGGGGACCACACCGTGGTTCAGGTCGAAAAAAATCGATTTTCGGTTTTCATCATATATCGATAGATTAAGGTTTTATTTAAGTACTCGGAAAAGGATTTTGCTGGAAAAAAAACTTTTTAGAGCATTTAAAGAGCATTTTAATACCACGTGTGTTTATATGCCACGCCCACTTTTCTGTCACTCACTTTTCTGCATATATTTTAGATCTTTATATCCCCTACATTGCACGTTAGGGCGTTTTTTTTTACTCCCGAGTGTGTTGGCTATCCTTGGAATGCAAAGGTCGGTATTCTCTTGTTTCTGCTGTTTGTAAACAACACGCTTTTAAGCACGCGGTTAGTTTTGTTCAAGTGTCACTGCGAGTAGTTGTTATAGAAAAATTGCACGTGTGTTTATATGCCACGCCCACTTTTCTGTCACTCACTTTTCTGCATATATTTTAGATCTTTATATCCCCTACATTGCACGTTAGGGCGTTTTTTTTTACTCCCGAGTGTGTTGGCTATCCTTGGAATGCAAAGGTCGGTATTCTCTTGTTTCTGCTGTTTGTAAACAACACGCTTTTAAGCACGCGGTTAGTTTTGTTCAAGTGTGACTGCGAGTAGTTGTTATAGAAAAATTGCACGTATACTATGGTCAGGCAATTAGGAGAAATAAATAAAATCTGGAGGCAATGAAGAGAGATGTTTTGGCCATATTCTTCCATAAGTCCTCTACTGATGATAAGCCGTGTCGTGGATTGTGTTCAGCAGGAGAAAATTCGTGGTGCAAATACAACAGGGCTCAGGCAACTGGAGAATCTTATTCTCATCAGCATTCTCTTACTGCTGTTATTACAGCAATTATTCCTACACTCCTGGAAATTGAAATAAGAAAACCGTGAATTCATTGTCCCAGGAAGGGGAAACTTTATTGACACATTCCTGGGGTCAGATAAATCACATGATCACACTGACAGAACCACAGGCACATAGACACAGGCAACAGAGCATGCACAATGTCGGCACTAGTACAGTGTATATCCACCTTTCGCAGCAATGCAGGCTGCTATTCTCCCATGGAGACGATCGTAGAGATGCTGGATGTAGTCCTGTGGAACGGCTTGCCATGCCATTTCCACCTGGCGCCTCAGTGGGAGCAGCGTTCGTGCTGGACGTGCAGACCGCGTGAGACGACGCTTCATCCAGTCCCAATCATGCTCAATGGGGGACAGATCCGGAGATCTTGCTGGCCAGGCTAGTTGACTTACACCTTCTAGAGCACGTTGGGTGGCACGGGATACATGCGGACGTGCATTGTCCTGTTGGAACAGCAAGTTCCCTTGCCGGTCTAGGAATGGTAGAACGATGGGTTCGATGACGGTTTGGATGTACCGTGCACTATTCAGTGTCCCCTCGACGATCACCAGTGGTGTACGGTCAGTGTAGGAGATGGCTCCCCACACCATGATGCCGGGTGTTGGCCCTGTGTGCCTGGGTCGTATGCAGTCCTGATTGTGGCGCTCACCTGCACGGCGCCAAACACGCATACGACCATCATTGGCACCAAGGCAGAAGCGACTCTCATCGCTGAAGACGACACGTCTCCATTCGTCCCTCCATTCACGCCTGTCGCGACACCACTGGAGGCGGGCTGCACGATGTTGGGGCGTGAGCGGAAGACGGCCTAACGGTGTGCGGGACCGTAGCCCAGCTTCATGGAGACGGTTGCGAATCGTCCTCGCCGATACCCCAGGAGCAACAGTGTCCCTAATTTGCTGGGAAGTGGCGGTGCGGTCCCCTACGGCACTGCGTAGGATTCTACGGTCTTGGCGTGCATCCGTGCGTCGCTGCGGTCCGGTCCCAGGTCGACGGGCTCGTGCACCTTCCGCCGACCACTGGCGACAACATCGATGTACTGTGGAGACCTCACGCCCCACGTGTTGAGCAATTCGGAGGTACGTCCACCCGGCCTCCCGCATGCCCACTATACGCCCTCGCTCAAAGTCCGTCAACTGCACATACGGTTCACGTCCACGCTGTCGCGGCATGCTACCAGTGTTAAAGACTGCGATGGAGCTCCGTATGCCACGGCAAACTGGCTGACACTGACGGCGGCGGTGCACAAATGCTGCGCAGCTAGCGCCATTCGACGGCCAACACCGCGGTTCCTGGTGTGTCCGCTGTGCCGTGCGTGTGATCATTGCTTGTACAGCCCTCTCGCAGTGTCCGGAGCAAGTATGGTGGGTCTGACACACCGGTGTCAATGTGTTCTTTTTTCCATTTCCAGGAGTGTATTTTAGAGACTTGGCTCATCTTGACCTTCTAAGGAAATGTCTGCATGGGCAGACACAGAACCCAAATGAATGTTTCAACAGCATAATTTGGAACCGCCTTCCTAAAACTGTACTTGTAGTTATGCATACAATGAAATTAGGAGTTTATGATACTGTTACTACATTCAGATGTGGTAATATTGGAAAGTGTTGGGTACTGAAAAAGCTGGGAATTAATCCTGGTGAAAATATAATCACTGAGCTACAACATTGCGATAAAATGAGAATAGCCGATGCAGACAGGTCTGTATCTAATATGGGCAAGAAAGCAAGACAAACATCCAGGAAGGTGAAAAAGAAGTTGGAAGACCTGCTAGAGACCAAAGAAGGGCCACCGTATGCAGCAGGACAGTTTTAATTAACTGTAACCAACAAATTTCAAAAGTTTTTTCTCTAAAGTCAATTTCCCGCAAACTTAAATTTTCAGTACATATGCCCCATTATATTAGAAACTATCATAGATAAATGAATGAAATTTTCAGAGACTCTGCATAACATAAAAGTCACTTCTGGTACTGCATTCATTAATATTCCCCCATTAGGAAGATCACAAAAAATATTTTCTGCAGAAAAAACTTAATATTTTTTGTTAATAAATTTAGGAAAGTATTTCTTAAAAACTATAAAATGGATAAAGTAGATTTTAGTACAGTTGACTTTATTAGCATCATGTAACATACAGTAAAAATACTAAGGCCCTGCATCAAATAGTTTTTTCAGAAATGGGTCAAATACTTGTCTAAATTAACATGGGTTAGATAGGCAGAGTGTGGTCCCCTTAATGCACATGCATTGGGAAGACACTAATGCCACGCTGACCGCTTGCATACATGTCGGTTCTTGTACAGGGTGTAGAAGTGCAGATGCTTTTATATGTGGTACTTTAGTATATACACACATTAGTGTGTTGGTTGCTTTTGATAATCGTCAAACAGTATTCACACATACACGCCACAAACTCTACAACCTGATGTTTTCCGAATGGTCGTAACTACACCATTAAGTGGAATAAGCCTGTCAGTATAGAGTAACCGTCGCGTCCACGTGTCCACACTTCGACACCTGACCACCTTCCCAGAGGAAAATAAGCATCAATGACATGCTCTTGGCACATGTACTTCGAGATACTAACCAGTCTAAAAACATACTACTTCTAGTATCTATAATTATTAGTCTGCAAATGAAGTAAATACTGATGTAATGTTGTTCAGTACATCGTCTTTGGTTACCAACATATGTATCTGCATTTATACCGTTGACACTCTGTATATCTGCATCGGAGTCGTGCTATATAGCATATACATTGCAGCAAAATTCTCAGATGGAGGAAACCATTTGATTGCTTCTTATACCTTCACCAACAGATCGAAATATTTTTGAAAGAGTCCTTTTGTGTAACATATGCCTTTGACAAAATCATCGTTTACAATGTACACATTCTTTTATTCTTTCCAACGTATTATATGATCGATATTTTTCCTTTTATTCCAGGTAAGTGATCTTCTGGAGACTGCTTTGTGAGTAGAAATGGCTTCCTTTAGTAGTTCTCTATAGCGTGTGTTTTATATGTCTTGGCCAGATTACTTGCCTGTCTAGCCGCTATGTGTGTAGTATTAGTGTTGGTACAAAATGGGTGCATTCAGTGTGCATTACGCTGTTCTAAGCAGCATTCAACGTATATGAATGTAATTTAAAAGCAATTTTACTAGGCAACAGTGACCTGTAGCTATGCTTTCGTGCAGACAGTGTTTCTTATCTTTGCTGACTGTGCATGTATTTGTACTCAACCCTTTTTTGAATACATATACAAACAGACATCGCCACAACATTGTCCGTGAAAGGCTTGGTCCCAGGTAAGATACCCAGTGCGCCACAAATATGAAATCTGTTTCAAAACAACGCACACTTCTCCTTAAGGTTACTTCTTCCTTCCCAAAATCAGAAATTTGGTGTTCTGGGAAAAAATCTGCAACAAACGAGTTAGGGATTGTCATTGTGCCCCCTCAAAATTTTGCAGACTATGAAAAAATCTGTTTTTTTCTGACAGCAAAAAATTGAGACGTTGTAGGTCTTAAAATGGAGACTTTGTTGAAAAACAGAGTATTGATTCTTCTTCATACTAAGTGCCAATCCTATATGTTGATGGGATGCAAAAATTTCAGTAGACTGCTGATGCCGTCATTTGTTGGAGTATGATTGATGCCTCTTTTAAATAGGAAATCACGTTTATCGACCATTTCAATCTATCTTCATTGTGTTACTAGGGAATTACAGTTTTTAGAAAGGTCAGGGTCAATCTGTCTGATCGAAGGAGCGGAATAGCGTAGGAAACCAGCATTCCATTGGTCCCTTATGTGTCTTATGAATGCATTCAATTTCCGCAGTAAAGTAAAAAAAGATATATCTGTCTAAATTCATAAAGGTATTGTGTGCATTATTAACAGTATGTGAAGACACTCCCAGCCCGAATTCCTGGGGCCAACTCAGCAGGCCACCTACAGGGAAACATTTCCTCAAAAAACTTTCCATCTCTATCAGGCAAAACAAGAATCCAGAGGATATGCAAAGTATGCTTAGCCAAAGGAAAGAACGACAAACCGTAATTCTATAAGAGATGACACAACATGTAGAGAATGAGATCCACGTTTCACAATGTATCATACAAAAGATATGTCTAATAACTTTAGTTATCAATTGTAGGTTGTTAGTTTCCAATTACTGAAAGGAGAATAGTAGATTATTAGAACTAGAAAGTTTATTACTTTCTTCACTTTGGTAAACTAATATATCCTTTTGCGGAATCTAACATTCTTTAAAGATGTAAGGAGAAAAACTAAACATTCAAAGAAGCTCGAATACCTAAACCAGGGGAAGAATTTCCGGGCTTTCATAAAAGATTAATATCACAGTTACGTGGTTCCAAGTTAATAAAATACAGTGAAAATTCAAAAACTGGTTTGACAGTACATTAGGGACTATGTTCAGAAACAAATAGAGTTTATTCAACTTAACAAATTTTATTTTTCATATTCATCATTAGAGGTCTGCGGGGATAAGGGAAATCCTATCCGCATCCACCCTTCGTGTTGAAATATATCTGAGTTTGTGAAGAAAGTGGGCTCGAAAAGTAGGCAGTGGTTCTTACTGCTATACAACATGATTATGAGTACTGGGAAACTGCCAACAAAATTTTGGACTGCAAAAGTTGCAGCTGCCGAAAAACCCATAGAAGTTTGCAGAAATCATACCTTGCAAAATTGTAAGTCCTAGGTATTTACTTGAATCGACAGCCTTGAGATTCTGCGACTTATCATGGAACCGAAATTGAACAGATTCCTTTTCCGAGTAGTACGCACGTGAACGACTTACACTTTTCATTATTTTTGGTCAATTACTAATTTTCACAGCATTCAGATGTCTTTTCTAAGTCATTTTGCAATCGGTTTTGATCTTCTGATAACTTTAGTAGACGATAAATGACAGCATCAAATGCAAACAATCTAAGACGGCTGCTCTCCTAAATCATTTATACAGACTATAAACAGCAGTCGGCCTGTAACACTTCCTTGGGGAATCTCAAATATCACTCCTGTTTCACTCGATGACTTTCCGTCGATTATTAAGAACTAGACAGGGAATCACGAATGCAATCGCACAGCGAAGACGATACTCCATAGGCACGCAATCTGATTCGAGCTCGCTTATGATATTGCATTTACAGTGACACTGCATCTAGAATGGGTAATAATAATGACTTAAACAATAATAACTATTACGTCGATTGCTTACAATAGAAGAAGAAAATCGTTGCCACTGTCCTTTAACTTTTAGCCACAAAGAAATTGTTATTGCTGATATCCGCACTGACTCAGGCTGCTATCCGGAAGATAGTAAATACTACAAACACCAACGGACAGACGCATCAGCGCAGACCTCTAACAGTGGCAAAGCGCGCAACTGCAGGTTCACATCGAAACTTGTTTGCTTACGTGGCCGTCGCGTGAGTCATGAAGACGAAGCAATCGCAACTGCTTCCTCCGCACAGGAGTTGGGTGACTTAACCAACATGGTACCTAGTGTGGTAATACTTTGGAGCTTCATGCCCTCGCTTTGGCTTATAGGAAGGGTGGTACGCAGAGTGACTACATCCGGCGTATGGGCAATGAATAACACGCGTCCACTGTTATGCAATGCGTTACTAAGAGAAGAACATGTTCCAGAAGTGGTCCTTTGAGAGCCATGAGAAAAATATGTCAATGAGAACAGCACATTCTGAAGGAAGATATGATGTGTAAAATATAATATTTACTTTTTATTTAGCTGATGTGATTAGCGCCATCAGGCCCTCTCTTACATCGGACCAGTGTTCCACACATCCAGTACCTTTTTCATACCTGAAATTTTAATTTTAATATGGCAAACAGTATTAAAATTTTCTTATTAAAGTTCCGTCATCTGCTGTATAAGCCGTTTATTCTACTGTACAATCATGATTTCGGCCTTTGGACATTTTTAAGTACCACACTGTTGGGCATGATCACGCTTCTATAAACGAAGTCTGTGTTGAAACGTATTTCATTTCTGCCAGACATTTTTTGAATATGTTTCCGTTTTTATGCTGCGACACCAGTATTATATAACCAAGTTCAATATATTTCGATAATGACGTCGTTTAAAGAAATGTGATCATGTACAACATTGTGGTACTTGAAAATGGCCAAAGGCCGATATCATGATTGTACAGTAGAATAAACTATATATACAGGCAAATGATGGAAATTTTCATTTAAAAAGTATTACATGACGGTTGGTAGGACATGTTTGAGGCATCAAGGGATCACCAATTTGGTACTGGAGGGCAGTGTGGAGGGTAAAAATCGTAGAGGGAGACCAAGAGATGAATACACTAAGCAGATTCAGAAGGATGTAGGCTGCAGTAGGTACTGGGAGATGAAGAAGCTTGCACAGGATAGAGTAGCATGGAGAGCTGCATCAAACCAGTCTCAGGACTGAAGACAACAACAACAACAACAACAACAACAATATGACTGTGGCTCCAAACCAAGGTGAAATTATTAGTATTAAAATTATTTGAGTGTTTACAGAGACAACGGGAGCAAATAATACTGAATCAGACAAATAAGCTTGGTACCGGCAGCACTTGTATTACTACTGCTGTTTTTAATGATAATAATAATAATGACAATAATAGCGCAAATGATAGGTGTTCAAAATAGATGTTTTCTGATGTAGCGAGCACTGGGGAAGGAAATTTAAGGGGACCCCAGCAACTAAGACTACTGGAAAATGAAGTGTATCTGATGGAAGGAAGGGTTTACAGGAGTTAGGAGTCCGTACAAGGACAATGGTAGTTATTGTTGTTGGTTCAGTAGATATGTAATTGACTATTTTCTGTAGCTGAAGATGTTACTGAGTTCTCTGATATATTGCGGCAGGTTATTCCAGAGTCGTGTTCCTGCTAGTGTGAAGCACTGCGAGACAGTTGCTGAACGATGGAGTGAGACAGAAAGGATTTTGCTCTGATGGAAACACGTGTTCCTGCTGTGTTGTTCAGACAAAGACGCTAAAACCGAGGATAGACATTTAGGACAGTGTAGAGAATACAGAAGGTCTGGAAATCTCTGCGCACAGGATACCTGTGCATTTGATGGTGAAATACGATCAGTAACTCGAACATCACAGATATAACGAATACATGCCGTTCCAAGAGCGATGAGCTTTCCTGAAAAATAGCTCGCAGGATAACATCGCTGTAGTCAACAATTGAAAGTATACATGTTTCTGTAGGTTTCTTTTTCTGGCCAAGAGAAAGGACTTTTATATTTTTGTAGATCGTGGTGAGATGCTTATGTCTTCTCGCGCATCGCAGTTACGTGCTCAGTCCAATTTGAATTTTCATCTATTATTATTGGTAGACTCTTTGCTGACGAAGAGAAGTTGATTGTAGTAACGTATGTGTATATGGTGAGAGGAGAGATGTTAGATTCTAGTTCTTGGAAATGCGCTACTCATGAAAGGCATTGACCAACAACACTTTTTCTCATCGTCTCAGATCCGAAGATAATGGTTCCACCACAAGGGCAACGAGGAAGACAGTGGGAGATAACAGAGAGACAGTCGTGCCCTGCGGAGAGCACCGAAGCACACCGCGGTAGCGATTATTCACCTGCGGGAGACATCATGCTTATGAACTGTAACACGACTCTGGCCTTGCAAGTGGTTTCAGTACCGTTACGAAAACCATAATTTTCTTTTGGCTTGGTATAACCAAAAGGAGATGACTGGATCCTGTAGGGTTACCAAATTACGGGGATATTAATGGTTACGTTAATAATAAACTCTCCGTTCGGACAGGCCTTCGAAGGCACAACGGTACCGACCGGCCGCCGTGTCATCCTCTCAGCCCAGGGGCGTCACTCGGTTCGGATGTGGTCATCACGCCGCTCTCCCGACCGTTGTCAGTTTTCGTGAGCGGAGCCGCTACTTCTCAGTCGAGTAGCTCCTCAATTTACCTCACAAGGGCTGAGTGCACCCCGCTTGCCAACAGCGCTCGGCAGACCGGACGGTCATCCATCCGAGTAATAGCCCAACCAGACAGCGCTTAACTTCGGTGATGTGACGGGAACCGGTGTTACCAATGCGGCAAAGGCCGTTGGAACAATTAATTTAACGAACCAGTCGAGATGCAGTGGGGTGGCTGAATGTTTGTCGAACTAGGAACGTTGAAATAAACAATGTGGTTCGTGTTCATTGTACTCTGAGTGGGGCAAAGTCATAGACGAAGAAAACTAACCATCACAGCACCACTGGACAATGTAGAAAGCAGCGGACTGAAAGGGTACAATGTGACCGATAAGTCACGATTTTGCTTGTTTTCAAATTAAGCATAGCGTCGAGTGCAATTACGGTCTAGAAAGGTATTCAGCCCGCAGTATGTGGAGGATATATTTACGTCTGGGGTGAATTTTTGATGTTCTTTTGGTGTCTTTCGTAAAATGACTTGGCCAACTCATTAATGTTGCCGTGAACAAAACGTAGACGTTTATTTCAACATTCTTGGTGACCAATGTTGCCCTTTCATGTACAATTAGGTGATAAATATCATGGGTGCAAAATGGTTCAAATGGCTCTGGGCACTATGGGACTCAACTTCTGAGGTCATTAGTCCCCTAGAACTTAGAACTACTTAAACCTAACTAACCTAAGGACATCACACACATCCATGCCCGAGGCAGGATTCGAACCTGCGACCGTAGCGGTCTCGCGGTTCCAAACTGCAGCACACAGAACCGCGCGGCCACTTCGGCCGGCAAATATCATGGGAATGCGATGTGTACACATACAGACGGCGGTATTATGGTATAAAAGGGCACTGCTTTGCCGGAGCCGTCACCTGCACTCAGGTGATCCACATTAATAGGTTCCCCATAAGATCGAGGCTGCACAACGGGAATTAGCAGACATTGAACGCGAAATGGCAGCTGGACGGATGGGACATTACATTTGGAAAATCGATTGGGAATTCAATATTCCGAGATCCGCAGTGTCAAGACTGTGCCGACAATAAATTTCTGGCCTTACTTCTTACTGTGGACAACGCATTGGCCGACGCGACTGCCTCAACGACCGAGAGCGGCAGTGTCTGCATAGAGTTCTCAGTGCTCACAGATGCGAAGGAATCCATGTAGGACGTACGAAGAATGTATCCATTGGCACAGTGCGGCGAAATTCGGCCGTAATGGCCTACGGCAGCAGACGACGGACGCGGATGTCTCTGCTGCCAGCACGACATCACCTACAGCTGCAACTCCTCTCCTGGGTTCGTGACCATGTCGATTGGAACCTAGACGACTGGAGAACCGTGCCTGGTCAGATGAATCCCGATTTCAGTTGGCGAAAGGTGACGTCAGGGTTCGGGTGTGGCGCAGATCACAACAACCCGAGTTGTCAACGAGGCACTGTGCAAGATGGTGGTGGGACACATGAAGGTGTGAGCTGTGTTTACATAGAATAGACTGGCTTCTGGTACCACTGAATCGATCATTTACTGGAAATGGTTATCTTCGGCCATGACTTCATGTTCCTAAGCAACGGTGGAATTTTTATGGATGACAGTGCGCCATTTCACAGGCCACAATTGTTCGCGATTGGTTTGAAGAACATTTTGACAGTCTGAGCGAATGATTTGGCTACCCATCGAACATGTAAGGGACATAATCGAAGGTTGGTTCGTGCACAAAATGCTGCGCCAGCAACACTTTCGCAATTATGGACGGCAATAGAGGCAACATGGCTCAGTATTTCTGCAGGGGATTTCGAACTACTTCTTGAGTCCACGCCTCATCGAGTTGCTGCACTATGCCGGGCAAAGGGATATCCAACATGATATATGATGCATCTCGAGCCGTGGTAAAAATTGCCGTTTTGAAGAGCGCTCGGCAGCGCGTAGTGTGAAGCAGTCGCCCTCCGTTTCTGGCGGTGGCGCCGCTGTGGCAATCGCAGTTTTGGTGTCTCCCACTGGTGGGAAAGGGGAAAGGTTGCCTGTTCACGTGCATTTAATGGGCGCTATGAGCTCGCCACTGTGTCAGTTGGTCAGCCGGGCCAGTGTGGGGCAGTCAGTGTCTGTCTGTCGGGCTAGTATGTGTTAAGGCGCCAGTATGCTCAAGTTTGTTCAGGCAATGGTCATTGGCGGATGGATCGATCGGTTGGTCGGTCGCGCACTGGGACACAAGATGACTTGTCCGTCTTGAGCGTCGGCGCATGTGAGATCGCTACGTCAGTCCAGTGGGCCGCGCCGTACAGCGAGGGGTAGTGGCTTCGCGGCCGACACGAAAGCAACAGGAGTCAAACCACGACATCGGTCTGGCCGGTGCGAGCTGCGACGCCGTGAGACGGGATATCGGCGCGCCTTCCTGCGTCCGTTGAAGCGGATGGAAGCGGACGGTTCGGGAGAGTGATTTGGGGGTGCTGCGCCAGGTATTCTCGAGAAATCGCAGTTTATTAGAACTTAAGTGATTGGTAATATGTTGTTTGATTTACTCTTGTTAAAATTTACTTGTTTTCTTGGCGAGGTCACCAGCCGTTTTGCGTTGGGGTCGTCCACCATTCTTCTCCGTTTGCCCACCCGCGGGAATGTGATTATTTATGCATTGGGTGGTCCGTTTTTCCCTTGTGGAGTAGGGGCGGGTTAGAGCAACCTGCGGTTCGGGTTGTTCGGTAATCTCCCTATCAATCTGCCGTACATTAGTATGTAGCTGCGTCTGTCATGTTTGTCGGATTCGGTGTGTTAACGAAGTCATTGCTTGGAGTGTAACGGCCTAATTCCTGAAATATGTTTTTATCTTGCCTATCATCGTGAGAGGCGGTCTATGTGTACTATAGAGCATGATAACTCGTTTTGCCAACCTTGTATAATTTTATATAAGATTGCATTTCATGGGCTTTTACTTAAATGGTCATTTTAGTATATAAAGTTGCCACCCTTCCACCGTAAGTTTTTTCTTAGATCTTAAAGTCAAGTCGCACCTTCGGTGGCAAGTTAATCTTTTAATTTTAGTGTTTTGTACCATTTCTATCCCTCCCACGGGGTGCATAGTTTATGTGCTTGTGTGAGTTGTTAAAAATTTTTAGTTTAAAGTAATCTGGTGTGTTGCAGATTTGCACCAGTGTAGTCTTTCAGAGGTTGTTGTGAGCGGTCGTGACTACTGCCGTGTCAAAAGGGAGCGGCAAGGTTCTCAGCCCGAAAGCTCATACTGTCAAAAATTTGTTCTTTCTGCCTCTGAATAAATTGTTAGTTGATATTTTGAGGGTGATTTCTGATTATAATGTTAAATCTGTTTCTAAAAAAAAAGTCTTTTAGGAATAAAATTTCCATTTGTTGAAAGAAATGTGTGTGTTGTGGACATTCCTGTCTTCCAAGCTGACAACAGCTGCGTTCACAGAGATGTACGCATACGTTCCTGGTTTGACGAACGCACAGAAACGCTATCGCACCTAGACTGTGCCGCTAAATCAACAGAATTTATTTCCGCCGAAAATTTTTGGAACTATGGACAACCGTCGCACTTAATAATCATACAATGTGGTAACTCTGAGGTATCTACTGATGAGTGAGATTATACAGACATGAAATGCGTGAAGAAGCTTGTTGAGATTCTTCACAGCAATTTTGAGACCGTTATCAAGACCAGAGGGCTAAAGATGGTGGCCTCGTCGACGGTTCGTCCCTTCTGTCGCACGGCCAGTCTCTTGATGCTCTCGTATCTTCTTCCAGCATTAACTTAATCCACGAATTCCTGCCTCGACCGTCCACTCTATCTTCGCTTCGTCATTCCTGCAACCAGAGTATTGAACTGGGATGAATGGTGAACCGGGTGACTGACCATGTTGTTATTCCCATCAGGGACAGTTCTGAGTGCACTCCTCGTACCTCTGACTCCTCCCACCACTACTCCGTCAGTCTATGCTACGTTCAACATTTTCCTCCGAGACATCTTGAAAGTTGGCACTCTTTCCCATTCTGCCTTGCTCAACTTGCAAGTTTCTGTCCCACAGAATAATGTTCTCAAAACACAGCTTTTTGAGAATCGTTTCCTGGTTATCAAAAAGAAATTGCCATTAATATTCTATTATGGGTAATCAGTTCTTTTGCCTGGGTTATTCTTCCATATTAGAATGGCATATCCAAAAGTAGCTGATTGTTGTGTAACAAGCTTTCTTCCGCTTTATAAGCTTGAATAAATAGCCCTTTGGGGTTAGGTTGGAGCAGAACAGAGCAGTCACATCCGAAAGCAACTTCTAGTTTAAATATTTCGAGAAATCGTATTTGGGAAGCTTAAGTAAACCTTAGCACTGACATAAAATTGTATTATCGTGTCAGGAAACTAAATTTGCTTTTTGTGCCACTTTGAAGTCAATAACGTTCCAGTAGCCCCTCGGAAATTGATATATGCCTAAAGCGTTAAAAACGTTTGTTTGTAGTGTTGGAATAGTTATCTGATGTCAGCATGAAAAGCGAGCAGCTCCCAAAACACTCTCCTCCCACTGCCCCCATACACCCACACATATACACACAAACCAGTATCACTCCGCTCCAGGGCCGGAAATACGCCAGAAGCAGCATTTCAGATAGCTAGATAGCTAGCTAGACACGTGCGCATTTTAAAGCTAGCTGCGCGAGCGGTGTGCCCGCGGTGAATGCGCGCTTATCGCGGAGAGCACTGTCGGAGGCTGCCGTCTCTCCCACCACCGCGGCCGCGCTACCCCCACCACCGCGGCCGCGCTACCCCCACCACCGTGGCCTCCCAACCCCCACTGCCCTGCCACCCATCCCCCCACCACCGCGATCGCTCTACCCCCACCACCAGCGCCGCCGCCGCAGCGCTGCACAGTGCCGGGAGGCGCACTGCTATCTGCTCGACGGCCGGAAATGAAGTCTGCCGTCACCGTGACACACATAGGCGTACACACCGTCAGGCTGGCTCGAGGCGCCGCCGGTTATGGAATTAAGAGTCGCACTGCAGCGCCAGGCGTCGCTGTAATCAATGCAATGTACGCGGAACTCGGCGAGTACTTCTGCTTGTAGCAGTGCCTCAGCTCCGGGCTTGACGATATCTCCCTTCCTATCGGTTTCAGATTTCTGCGCGAGCGGGCGCTACGAACTGTGAGTTAATTTCCACTTTTATGTGCAGGTCGGTGGGAAACGCCACTGAAGAATATTACAGCAGCGTCTTTCCTGTTTCATCCAACCCTGTCCACATTCACTACACATTAAATTTACCTTGAATTCTATTAGCCACTATACGGTATATGGCGGTGGGTACATCATTTACTTGTACTGCTCATGGATTTGTTTGATGTTGAAACAAAACAGTGGCAGAAACAAAAAACATTAAATTCCACAGGTTCATGAAAGACAGATACCGGCAGGGACAGGAAATTGACGTCCAAAGGAACTCTGGAAAAGGAAACGAATGTGAAGATTGGACCGCAGGGGTTTTCTTTTCCACAGCATTTACCATTTTACCAAAAATTCGAATGCAACTTTACTACACCAACAAACAAATATTATAGATTAAATGATTGAAACAATTTAAAAGAGCGCTAGCAACAAACAGCTGTGCCAAACTTGGTAATAAAAAAAAATTAAATACATCTAAATATTCTGAGCAATTCTTGTTCAAGCTAAAGGCAGAAGCATGAATTCGTTACACAGCTTAAAATTAAACTAAGGATTAGAATTTTTTCTGTCCTTAACAACAGAAAATCACAGCTCACTTACGCTGTCTTCTTCCATAGGACACAACAGAATACAACGTTTACTGCATAAAATTACTAGATATACAGAGCAAAAAATTACATCTATAATTTTTTGCCATCATTGCTGATCTCCCAAGGCTTTCAAAGGCCAAAGCGTATTTAGAGAAGAAAAAAAAAATACAACTAACATAAACACGCAGATCAGACAGGTACCCAAGATTTCGAATTGAATGCAACTTCCGTGCAGAGGCCGCTACTTAAAACCACTAGGCTTCAGTTACAACATGCTACCGTCACACACTCTGGCTGACACTTCGGATGTGTGAGTTGTCTGCCCGCGTATCAAGGCGCCGGTGTAACCGATCAGTCCAGAAGGCAGCCATTTTTGCCTTCAATCGGCTGCAAGGCCTGGCTATGTCAAAGACGCGGCCGATCAAACTTTCAAATGGCTCTGAGCACTATGGGACTTAACTTCTGAGGTCATCAGTTCCCTAGAACTTAGAAATACTTAAACCTAACTAAGGACGTAACGCACATCCAAGCCCGAGGCAGGATTCGAACCTGTGACCGCAGTGGTCGCCTGGTTCCAGACTGTAGTGCCTAGAACCGCTCGGACACCTCGGCCGGCGACCAAACTTTACCAAGTCCTTTGAACAACAGCTACGGCAGGCGCACCTCGGTTTCCAAATAGTCGAAAACTTCATCTACATGTTTGCCCAAAACAGACAGTGGGAAAGGCGAAAAGAAACTAAGACACTTGGGGGCAAGGCATCGTGCCGCAGATCTACGGCAGCAAGATCGTGAAAATACCAATCCACTGCCAGCCCCACAGCAATACAGGGTTGCAATCGCCGCACTGTAGTGCCAGGCACACGTCTTCCCGATATGCCTTGTGTTGGCTTACTCTAACGACGGCCAACCTCCTTTCTCTCCTCGACCCAACTCACGTCGCTTCGCCAGGGCGCCACATAGCTTCCTTGTTCGATAGCCGACCACAGACTAGGCGGATATAGACTCGCAGCGTGCAGCCACCGCTCATCGAAGGTAGCACTCCAGGTAAAGCAATAAAGAACTGATGGCATCAGTGCGTCATGGAGTTCGCTGCTTTCCTACCACATATTGATCGAGAATCTCTCGCACGGCGAATAATGACAAATGATACGAGAAGAGCGCAGGTCACAACAAAAAGGGTAATAGATAAGAAGCACAGAATTGCAGAATGAGACAATCCGTAGTCGACTGCTGAGAGTTCTGCTGTCGGCCCGCGATGTATCGTTCGTCGTGAGGTGTCGAGTTTGCCGCTCCGAAGCTTAAAGAAGAAAACAGCTGATCGATGGGGCAGTAATGGACGGGAAATGGAATTTTGTGGCTTACCAACGAGCGGATTGCGTAGAAGCTGAGTTTATGGCAGGAACGAGGTAATGTTATGCCAAAGTATAGATTGTTGTTGTTGTGTTCTTCGGTCCAGTGACTGGTTTGATGCAGCTCTCCATGCTACTCTATCCTGTACAAGCTTCTTCATCTCCCAGTACCTACTGCAACCTACATCCTTCTGAATCTGCTTAGTGTATTCATCTCTTGGTCTCCCTCTACGAATTTTACCCTCCACGCTGCCCTCCAGTACTAAATTGGTGATCCCTTCATGCCTCAGAACATGTCCTACCAACCGATCCCTTCTTCTAGTCAAGAGGTGCCACAAATTTCTCTTCTCCCCAATTCTAGTCAATACCTCCTCATTAGTTATGTGATCAGCATTCTTCTGTAACACCACATTTCGAAAGCTTCTATTCTCTCCTTGTCCAAACTATTTATCGTCCATGTTTCACTTCCATACATGCCTACTTTTAGAAAAGACTTCCTGACACTCAAATCGATACTCGATGTTAACAAATTTCTCTTCTTCAGAAACGCTTTCCTTGCCATTGCCAGTCTACATTTTATATCCTCTCTACTTCGACCATCATCAGTTATTTTGCTCCCCAAATAGCGAAACTCCTTCACTACTTTAAGTGTCTCATTTCCTAATCTAATTCCCTCAGCATCACCCGACTTAATTAGACTACATTCCATTATCCTCGTTTTGCTTTTGTTGATGTTCGTCTTATATCCTCCTTTCAATACACTGTCCATTCCGTTCAACTGCTCTTCCATGTCTTTTGCTGTCTCTGACAGAATTACAATGTCATCGGCGAACCTCAGAGAATAGTTTAAAACTTGTAATATACAATAGTGGCAGCCGAACAATGTAGTGATGCGCTATTAAGCTGTCGTGTACGGGCTTTCAGGAAATGCGGCGCTCGGCTTGTAGGAACTTCCTCATTACAGCGTGTTGAGTTGGCCGTTGTAAACGTACTGGGTGACAGCATTTGGAGGCTCACTAAAAATGAAATACTCTTAGTGCTAAGCGTCTTTAGTTGGTTCAGAATGGTTCAAATGGCTCTGAGCACTATGGGACTTAACTGCTGAGGTCATCAGTCCCCTAGAACTTCGAAATACTTAAACCTAACTAACCTAAGGACACCACACACATCCGTGCCCGAGGCAGGATTCGAACCTGCGACCGTAGTGGTCGCACGGTTCCGGACTGTAGCGCCTAGAACCGCTCGGCCACCCCGGCCGGCCTTTAGTTGGTGTGATATAGGGGAGGCGAAGTGCGGTGATGGAAGCTTATTGTACGTTGATAGTATTTTCATATTTTTCTGCCACAGTCATGTAATAATACTTGAATGATATTTCGCTATTTTACTACACATACATCTTTATTTTGTACTACTATAATAATTTCGACTGCAAGCCTTTATCAAGTACAATACTCGCTTTTTTTTTTGCACAAATGCGAAAAAAGTGGGAAGGAAGAATATTGAACATCAGTATGCTATTCCAATAACAGTTTAAAAATTTTCGGAATAGTAGAACTTACATGATAGGTATGATTAGAAAAATGTTCAAATGCGTGTGAAAAATTATGAGACTTAACTGCTAAGATCATTAGTCCCTAAGCTTACACACTACTTAACCTAAATTGTCCTAAGAACATACACACACAGCCACGCCCGAGGGAGGACTCGAACCTCCGCCGGGACCAGCCGCACAGTCCATGACTGCAGCCTCCGTGACTGCTCGGCTAATCACGCGCGACGTGTAATTAGACTTTGTCAAGTGAAGTCATCGTCAAGATCTATTGACGTGGGTGTCCCAGCGTGTAGATAAGTCCAAAATCACTGGCAGGTATGGCAGACAGGTAACAAACATGTTTTCCAACCATAAAACTATTGAGACACAGAATGAACTACAATGCAGCAGTTGCACGTGTATTGAACATGATCTGAAAATATGCTACGGAAATTACTGGTTGAACTGTGGCCAAAGGTGAAGTGCGTAGGTTGTAATCGTTTGTTGCATAATCCATGACTGCGGAAAGATCATAGGTATAAAATCACAAGTCTTTAGGAGAACTGCGTTTCCTGTGAATACGTCTGTAAATACATGTTTGGGAGAATAGTGGTATCTGTGATTACAAGGCGTAAACAAATACTTACAGCACGAAAATATTACATCATGCCGAGTAGAGTATCCTACCTCATATACTTGCTTAAATGTGTAACGCCCATACATCAGTGCAGTGTAGAACAATTATAACCGTGACAGAACACAACTATGTGTCGGATATTATTATCAAGTGGATCTGCGTGTCATGCATAAATGTGGTACAGAAAATTACGAAAGTTTGTCGTTAATGTATAAATGTGCTGTAACCAATATTTTGTAGAAAAATGTAATGCATGAAATATAAGGTATTAACTGCATAATTCATATAATGATCGGATGTTTATAAATATGCAGTAAGGGGTGTGTGGCGGGATGGGGGGGGGGGGTTAGAGGGGTCGAATGGAGCCGGGAGTAAAGCGTATGGGAATGTTGTGGTGGAACCGAGTGACCGCTACGGTCGCAGGTTCGAATCCTGCCTCTGGCATGGATGTATGTGATGTCCTTAGGTTAGTTAGGTTTAATTAGTTCTAAGTTCTAGGCGATTGATGACCTCAGAAGTTAAGTCGCATAGTGCTCAGAGCCATTTGAACCAATTTTGTGCTAGGAAGTTGGTGGAAAAGATGGCAATGTGATAAAAGTACACACATTAGATGGGGGCGAAGGGAGGGAGCGGGAGATAAACAGAATTCAGCTTTGCTTGGCATGATACGTGTGAAAATACTTTCTGGTCACTCAATCAGCTGTTGATATATTGAACACAAGCGAGAATGGTAACTTAGGCGGCTTCATCTGTGCCAGTTCTGCATTTTTTATACAGTTTTTATTCTGCTTCTGTACGAAATGTCAAGGTAAATGAGGCACTTTCTCTAAGGTCTGTCTGTGTCAAGTGAGAGGCTGTTTGTTTCTCTACCTTACGCGTTTCACTTTCAAAGAATTTTCGTAGGTCTGTAATACATATTTCAACTTCTCACAATGTGTACTGTATGTACTAGATGCATGATAAAATACGTGGCTTGAATCATATTTCCACACAGCAGTTTTTTGGCGTTAGCCCCTATTAGTATATTACAAACAACTTTTTGCCGTGCAAGTTTCTCATGGTTTTGACACTTTCCTTCTACTTTCACGCAAATATTGCGATCAACAGCAGGATGAAACTCTTTTCAACACCGTAGTGTCGAATATGTTTCAGCTTGTCGTGCAATAGAAGCTATCCGAGTGGATCATGAAGAGGCAAGTGCGTGCCACAGTTCCTACGCGGAACATTCTCCGCCTTGGAAAGCTCAGACACAAGCGAGAATGGTAACTTAGGCGGCTTCATCTGTGCCAGTTCTGCATTTTTTATACAGTTTTTATTCTGCTTCTGTACGAAATGTCAAGGTAAATGAGGCACTTTCTCTAAGGTCTGTCTGTGTCAAGTGAGAGGCTGTTTGTTTCTCTACCTTACACGTTTCACTTTCAAAGAATTTTCGTAGGTCTGTAATACATATTTCAACTTCTCACAATGTGTACTGTATGTACTAGATGCATGATAAAATACGTGGCTTGAATCATATTTCCACACAGCAGTTTTTTGGCGTTAGCCCCTATTAGTATATTACAAACAACTTTTTGCCGTGCAAGTTTCTCATGGTTTTGACACTTTCCTTCTACTTTCACGCAAATATTGCGATCAACAGCAGGATGAAACTCTTTTCAACACCGTAGTGTCGAATATGTTTCAGCTTGTCGTGCAATAGAAGCTATCCGAGTGGATCATGAAGAGGCAAGTGCGTGCCACAGTTCCTACGCGGAACATTCTCCGCCTTGGAAAGCTCAGACCACGAGGAGGGACCGCCGTAATCAGGTGCCAGGGTGGGGGGCGGGGGGAGGGAGGCGGGGAGGAAGACGTCTGCCTACCAGCTGTTCATCAGGCTAACTACATTCATTTGTCGCTAACCAACTCGCTGGCACAATACTCATCCCGTCCGAGGAACAGCCACAGCACGTAATCTTATGTTCAAGAAACCCCAAGACTGAAGTACTAATCCCATCATCCAGATTTTCTGCGTTCTTTCAAAGTCACAATACTCATACCGTCCGAGGAACAGCCACAGCACGTAATCTTATGTTCAAGAAACCCCAAGACTGAAGTACTAATCCCATCATCCAGATTTTCTGCGTTCTTTCAAAGTCACGATAAGTCAGCTCAGTGGTCGCTGTCTCATAAGGCAGTCACTGACTCTTTCCGCGTCCCTTCTCCAGATGATGTCTAATCCGGACAGACAAAGGTTCAAATGGCTCTGAACACTATGGGACTTAACATCTGTGGTCATCAGTCCCCTAGAACGTAGAACTACTTAAACCTAACTAACCTAAAGACATCACACACATCCATGCCCGAGGCAGGATTCGAACCTGCGACCGTAGCGGTCGGACAGACAAGACATATTACTTACCACACAACTCTGTAGGGCAGAAAGGAATTTGACTTCTTTTACCATTGTCCTTCATTCCTGTAAGCTTTTTCTCTGCGGACATTTACATTCCTTACTTCCTTGTAACCAAAACCGTACTCGGAGGGTGGTGAGATAGGCTTCCGCCAAGTGCGCTTGCATAGAGAGACAGCATTAAATAAGCGAAAGAATAAAAGGAAGGAGGCCAGTTTAAGAATCAACCAGGACAATTTCGTTCTCCCATGCTCGTGCTCCTTTGTTCTGCCTTCGAGAAGAACCGCGAAACTGGATGCACACAATATTGTCACAGTATCCGCTGATTTACACATCCATATCGATAACGTCGATTTGCAGTAGGATTTTGGACTCGCATTCGTGAGGACGACGGTTCAATCCCGCGTCCAGCCTTCCTGATTTTCCTAAATCCCTCCAGGCAACTGCCGGGATGGTTCGTTTGAAAGGGCACAGGCGACTTCCTTCCTCACCCTTCCCTAACCCGACCCGATGAGACCGATGACCTCGCTTTTTGGTCTCTTCCCCCCAAACAACCCAACATAACCCAGCAGGATTTTGGAACATATACTGTGCTCGAATATTATGAATCATCTCAAAGAAAACGATTTATTTACAAATGTCCAACACGGATTCAGAAAAATATCGCCCTTGAAACACAACTAGGTCTTTATTCTCACGAAGTAATGAGTGCTACAGACAGGGGGCGTCAAATTGATGCCATATCTTTAGATTTACAGAAGGCTTTTGACACCGTTGCTCACGAACAACTTCCAATTAAATTGCGCCCATCTGGAGTAGCGTCTTAGTTGTGTGACTTGATTCATCATTTCCTGTCAGAAAGACCACAGTTCGTAATAAATGATGGAACGTCATCCAGTAAAACAGAAGTAATATCTGGCTTTCGTCAAGGACGTCTTATAGTTCTTGTGTTGTTCCTGATCTACATAAACGATTTAGGAGAGCAGCCCTCTTACATTATTTGCAGATGATGCTGTCGTTTATTGTCTTGTAAAGGCATCAAATGATCAAAACGAATTGCAAAATTATTTAGATATTATATAGCAAATTAAAAGTAAAAATCAACCGCAATTATAAGTATCTAAAATTGGTCTAAAGCGAATCAATAAATAAACTCCAACAGTAACAAGTGTAGAAGAATGAACTAAAGCAGAAACAGGAGTAGGAGCAGCGAGGTGCTAAAATAGCAACTGACTCTAAATAATGACAAGTGTGAAGTCATCCACATGAGTACTAAAAGGAATTTGCTAAATTTCAGTTACACGATAAATCACGCAAATATAAAGGCTGTAAACTCAACTAAATACTCAGGAATCACAGTTACTAATAACTTAAATTGGAACGATCGCACAGTTGTGGGGAAGCAAACCAAAGACAGCGATTTATTGGCAGAACACTTATAAAATGTAACAGGTCTACTAATGAGAGTGTTTACACTACGCTTCTGGTTTATTGCTATGCGGCGTGGGATCCGCATCAGTCAGGATTGACAGAGGACATCGAAAAATTTCAAAGAAGAGCAGCTCGTTTTACGTTACTACGAGAAAGGGGAGCGATGGTCACGGATATGATATACGAATTGCGGTGGCAGTCACTAAAGCAGGGCTTCACAACATACGTGCTCGCGGAGCAAGCTGTGAGCAGCAAGGCACGAGCGCGGAGCAGCGCGAGCACGCTACCCCCACTACCGGAACAGAGCGGTGAGTGGGGAGAGTCACGTGGGGCACATGACAGCTGCCGCCTGTCAATGTAAATCCGCAGCCAGCCTGTAGGGATATCACTCACGAATTATTACTGCGACAAATGAAACAAATAAAGGCGAATGTACATGTGCCACATAATTTTATTAGCTTAGTGTATGTCTCTACATTCGTATTAATTTGTGAACTGTTACACAATAAAAGGTGTCACTGAAGTGTGGGATTCTCGGTTATCTTGTTCTTTTTGCCCTTTACAATTGCGTCTACTTTCGGAGTAATTGTTCTTGTGCATTTCAATCAGACAATGCGTTTCTCAGACGCGTCTTGTTACATTTCATTGCAGAGAATAGTTGTTCACATACATACGTGGAACCGAACAATGATATTATTGTAGCTGCCAGTTTGCGCAAACGAGGAAATCTATCCTGAGGGAAGTGTCTGTAGAATTCCAAAATGTTTTTCTTGTTCTGAAATTTGTCTCTGTATTCTGTCACACTGCAGGTCAATAATTTCTAGTTGCAGCTCAGGACGAATCTCTTCAATATTCGCTGAATATGGAGAGGAGAACAGATCAAAATCACTGTCTAGTGCTGTCAGATCTTGAAAGCGTTGACCAAATTCTTCCTTAAGGGCAACTAAACTATGTGAATAACGTTCACAGTCTTTGTGAACATCTTGCATGGATGATAATTTGGGAAAATGAGCTAGATTTCCTGTTTCCAGCTGACTCACCCAAAGTGTCAATTTCATTTTAAAAGCTCGTATTCGATCTATGAAACGAGTAATTAGCAGATCTTTACCTTGTAGTGAAATGTTCAAAGCATTCAGATGGCTAGTAAAATCTGCTAAGAACGCGAGATGACATTTCCATGAAGGCTCTTTCAAATCAGGAACACACATGTTATTTATTTCCATGAACATATTTATCTCATCTAATAGGCAAAAAAATCGATTTAATAATTCGCCACGACTAAGCCAGCGGACCTCGCTGTAATAAGGCAGGCTACCATACTGGATTTCTACATCCTCAAGAAAGCTTTTAAATTGTCTGTGTTGTAGTCCATGCTTCCTTATATAACTGGATGTACGAACAACAACACTCATCACATTTTTTAGAGTGATACTCTTTGCACATAAGTTTTCCTGGTGGATCACACAGTGAACGCCCCTTATTTCATTCGGCACGGTCAGTTTTTGCATTTTCTCCTTCAACAGCGCAACGAAACCTGATTTTTTTCCCTGTCACCGCTGGTGCTCCGTCGTAGACACTGAAACTAAAGAATTCCACGACAATCCTATATTTTCAACACTTTCTTCAACACTACTTAAAATATCACCTCCGGTTGTAGTGTTCTTCATGGCTTCTATATCGAGGAGCTCCTCCCTCACCTGAAGATCTCTATTAACACCTCTAATAAATATGGCAAGCTGCGCTGTTCAGTGATATCAACACTTTCGTTCAGAGCTAGAGAATACGCCATAAAATCTTTACAGATATTTGCAAGCTTGATCTGGACGTCGTCTGCCATGTCCTGTATGCGACGCATAATTGTCATGTTAGATAATGGCACAATCCGAAACTGTTCAACTTGAGATGGACACAAATGTTCCACTGCAACTACCAAACATTCTTTTATTAAATCGCCATCAGTGAAGGGGCGCAGGGAATTTGCTAAAAGCAAAGCAATTTTGTAACTCACTCTGAGAGATACCGCAGTTGATTTTTCTTCGTCCTCCAGATCTTCTTCCGATAGCTTCCTTTTAAGTTTAATAACTTCCTGTGCACGATCTGGTCCATCACATTTTCCACTTCCGTAGTCTTTCGCGTGGTACAACATATAATGTCGCTGCAAATTAAATTTCCTAAAAGAATTCAGCGTTTAGTGACATACTAAACATTTTGCAACAGTATCTTTTTCTGTAAACAGATACAATTCCTCCCAATGGGGGTTGAAGTGCGAAAGCATGATTCTTAACTAGCGAAGTGACTGCTAGAGCTGATCGTAGTACTTTAAACGTTACACAGTCGGCGCGAATTCAATAGCCACGCTGCGGCCCTATTCAAACGTGAGCGCATTTCCCCTCCCTCCCCTCCCTCCCTACTCCGCGACCTTGCACCTGCTCGAGAGCACGTGCCTGAGCAGACGCGAGTACTCGGGCTCAAAACCGGCCAGTTGTTAAGCCCTGCACTAAAGCAAAGACGTTTTTCGATGCGGCAGGACCTGCTCACGGAATTTCAATCACCAGTTTCTTCTTCGGCGTGTAAAAATATTTGGTTGACTCCCACCCACATAGGGAGAAATGATCGTCATAATGAAATAATAAGCCAGTGGTCTTGACGCAGTGGTAACACCGGTTCCCGTCAGATCACCGAAGTTAAGCACTGTCGGGCTGGGCTGGCACTTGGATGGTTGACCGTCCGATCTGCCGAGCGCTGTTGGCAAGAAGGCTGCACTCAGCCCTTGTGAGGCAAACTGAGGAGCTACTTGATTGAGAAGTAGCGGCTCCGGTCTCGTTAACTGACATACGGCCGGGAGAGCGGTGTGCTGACCATATGCCCCTCCATGTCCGCATCCAGTGACGCCTATGGCCTGAGGTCGTCGGTACCCCTGGGCGTTTATAACGTGTTCGAGTGGTGTTTAGTTTAGTTTTTAATTAAATCAGAGCTCACAGGGAGAGATTTAAGTGTGTGCTTTTCCCAGCGGTATTCGAGAGTGGAACGGCAGAGAAGTAGCTTCAAGGTGCTTTGATGAACACTCTCTCAGGCACTTAATTGTGAAATGCAGAGCAATTCTGTAGATGTAGATGCGTAATTTCGTCCATTTAGAATCATAAAGAAACAATTTATCACCAACATGGTTTATGTGGCTATAGCAAGAGTGTTGAAGTTATTTGCCTTTCGTGGTCAGCAGTTGAGCTCTAGGTGCTATTTCGTTACTGTATTATAGGATGTCGTAGGTCGGCGAACGGTTAACTGAAGAAAATATACTATCTGACTGAAGGCTTCCACTTTTTCCCTATTGTGGACTGGGGTGAAACATAACGGTAGAGGAAACCAGCAAAGAAACGTAGGGGGTTACGTCATTCACTAGCATTTGCAACCAGCACTTTCGCTGTTCCCAACTTTGGCAGTTCGCCTCCATAGCCGTGTGGTCAACGCGACAGCCTCTTATGCGAGACACCCTGGTCGATTCCCGGTAGTGCCAGGGATTTTTCCTAGGTTGGATGACTTGGTGCATTCAGCCTCGTGATGTCAGTTGAGGAGCCACCTGATTGAGAGGCAGAGGTTCCAAAGTCGGAATGTCTACAAAGGCCAGAGTGCTGTGCGCTGACCCCATGCCCCTTCATACCGAATCTAAAGATGAATAACTGAGGATGACACTACGATCGATCAATTATCGCGTGGTCTTCAGGCCGTGATCGCGGAGTTCCGTCTCTTTCCCAACTTTAGATTGTATAATTTACTGCGTAAATATCAAAGAATTCAAGAATAAGCCTTCTATGGCTGATTAATAACACTATGCGTGCTGTTGATCACAGTGCTAGTTAAGTAAATATCTACTGTCAAATTCTAGGTAAAAGAGCTGATGAAGGACATTGGCACAGCTTCACATTTGGATATTATGAAGGTTCTTCAAAGTATGACCTAAGTGATGTACATCCAAACATCGAAATAAATTTGAGGGTATTTGTGACATCGCCAGTAACTGCAGCATCGTGCGAGCACAGTTGCATTAAATTAAAGATGCATGCAAGCAGACTGTCAGATTTACCTATACTGTCAACAGAATACGACGCAGTTGGTAAACTTGTCTTAACTAGATAATTAATAATTTTTTTTCGCTTAAGCAAATGAATGCAAAGCGCAGTAATAATAAAAATACAATTTCTGAAAGGGAATAGTTTCTCAGCTCTTAATTGCAGCAGTCTTTTTTTTACTTCTCATTAATAATTTATGCACTATTAATATTAATTTATGAGGAGGAAATAAAATATGTTCTTTACTATACATCATAGTAAAACTAACTTAAGGTAGCTGCTACAAACAATAAGATATAGGTTTTGTTTTACTCTCAAGTTTATATAGTTTGTAATATAATTACGGCAATGATACATTTAATTTGTTGACTGCAACATTTTTCATCAGTATAGTTTATTTAAGTAATTTTCTCTGTAATGCTTCATTCTTTAAATATTCATATAAAATTTTAAAATTTGATAAATATGCACAGAAAAAAATAGAGCAACTACAGAAAGGTAGTTTTATTGGGTGAAGGAAGCACCTTAGGCAGTTCTGTCAGAGTTGTAGGAGACAGTCACGGACATTCCTTTTAGGCAGTGTAGCTATCGCATTTATTTCATAACTCTTAAATACGTCTTCATGTTTAAAAATAATTTTTGTTAATGGGCATTGTTTTAATTAATAGGGCTCTACATTTTCCATCTCGCATTCGTTTATTAATCTCCTAAACTGCATTAATTGGCTTTTTTTTCAAGCGTTCAAACCTTTGCCCTTTAAATAACTTTAAATGGATTAAGGCGAATTCGGGGTTGATTTCTTCGAAACGGCACAGGCGATTTTGTTGCTGAGTCTGAATTTGTTCTCCCCTTTCTAGTGCCCCAGTCGTCGCCGGGACTTTAAATGTAATCTGAAATTAAATGTAATCTGAACTCATTGAACTGGAAGTTCTGTGATAATTAATCTGAAATTCAAAATGTGAAAGGACGATGCGAGCCATTTAGTTTCGTTACTAAGCAAACAACTGATTGAGAAATATTGTCTTGTAAGATAAAAACAGAGCAGTACTGGACGTGGGTAAATTTTGTCCAACAATTTCGCATGAACGTTGCATTTCAGTCGTGACTTAAAGCGGTTCTGGTACAGAGCTCATGTCGAAAAGTCCTCATACAGTGTTCTTGTAGTGTGGAGAGGCAGAGCTCATGAGGCAAAGACGTAGTGTAGAGCTCACCCTAAAAACTTTCTATACCCTGCTGATGTGG
Organism: Schistocerca piceifrons; assembly: GCF_021461385.2. NCBI lineage: Eukaryota > Metazoa > Arthropoda > Insecta > Orthoptera > Acrididae > Schistocerca > Schistocerca piceifrons. The sequence continues at coordinate 936,998,922 of NC_060139.1, read as the reverse complement.
AATTCGTTAAGAGCTAGAGTAGGGAAAGGTATTTCCGTTATGTTTTATAATTGGAAATACTAAGCGGAATACGTAGGAGACATTTAGATCCGAATTTTGATTTAAAAGATGTGACTGTAAATCTTATATTTCAGCCTTGTATGTATTCAAGCTGAACACAAGGCCGTGATGTAATTCCACCTTTAATTTAAAGGATGCTGCACATAATCAGGAGTTCTATCGTTTATTTATATTGTTATTTTTCTTTAATTTAGGTGACAAAAATTTGAAAACGCCTGTTGTATGTGCATTTATTAGAGGGAAGATAATGCTAGTTATATGGGTCAAATCAGGGAAGGCGAAACAACTTGGACGTCTCCTGATCAAATAAATCATCCGTACATTCGGCCGAGTATCGAAATTTTGGTAGCCACACAGGGAAATGAATCTCGTTTTTTCCCGTTGATAGACCACTGCTCTAAACACAGGACCACCTCACTTGGTGGCGCTGTAATGTTTTTCAGCGAAAAAATTATGATCCGCTGATAGCAAAATAATAATTTCTCTTGTCTGAAAATACCTAATTATACGTAAATACAAGGGCGGTCAATAGGTCATAATTGTAGTAACAATTAGTTACCAATTTAGTAGGAATTTTGGAACATTACAGTGTTCCAGCATTATGATTTATCTCGAAGAAATCGATTATTGACGCTAATTACTACAAATACAGAAAATATACTTCTTTTGAAAGGGGAAATAATGCGTAATACCGACAGAGGATTGGATTGGGGATTGGGGAGAAGAGAAGTTTGTGGCACAACTTGACCAGAAGAAGGGATCGGTTGGTAGGACATGTTCTGAGGCATCAAGGGATCACCAATTTAGTATTGGAGGGCAGCGTGGAGGGTAAAAATCGTAGAGGGAGACCAAGAGATGAATACACTAAGCAGATTCAGAAGGATGTAGGTTGCAGTAGGTACTGGGAGATGAAAAATCTTGCACAGGATAGAGTAGCATGGAGAGCTACATCAAACCAGTCTCAGGACTGAAGACCACAACAACAACAAACCGACAGAGGATCTCAATTTCATTATTATAGATTTCCAGAAAGCTTCTGACAGTTCGTCATAAGCGGCTTCTAATCAATTTGGAGCGTCGTCTTAGCTGTGCGACTGGTTTCGTGGTTTCCAATCAGACGGAGAGTCATCTACTGAAACCGGAGTGATACTAGGCTTTCGCAAAGAAGTGTTATAGCACCCCTGCTGCCCTTTATCTATGGGAACGATTTATGACAATGAGCAGCCTTCAGAGTTTGTTTGTAGATGGTTCTGTCATTTACATCTAGTAAAGTCCTCAGAAGACTAAAACAAATTGCAGAGTTATTTAGACAAGTTATCTGTTTTGTGAAAAAAGTTACAGTTGACCATAAACAATAAAAAGGGCGAGCACTAAAACCATTTACGATGAACTTCTCATGGTCGGGGTTCACACTCATTTCGAATTTTTTAAAAGGACGTTATACTCGCCATTGACTGTAAAAGTTATTTATTTCACAGTTGCAAATTCGGCCTTTGAGCCATTTTCAACTAGTACTGCAAAGGGTATTGTTTCTGCACATGTCAGACTTAAAAAATTTCCGACATGTATAGATGTCGCGTTAAACACTGGTAACATTTCACGATGTACAGGGCTTTGCACTCGTCTGGTGTTACTGTATTTCTACAGTGAAAAGGCTTGTTTTAACGACGACATGTATACATGTCGAAGGATTTTAAAGTCTGATACGTTCTGAAACAAAATTTTTGCAGTACCACTTGAAAATGGACCAAAGGCCGAACTTCTACAGTCAACGGCGAATTTGATTTCCTTTAATAACATTACCATACATTTCAGTTACACGATAAATAACACAAATTTAAAGATTATCGCCTCAAATAAAAAAAGGTTCCATTTATAAATCACTTAAATTGTAACCATGACACAGAAAACGATGAAGGCGAACCAAAGACGACGTTTGGTTGGCACAACACTTAGAAGGCGCAACAGGTCTACTAAAAAGACTGCCTGCATTACGCCTGTCCGCCCTCTGTTAGGGTACTGCCATACAGTATCGGATTCTTACCAAGACAGGACTGATGTAGACTCAAAAGAAGGGAGCTTGTTTTGTATTGTCGTGAAATAGGGGTCGCTAGGCACTGACTGACTCTGAGCTAGAGGCTGAGCTAACTGTGACTGAGACTCCCAGTGGGCTGTGACTGATGACTCGACTCAATGACTCACTGGATGAGTGACTCGGCACTTCGGTCCGCGGCGGTGATCTGAATGCTGGCGGTCGAGAGGGCGTTGGCGGGGTGTTTCTTGCGAGTTTGTCTTCGGCCTCTCCCTCCTGATAGGTTCACTTGCTCCAGCGTCTGTTATCGATCTTCTTGCTACCTCTTTGCTGCCCAGAGTGCTGAAACAGTTTACGCCAGCACATTAAGGACGCATAAAAATAATGCTGCAAATTTTGAAAGTAACATACTTTCAAAAATACTGAACATCTAGAACAATAGTGCGAAATGGCTGTTATGATGATACATACTGCTACCTATCTATTTCATGAAGCAAAAATATGGTCCTTATATATGAATTTTAGCATCAAATGTTTAATTGACAAAAATCATAGTTATGATATGATGATATGTAGTGCTACCTATCTATTTTATGAAGCAAAAATATTCTCTTTGCATATGAATTTTAGCATTAAATATTTAAGTGACAAAAGTCATAGTTATCTTTTCATGTCAGTTTAACAGTCAGTTCTTTTCATTTCTATTCCTATTCGCGAAACGAAGTTCACATTGAGTGCGGTAGCTGATGGGAGCGTCTTTTAAGTCATTTTCCCATTTGTGGCTGTTTCCATTATCTACCACGCCCAGTATCGACGGGGTTTTGTGCAAACAGTATAATATTTCACTACAGTTTTAGTTTTATCATGACTTATCAAGTAATCATTAAAACTGTGACTTATGTTTTCGCCACTCACAAAAGTTTATTTTGAAAATTAAAATCATTCAAGAAATGTAGGGAACTGCAATTGACAAAATTGTCTGTACAGCTGGATGTATGCAGCATAGTCCAATGTACTTTTAGTGACAGGTTACGATTTTCGTCTCTCTCTCTCTCTCTCTCTCTCTCTCTCTCTCTTCTCTCTCTGTCTCGAAGTGCTACCAGTTTTATGGCTAATATTTTGATATACAGCTACCCACACATATTTCTTCACCAATACACACCGCTTCCGTTGACAGATACTTCCAGTCACTGACTGTACGGACCTCATTCAACAGCAAATGATATATTTGGCCTACATCGTACAGTACCCTATCTAGTGTTAACAAAATGTTTACAAATGTAGTATGATCCATTTTAAGAATGAGGTGTAGCGGTTTCTACATTTGAGCAGTAATAACCGTTAAGTCAATCGTTTTTCTGTCCTCTCACAGCTCTGCATGAACTGTGTTTCAGAGCCTGAGGATGGGGGCATTGTCTCTCACTAAGTGTAGGACAAAAAAAGGTTGAATGCTACCACTTACTATTTATAAATAAATATTGACTTTCATGTTATACACTCCTGGAAATGGAAAAAAGAACACATTGACACCGGTGTGTCAGACCCACCATACTTGCTCCGGACACTGCGAGAGGGCTGTACAAGCAATGATCACACGCACGGCACAGCGGACACACCAGGAACCGCGGTGTTGGCCGTCGAATGGCGCTAGCTGCGCAGCATTTGTGCACCGCCGCCGTCAGTGTCAGCCAGTTTCCGGTGGCATACGGAGCTCCATCGCAGTCTTTAACACTGATAGCATGCTGCGACAGCGTGGACGTGAACCGTATGTGCAGTTGACGGACTTTGAGCGAGGGCGTATAGTGGGCATGCGGGAGGTCGGGTGGACGTACCGCCGAATTGCTCAACACGTGGGGCGTGAGGTCTCCACAGTACATCGATGTTGTCGCCAGTGGTCGGCGGAAGGTGCACGTGCCCGTCGACCTGGGACCGGACCGCAGCGACGCACGGATACACGCCAAGACCGTAGGATCCTACGCAGTGCAGTAGGGGACCGCACCGCCATTTCCCAGCAAATTAGGGACACTGTTGCTCCTGGGGTATCGGCGAGGACCATTCGCAACCGTCTCCATGAAGCTGGGCTACGGTCCCGCACACCGTTAGGCCGTCTTCCGCTCACGCCCCAACATCGTGCAGCCCGCCTCCAGTGGTGTCGCGACAGGCGTGAATGGAGGGACGAATGGAGACGTGTCGTCTTCAGCGATGAGAGTCGCTTCTGCCTTGGTGCCAATGATGGTCGTATGCGTGTTTGGCGCCGTGCAGGTGAGCGCCACAATCAGGACTGCATACGACCGAGGCACACAGGGCCAACACCCGGCATCATGGTGTGGGGAGCGATCTCCTACACTGGCCGTACACCACTGGTGATCGTCGAGGGGACACTGAATAGTGCACGGTACATCCAAACCGTCATCGAACCCATCGTTCTACCATTCCTAGACCGGCAAGGGAAATTGCTGTTCCAACAGGACAATGCACGTCCGCATGTATCCCGTGCCACCCAACGTGCTCTAGAAGGTGTAAGTCAACTACCCTGGCCAGCAAGATCTCCGGATCTGTCCCCCATTGAGCATGTTTGGGACTGGATGAAGCGTCGTCTCACGCGGTCTGCACGTCCAGCACGAACGCTGGTCCAACTGAGGCGCCAGGTGGAAATGGCATGGCAAGCCGTTCCAAAGGACTACATCCAGCATCTCTACGATCGTCTCCATGGGAGAATAGCAGCCTGCATTGCTGCGAAAGGTGGATATACACTGTACTAGTGCCGACATTGTGCATGCTCTGTTGCCTGTGTCTATGTGCCTGTGGTTCTGTCAGTGTGATCATGTGATGTATCTGACCCCAGGAATGTGTCAATAAAGTTTCCCCTTCCTGGGACAATGAATTCACGGTGTTCTTATTTCAATTTCCAGGAGTGTATATTCTAATATTTACGTATGATTTAAATCATTAACAAATTGTCAAAATATATCGTTGAAAAAGAATAAAAAATTAAAGTTTTGCACAGACAATAAGGAACTGAAATATTTCCACTTGTCAGTAAGAAGTGGCACTGGGTGTTACCTTTGTAGCAAATTGGCGCATATACTGAGATGTTTCATAGTAAATTCGTGCCATAAAGTGAAAAAGAAGAGAAACAAATTGTGTGTCAATGCCTCGAATTTCGTATGTCTTTACACGCGGCAAAAGCAAATCGGTCTTCTCCAGACTTCATTCGCTCGTTGCTTGGTAAAATATTCACCCCGCTGTGGATTCGTCTGGAGCCCGCACTTACTTTACCGTCAAAACGACCCAGTTCCTCATCGTCCCGAAATGAAACGAGATGAAATATTTGAATAACGAAATTCGCTCCGTCCGCTGCGTTGTATCTGCCTTGGGCCCGTTAGTCGGCTCTTGGCGCAACTTTGCTGGGTGAACGGTGGGGAGGGGGGGGGGGGAGGGTCGCTCCCAGTTTCATAGGGAAAACTTTCTCGGCGGAGTCTTCACGTTTACCTGCGACCTTTAAGCCCTCCCGGTCCCGGTCGGCCAACTTCATACTCCGCGCAGATAGCCTCTCGACTGGCCACAAAAACGGGCGGCTGTGGCTGCCAGTTTAGAGTTACATCACGTTGGTATGCTGATACATTAAGTCTTGTGTACAGCCTCACCAGGCGTCCTTCCAAGAGTAAAGGGGAGGTGATGCCATTGGTATAATGCTGCCCCTGACATCCTAAAAAAAAGTAAAACATTTTAATAAAAGCGTTTCATACTCTTACACACCATATTTACTAATGTCAGTTACGAGCTGTAGCTGGTAAATATCAGAGACTGGAGTCCCATCACCAACCTTACCTGCAATAGGCCAGTACAACTTTCAGAGACCCAATAAACGTACTTGCAGAACCATGCAAGAGATGGATACCGTAACAGGCAATTTGCCTAATACATAAAGTGAAGAAGATTTTTACATTGCGTATATCAGTACCCAAATTTATCAACTAATTCGAAAAACAAAGTAATACGAAAACAGGGAATTTTTAAAACGGCAAGGAGTTTTAAAAATTTACAAAACAGGTTTAACACAGAATGACCCTGAGACTGTAGCCCACGAGAGTTGACCAGTAGCAAAACTGATGCCATTTCGCAGGCGGATCAAACGTGCTGCGACCAACAAATCCGACGTGGTACAAGTGTCCAATAATAGAACAATACATAAAAAAGGATATAAGTCTAACAAATTCTCCGATAATGTTGAAAATATTTGTAAAATATAGGGAGTATACTACAGGAAATTTGTTTTGATTTTGTTTGAAAGACAATTGCTGAGTCTTGCTCCCCTTCCTGAATGACTTTCTCGTCAGTTTAGTTTCCTACGTCTGAATTACTAGCATCAGGTGGTTTCTTTTATTATCATTGGTATTATTATTACTTAGCCTAATAATATTCGCTTGAACCGCAGAATGTTTTTAGTTAATATCATCATTATTTCTTGTCGTAACTTTGATTTTTAAATATTTTTGCTGACTCTTTTAACGCTGAGCGTCGAGTTACAGTGGACGCTACTAATATGGTGATGCTACTGATCGGCCGCCATTGGTGCAGCCTTGAACGCACATTGCATGTTCAATAAAAGAACTTACACATGTAATTTTTTAGAACATTTCTCGTGGTGAAACGGCTTTCTGGCTAAAGGTATAAATGGGTTAAGAACCGTCTCGGCCACAAAAATTTATTTCCTTGCTAACCAGTTTCTGTAAGTGTCTAACCATCCTCGGGCCCACATACCATGCTGGCAGGCGGTGGCGGTGAATTTAGTGGGTGCTATAACTTCACGAATGTCAACTACGTGGAGTTACAACACCCGCTCCATTCACCACCACCGCCTACCATCATGATGAGAGAGCCGGAGGATGGTCAAACATTGACCGAAACTGGTAACCACCGAAATAAATATTTTTGCGGTCAACACTGGTTTTAATCCATTCTTAAAGAACTTCTATTTACTCTAGATTCATATTACGATGTCTAATACCTTTTAAAGAATCACTGCAATGCACAGCAAATACTGACATTGAATTACTGGTTTCTTCTCACGGTCATGCATCGCCCTGTTAGTAGCGAGCCAGCAATCACTGATTACGTCGATTTTCATTTCAGCTGCCGTTATTAAGATAATTCCGCTTTCTTTTCTTTCAGGTAACCAATATTTAATTCAAGAGAAAATTATTAATAGTGCACAGGTATGGCTTAACCACAGAAAGCTGAGTAGGCTAATAGAGAGAGGAATATACCCTACACTAATTAAAGTTCAGTCGTACTGCATGTATCGCTGGGAGACCCCGAAGGGCAGGTCCAGCCGCTTCGTTGGAAAGATTTTCTCTACCCTTCGCGCCCGTAGCCACTTTTCCTTCGCGAACTATGAGAGCTATGTACGGAAGTGTATGTGTTGAGTGTAGGTAACTGTAATAGGTTGGTTGGTTTGTTGGTTGGTTTGGGGAAGGGGACCAAACAGAGAGGTCATATGGCCGTAGGATTAGGGAAGAATGGGGAAGGAAGTCGGTCGGGTACTTTCAGAGGAACCGTCCCGGAATTTGCCTGAAGCGATTTAGGGAAATCACGGGAAACCTAAATCAGGATGACCGGACGCCGGTTTGAACCGTCGTCCTCCCGAATGCGAGTCCAGCGTGGTAACCATTGGGCCACCTCGCTCGGTGAATGTAATAGATAGGTTTGTAGCGTACTGTCATACTGGATATTACTGCGGGAGATGACGAGAGAAAGAGGTTGAAACCCGGTGCCGGCACATAACATACTCCTCTTCAAGAGCACCAGGGGGCCGCCGAGCCTATACTATAGATGTAAAAAACCTGTTGGTAGACACAGTTGTTTCTAAGACTTTCAGATGTACTTCCCCGAATTGCCACTTGCACAGTGGTTATAGTAACACAATGTGCTAATCACTGACGTAAACATATTGTTAAGTAATTATATTAAAACATTCTACATTTTTTACTGTAGTTGTTATTGTGGTCTTGATTTTGAAGGCTGGTAGATGCAAATCTACGCGCTAGTCTGTCCTATGTCAACCTCTTCATATCAGCATCACTACTACAAGCTACATCCATTTTGTACCTGCTTATTATACCCATGTCTTGGTCTCCCTCTACTGTTGTTACTCCCGCCACACACACACTTTCCTCCATTGACGATTCCCTTATGTGTCCTATGAATCGATCTTTTCTTCTAGTCGAGGTGTGCCTTAAATTTATTTTTTCCTCATTCAACTGAATACCTCATCAATAGTTACCTGACTCATATTTTGTTAGGTGTATCTCCACATAAAAACTTAGTTTACCCCTCCCCCTTAGTTCACTTCATTACTTCTATGCGACAAGAAGTACTGTTTTACAATACAAACACTCTCTCGTTATTGTATCTTCTATACCAATAATATCTGTGCAAGTCGCACATCATGTTTACCTATGTTCGCGACGTTGTCACCTGTAGATTGGCTGAACAGACGAAAGCCGGTTCGCGACCAATTAAATATAATTTTTGGAGAATATTAGGAAGTGTGTTCTTGTTTAATATTAGAATGCTGCCAAGCACCGACAGAAAAATTCAGTTAATGAAATAATGCTTAGGCACGTTCGGCATTTGTAAATTCACCGAGGAAACAAAATCGCAGCACAAAAAAATGGTTCAAATGGCTCTGAGCACTATGGGACTCAACTGCTGAGGTCATTAGTCCCCTAGAACTTAGAACTTGTTAAACCTATCTAACCTAAGGACATCACAAACATCCATGCCCGAGGCAGGATTCGAACCTGCGACCGTAGCGGTCTTGCGGTTCCAGACTGCAGCGCCTTTAACCGCACGGCCACTTCGGCCGGCTCGCAGCACAAAAAAAGTGATTAATGTAGAGTAATGAAACTTCCGTCGGTGTAGGCAGTTACTACCGGATCACAATCGCATGAGTTACTGCGTACAACAATGACGGAAATGTAAAAAGTGGTAATAAATTAAAGTTTCTCTGTAGTAAGCCATAATTCATGCCGGCATATGGTTTGAATGAATTTGGATTGCAGTTACAAACGAGCAATAGTTAAATCTTAGTTAATGACTATAATGGCGTCGAGGTCACGCGACACAGCGACAACTTGACAAAATGAAGATACGATAACTTACATATAAAAGACACACTTGACCTGAACCCAAAAGACGTTAATTTGGAATGCAATAAAGTTAGTTACCACAATGATCACCAATAATAATTGATGACTAGGAACACTTAGTCGAAACTGTACTGTGTTATGTAGCTCACGATAATGCTATGTGTCTTAAAATATGCTTAATCATGACAGAACTAATTATTATTCTTTACTCGTGACATTGCAAAAAATGGTTCAAATGGCTCTGAGCACTATGGGACTTAACTGCTGAGGTCATCAGTCCCCTAGAACTTAGAACTACTTAAACCTAACTAACCTAAGGACACCACACACATCCATGCCCGAGGCAGGATTTGAACCTGCAACCGTAGTGGTCGCGCGGTTCCAGGCTGTAGCGCCTAGAACCGCTCGGCGACTCCGGGCGGCCGTGATATTGCAAATAATTGTTTTTCAGACTAATGTTAAAAAAGCTTTCAGTCATGGGAACGATTGTTCTCAGTCCTAATGTTACGTGACTTTTTTTACATTATTTGTAAAACATAACAAATTTCTAATACCACTTTGCCTACAAGGAAGCGAGCATACTTTTGTTGTATAACATGAAGCTCTTTTAAATCAGTTTTAATTTAAAGTGATTGTCTGCAGTAGTAGTGCAATACTATTTAAACCACTATAGTTAATACTGCTTCTGAACACTGTAAGTACTTTATTGAAAATTCACTGTAAATTGAACTAGATTTGTCCTATTTTGATTATTTCTTTCACTTGTGACTTCCCCGAAATTTATAGTGAAGACAGGACCCTGCTGATGGTTAACAATTCGGGACACTGAACTCTCTCTCGACAAGTTTGTTCTTTGCACAAATCAGACTGTAATGTTCCAAAACGTTACTATTACGTTGGTTTGGTTATTACACAGCTACAAAATACTAACTGGGTCTTACTTCGCGGTGTGTTGCTTGTGGTGCTGAGTAGTGTTTGTTATGAAATCTATTAATGGCAGCGGGCTCTTCTTGAGTAGCGAGCAACTTGAATAAATTTGGGCCACACAGTATTCTTCATTACTTCCAAAATCTTCTTGACACATTGTATTGTACCCACACACTCGCTTTCTTACTTATAATTTGCCTGGCCACATATTACAACAACATTTTAGATGCTAAACACTCCGGTATTTGCGCCACACCATAGATGCTTAGCAGCTGCACTATGTGATCAAAAGTACCCAGACACACCCAAAAACATACGTTTATCACATTAGGTGCATTGTGCTGCCACCTACTGCCAGATACTCCATATCAGCGACCTCAGTAGTAATTAGACATCGTGAGAGAGCAGAATGGGGCGCTCCGCGAAACTCACGGACTTCAAGCATGGTCAGGTGATTGCGTGTCACTTGTGTCACCCATCCCTAGGTCCACTCTTTCCGACGTGATTTTGCCGTGGAAACGTGAAGGGACACGTACAGCACAAAAGCGTACAGGCCGACCTCATCCGCTGACTGACAGTGACCGCCGACAGTTGAAGAGGGTCGTAACGTGTAATAGGCAGACATCTATCCAGATCATCACACAGGAATTCCAAACTGCATCTGGCTCCACTGCAAGTACTATGACAGTTAGGTGGGAGGTGAGAAAATTTGGATTTCATGGTCGAACGGCTGCTCATAAGCCACACATCTCGCCGGTAAATGCCAAACGACGCCTCGCTTGTTGTGAAGAGCGAAAACACTGGAAGACTGAACAGTGGAAAACGTTGTATGGAGTGACGAATCAGGGTAAACGATGTAGCGATTCGATGACATGGTGTGGGTATGGCGAATGCCCGGTGAACGTCATCTGTCAGTGTGTGTAGTGCCAACAGTAAAATTCGGAGGCGGTGGTTTATGGTGTGGTCGTGTTTTACACTAAGGGGGCTTGCACCCCTTTTTGTTTTGATTGGCTTTGTCACAGCACAGGCCTATTTTTACGTTTTAAGCATCTTCTTGCTTCCCACTGTTGAAGAGCAATTCGGGAACGGCAATTGCAACTTTTAACACGGTCGAGCGCCTGTTCATAATGCACAGCCTATGGTGGAGTGGTTATACGACAGTAACATCCCTGTAATGGACTGGTCTGCACAGAGTCCTGACCTGAATGCAATAGAACATTTTTGAGATGCTTTGGAACGCCAACTTCGTGCCAGGCCTCACCGAACGACATTGATACCTCTCCTCAGTGCAGCACTCCGTGAAGAATGGGCTGCCATTCCCCAAGAAACCTTCCAGCACCTGATTGAACGTATGCCTGCGAGAGTGGAAGGTGTCATCAAGGTTAAGGGTGGGCCAACACCATATTGAATTCCAGCATTACCGATGGAGGGCGCCACGAACTTGTAAGTCATTTTCAGCCAGACGTCAGGATACTTTTGATCATATAGTGTACTTCCCTGCTTTCGCTTCCTTGACTGCGCGTACTCGTGCCAACGATATTAACGTTACACAAGAGATATTCTCTGTGCTTTATAAACATGAAGGTAAAAAAAAGAAGAGAGGTCTCATTACGTTTATTACGTGATAAACGTTAAGCCTACGGCAGCCATCTAATACAGTCCAGAATATTACCTTCTACACGTTCATACCTGCATGGTTCCCCGCGTTGCCCCATGACGTTACTCTTACGTTCCGTGCCCTGTTTCGACCTTGTTGGGTGCTTTGGCCATGTAGAGACCAGTTGTTTCATTAAAACTGCCAGCCTGCGTCGTTTACGGGTGTACTACTCGATCTGATCGTAACCTAAAGTTTAAAGGATTCACATTCAAGCAGTATCAAGTTCAAGCAGCATTTTATTTTGTACACATGAGTGAAGGTTGCGCTGTTTACTTATACTGCGATGGCTTTAATTCTGTATTTTGGCTTTAAGTTTCCTGTACTTTACCCAGTGTCCATTAGTTCCCTTCTTTCCTATGTTTTTCATTGCCTTCCTAATCGCAAACTCTCCGACAGCCGAGCCACACTGTATCATTGGTCTCGTCCCCGAAAAACACACGGCTACGTAACCGCACTGATTACTGGTGCAACATCTCATGCCCTTAACTCCTCCCGCCGATAACTGTTCGTTGTCCAGATCTCCTTTTCCTTAAGGCTTTGGCTGAAAATTTATGTAGACACTCTTTTCGTCATGCGTGGATGCTGCTAGGCGTGTGAGTGGCAATCTATCCGTTTCACAGTCTAGTTATTCCCTCAAGAAGTTAGTTGTAAATAATACACTGCACTTCAACAAGAACAATGATGTACAAAATTACAATACTCGAATAAAAAAATGACATTCATTATGTCATATTAAGGTTGACTGTAGCACAAACAGAGGTTTACGATTCAGCAACAAAAGTTTCCACCACTTATTCATTGATGTAACATGCCTGAAAGGAAGCAAAATAAAATTTGAAACTAAACTGAAAATGTTTCTCTTTGACAACTCCTAGTATTCCGCAGAAGACTATTATTGTAATGTGTAAATGTGTAATGTAAGGGGTAGGTTTAGTAATTAATATGCCTGTCTTTAAACAAAAACAAAAAGCTAATAAATGACCAGCACAGAGGCATAATTACAAAAAATTGATGTTAATATAAAATGACTCTTTCCACATCATTACAATTCGTCATGTAAGTGGTTCATAGAACATGGAACTAACGAACTATTGGTATATCACAAAGCATGATACAGGCTTATACACTTTTAAAATCTCGAAACGAAACTCAAAATTAAAATCAAGCAGATGATCAAAATAGACGTACATTCTAATTGTGATATGTCTGGTTATTCCTGAAAAACTGTGAGTTACTGGCGAGAAATATTTCGGGAGAAAGAGCAAACAGGCTACTATTGGGAAGGTAGGTCTCCATGTTACGCAGATTAGGACACCATTATTAGAAAATGATTTACCTACATGTTAAAACAAAACCTCATTTTATGGGTTCGTAAGCGTTCGAAACCATTTTCTTAATCATACTTGTAGCACTGCGCATAGCTAGAATATGTTTAAAAAATTATATCTTTTTCGTACCCTGTAAACTGCTACTAGTGGTCACACACTGAATGACGCATCATAGACAAGATTTTAGAATGGGAAAATGTGGGAACTACAGTGAGGCTAATTCACTGACAATCTAATAAAACAAGAACTCTATTTTGCAAGGAGGTATACCGCTATGCAGTTTTGCATTTTTGAAATTTCAGTAATGCTTCACTTTTTTGAAAAGCACAAGATACGATAGCATGCCTTATTTGTTTTCCCACTGCGCACGTTTATGGACTCTTTTGCAAACGTTAACATTAAAACAGAGGACACGAGCTGAAAGCTGAATATGTGATGGAAAAGGAGCGGTACCACTAAGCAAACAAGCATTGGTTTCAGAGTTCTAGCTTCATTTGCTATCGATTCAAGCACAGTAAAAGTGGAATTAAATGCTTTAGGAAAGCATCCTTTTCTCATCATGCCCGCTCTTCTAACAAGTTACATTAACGAGGCCAAACGAGATGTATTACTAAAGCAAATATGCGTTAAAGAACGGAAAAAACGTTCGAAATCGCCTTCCTTACACTCTGTTATTCACGCAAGCAGTGTAATTTTTAGTTTTTAAAACAGCTGTTGCTTGCATACGACAGAAATAACGAACAGGAAGCAACTGAAAATAGTAGTCTGCTAATGTTTTGGGCTATTTAAGATGGCGCTAGCTTCGAAGCAACGTACAGGGTAAGTCTATAGATCCATCTCCTTTTATTACCTCCATATTTACAGAACAAAAATTTTCCCTGACATGGCAGCGCGTTTACGACAACGATTTACGTAAATAATTCTTACCTATCCTATCAACATACATTACATTTTAATAAACACTATATATATATAAACATGATGAAATCGAGAAATCAGGAAACCAGGTTGCTGAAAAATACATGAGACGTTGCGTTGTAGTGTTATAAGCTTTCTGCTTTCCTCGAATCAAACCTAGATGTGATCACAATTCTCTGCGTGGAATAGCCAAGAAGTCTGCCATAAAGAGACCACGACAAATAACTGAGACGTAAGTGTGAACAATGCATCACAGTGCGAACTAAGCATCATAAGAGGAGTACTGTAATACGAGCTGGACATTTAGATCATACGTGCTTCTTCTTATTCCTTCTTTTATTTGTGCCACATCAACCAATCTTCGATCCATACTGAATCACTCACACACATACACCCCCACGATTCGCATAAAATTTTACATTGGTTGTAAACAAATTACTTACATCACGATGTGCTCACATTATTGCCATGAGGTGTCATTCCAAACACCAATTCAGTTTGCTACTCATAACATTCATACCTCCAGACAACTTTTCTGGCCTGCACTGCTTACATTGCGTAAGTTACGTGAAAGTCATGATACTCACATACTTATCATGGTTCTTGGAATTTTATTTGTTTCCTCCAAACAAATCACACTAGGCCTCAAAGTTCATTTGGCTGCTACCTGTACAGAGCAGGACCAGGTAGTCAGTGCCTCCTACAGGGTGTGTCAAACCATTGGATCAAATTCATCAGTTTCCACGGGGGTTTCATACACCAACGTCTTGATGTAACCCCAGAGGAAAGTCCAGAGGCGCGAGACCTGGCGATCACGCTGGCCGTGGGACAGTGTCTCCCCTTCCAATCCAACGAATTGCGGACATTAATATGGAAGTGGGATGGTGCACTGTTGTTTTGAAGCCTCATCCTTTCGCGGACAACATGGCGTACAGCCTCCAAGAACTGACAGTACATCTCGCAGGAACACCAGGTAACATGGACCAGTCAAATGGGGAGGCAACAAATAAGGTATTATTAAGCGATCTTTGACAGTACCCACCGGTACCCAAGACAGAGAATCGTTGTTAGTGACCACCGATGTGGGTGGCGTGGGGACTGCGTTGCAAAACTGGTGGTCATCGCTTTGAGCAATTATTATGAGTTAGGTTGATGTTATGTGATGTATGCCGTGTGTCCACAACACATATTGCGTTTCCGACCGCAGGTTCCCTATCCAAGTATAATAGATGGCGGATTCACTATCACATGTTTCAGTTGGACCCATAACGTTCGAGACAACTTGTTTACTATGAAGATATGAAGATGGCATCTGTTCTTTCGGACATGTCCGAAAGAACAGATGCCATTGGTGACCGTGCAGCTCTCGAGAATGAAATTAGAATTAAATCAATACCATTAGAAGCTGATAGGCGTTGATATACATCAACGGGGGCAGTTGAAAATGTGTACCCCGACCGGGACCGGAACCCATGATCTCCTGCGTACATGGCAGGCGCTCTATGCGTCTGAGCCACCGAGGGCACAGAGGATAGTGCGAATGCAGGGACGTATCGCCGGCACACTCCACGTGAGACCAACATTCTCAACTTACAGTCCACACACTACAATCGTAGTGCCCCTGCCATTATACCCATTACTCGCGGCAGACAATCCACCGAGTCCCGTAAGAGTTCAGGCAAATCGTGTGCATCCGCACTGAAGGTCATCAGCCGGTTAGCCTTAACGATATCTTGATGGCATCTGTTCTTTCGGACATGTCCGAAAGAACAGATGCCACTGGTGACCGTGCAGCCATGGGGTGAGAATGTGGGCCTTACGGGGAGCGTGCCGGCGATAAGTCCCTGCAGTCGCACTATTCTCTGTGCCCTCGGTGGCTCAGATGGACGCCGTCACGGTAGTTCAGCGTGTTCGGTCAGAGGGCTGCTCGCCCTCTGTAATAAAAAAGTGAGTAAAGGAATCAAATGGCTCTGAGCACTATGGGACTTAACATCTGTGGTCATCAGTCCCCTAGAACTTAGAACTACTTAAACATAACTAACCTAAGGACATCACACACATCCATGCCCGAGGCAGGATTCGAACCTGCGATCGTAGCAGTCGCGCGGTTCCTGACTGAGCGCCTAGAACCGCTAGACCACCGCGGCCGGCAGTAAAGGAATCATCGATCAACTTGAGCGGATGTCTTGCGACGTCCGCCCAGGCCAAACGCAACGAACAATACCGAACAAAATGAAAAAGAAAAAAAAAATGGATAGAGCGTCTGCCATGTAAGCAAGAGATCCCGGATTCCGGTCGGGGCACAAATTTTCAACTGTCCCCGTTGATGTATATCAACGCCTGTCAGCAGCTAATGGTATTGATTTGTGATTTCACCTTGTTTAATCGTTTACTTACCCTCCTACAAATTATTTGTAACTACGCTCTCGCTAAATGATTAGTCAATGGATATAGAAAAATTTCGTACATCTGTGCTTTAACAGATTTTTCCGCCGTTGAAAAATCCTTCGTGGTCCTAAAATATTAAATTAAATTTGTAATTTTATTTAAGTGTAGTGCTGTCATTCATTCTATGAGTGTGTCTGTAGGCGGTTAATAACTTCGTCGCTTAGTACCCTAATTATCATCAGAACACGCGCGCACACACACACACACACACACACACACACACTGGATTGGATGGTATTTCGCGACTATGCCACTAGTGGGAGCGTGCAGGTTTGGAGGTGGCAGAGTTGCCGAGTACTTGAGGCTTTAGCACTTCACATCACACCACACCACACCACAGCACAACGCACATTGCCAGGCCGCTACGCGCACTTGATTAACGCGAGCCCTATTGATTAGCACTCCCATTCGCTTTGTTTGGGCGTTGGCCGAGAGGGGGCTTCATTATCCGCGACCTCTTAATGAATCGATTTTTGATAACGCGCTAATAGCGTCTGTCACCGCTGAATTGCGCGTCAGATATTTTCCCTGTGGAGAATCTGTACACAAGTACGTCGAAATCTGTTTCTCATTAGAAGCTGAGTGTTTCGTCATTTCACCGCATTGGTTGTTAATACGTCACAGGGACCTTATATGTGCAAAAATATAGCGCAGGTCTTATGAATGATACGACTGTTTGCCAACTAAATTTTACACAGGAAAAGGTGATTTCGCAACCTTTGCATGACGCAACAGTTCCCTACGAATAGAGAGAGCTCCAAACATATAAACATGTCGCAATGCCGTAATCTGTTTCGACCACCCAATACATTTAATACAGTCTGTTCGACAATGTTCCTTGTAGCATTACGTATTCCTACGTCTCGTCATATTAGGATACTTCAAGGATAGTCGAAAACCATCGTTTTGGTGGTTCATTTGTTATGGTATGGAGAGGCATAATGTTTCATGTCTTAGTGACCTCTAAACCTTTGAACACGATGTACTGGCGGAGGTTCGAGTCCTCCCTCGGGGTGATTTCCCTAAATCACTCCAGGCAAATGCTGGGATGGTTCCTCTGAAAGGGCACGGCCGACTTCCTTCCCCATCCTTCTCTAATCCGATGAGACCGATGACCTCGCTGTCTGGTCTCCTTCCCCAAACAACCCCCTCCCCCCCCCCCCCCTTCCTCGGGCATGGGTGTGTGTGTATGTCCTTCGGATAATTTGGGTTAAGTAGTGTGTAAGATTAGGGACTGATGACCTTAGCAGTTAAGTCCCATAAGATTTCAGACACATTTTAACATTTTTTAACACAATGTACTTGTGGTTCAACGTTATTGTGATACTGTACTCCTTCCGCATGTGCCTCTTTTCAGGGGTGCATTTGACCCTGACTTCATTTTTATGGATGACAATGCGCGGCCGAATCGAAATGCGCAGCTGGAGGAGTTCTGTGTTAAGGTTTTAGACTATATATCCATCAAATGATGTCATTGGGTGTTCATGCTACTCATAGATGAAGAGGTTGCGACAGCAGATGTCGCCGTGGCGGGCTTCATAATGTATGGCAGAAGAATAATGACAAAATAAAACAAGAATGTGATAGAATTATGATAAACTCTGACGTTCCCTCCATAATTATTTCTTCAATAGGAGAGTAACCTGGAGCATCTCTGGGCATATACAGGGCGTTTCTGGAGGAACAGTAAACGTTTTACGAGGTTAATTCGGATAAAAAATCCCATAGAAGACGTTTTCAATGATTATTGGTTACAGAGATACAGCTGAATACAGCTATAACTTTTCAATTCGTATGTTGATACTACAGTTGCTATGAATTTATTTATAATCGTCATTTATATTTTGAAGTTCAGCTTCTAAAGTCGGACATGAGTTTTCGATAATTAGTCGAGGAGAATTAGGTGGAAAAACGATCGCGCTGGGCAATAAATATGCAAAAGCTGAAATAATACACTATGTGATTAAAAGTATCCGGACACCCGGGTGAAAATGACTTACAAGTTCATGGCACCCTCCATCGGTAATGCTGAAATTCAGTATGGTGTTGGCCCACCCTTAGCCTTGAATACAGCTTCCACTCTCGCAGACATTCGTTCAATCAGGTGCTGGAAGGTTCCTTGTGGGAATGGCAGCCCATTCTTCACGTAGTGCTGCACTGAGGAGATGTATCGATGTCGGTCGGTGAGGCCTGGCACGAAGTAGTCGTTCCAAAACATCCAAAAAGGTCTTCTCAGGTCAGGACTCTGTGTAGGCCAGTCCATTATAGGGATGTTATTGTCGTGTAGCCACTCCGCCACAGGCGATGCATTATGAACAGATGCTCGATCGTTTTGAAAGATGCAATCGCCATCGCCGAATTACTCTTCAACAGTGGGAAGCAAGAATGTGCTTAAAACATCAATTTAGGACTGTGCTGCGATGTGCAACGCAAAACAACAAGGGGTATAAGCCCCCTCCATGTAAAACACGACCACACCATAACACCACCGCCTGCGAATTTTGCTGTTGGCACCACACACGCTGGCAAATGACGTTCACCGGACATTCGCCATACCCACAGCCTGCCATCGGATCGCCACACTGTGTACCGTGATTCGTCACTCTACACAGCATTTGTCCACTGTTCAATCGTCCAATGTTTTCGCTCCTTACACCAAGTGAGGCGTCGTTTGGCATTTACCGGCGTGATGTGTGGCTTATGAGCAGTCGCTCGACCATGAAATCCAAGTTTTTCATCTCCCGCCTAACTGTCATAGTACTTGTAGTGGATCCTGATGCAGTTTGGAACTTATCTGTGATGGTCTGGATAGATGTCTGCCTATTACACGTTACGACCCTCTTCACCTGTCGGCGGCCTCTGTCAGTCAACAGATGTGGTCGGCCTGTACGCTTTTGTGCTGTAAGTGTCCCTTTACGTTTCCACTTCACTATCACATCAGAGACAGTGGATCGAGGTACTTCTAGGAATGTGAAAATATCGCGTACAGACGTATGACGCCAGTGACACCCAATCACCTGACCACGTTTGAAGTCCGTGAGTTCCGCGGAGCGCCCCATTCTGTTTTCTCACGCTGTCTAATGACTACTGAGGTCGCTGATATGGAGTACCTGGAAGCAGGTGACAGCACAATGCACCTAATATTAAAACGTATGTTTTTGGGGATGTCCGGATACTTTTGATCACATAGTGTATTAATCGATTTAAAGTTTCCCAGATAAAAGTTAAACGAATCTGTTTCGGTTTCGGGCTTCTGCTAAACTTTTCAGGGCCGAAAAACCAAGAAATCTTTGTTCTCTTATTACTCGAAAACGATGCATCCTACACAAAGTCATGAAACCTACACACCATGATGAAAGAGCATAATATTTCGCGGTGAATAACGTACTTAAAAGATCGGTTCAACTGTTTAGCAACAATCGATCTTCAAAGATCGACAGTTTTTAGCATCTTGGCGGAAAAAGTGAGGTGTTTGTGTTCCAGCGCCTGTAACTCAAAAACGGCTACTCTGAATGAAAAGTGTTACCCATGAAAGTAATAGAGCATAACATATTGCGTAAAAAGAAGCTCCTGCAGTTTAATATTCACTCACTCCTTTGCAAAGATAGAAATAAAAACATGAAAGTATTCCTAGCGCTAAATTCCTCGTAAGATGTTTTTGTGAAGTCAAGTTATCTTTAAATGACAAATAATCCACATTCATGCAAATTTAGGTTGGTTGTTTCGGGGAAGGAGACCAGACAGCGAGGTCATCGGTCTCATCGGATTAGGGAAGGACGGGGAAGGAAGTCGGTCGTGCCCTTTGAAAGGAACCATCCCGGCATTTGCCTGGAGCGATTTAGGGAAATCACGGAAAACCTAAATCAGGATGGCCGGACGCGGGATTGAACCGTCGCCCTCCCGAATGCGAGTCCAGTGTCTAACCACTGCGCCACCTCGCTCGGTCGCAAATTTAGGTAAGGGCAATTTAGGTAAGGCCAATTTAGGTAATTACCTACTTATCTAGGTAGTTGACTCTACGTATTAATATTAATTCAACACCATGCCAGTCCAAGACCATAAGAAACGGGTTTAAAAATGAAAAAACGACATATCAAATGAAAGGTTTTATTAATGGGACAATATTCCTGTTACAAAATAAAAGTGATGACATAATTTTTTTACAAAAATTCTTTAAGCTGTTATACTGTATTGACATTCACTTATAATGTATAGCCATTTACGAGTTACAGGCGTTGGGACGTGAGCATAACTGAGTTTTCAGCTAAGTTGGTAAGAATGGCCGACATTTGACAACCGGCTATGGCTAAGTGGCTGAACCGTTTTAGTTCTAAGTAGCTCATTCTACGCAAAACGTTACAATCTTTCATTTTGGGATACTGGAAATTTTCTGTAGGACGTATTGTTTTTGAGTTATAAGCGAAAAACTTCGTTTTTCGTCCCTCAAAAGCTTAGCATAAGCCATAAACCATCACAAACTCATTTAGTATTATTTGCGATGCTTAACATGGAACAAAATTATTTCCAGCTGGCGCGTATTTATTACCCAGCAAAAGTCTAATTTGCCTACACTAAAGAGAATAGTGATTTTGATATGTTGGCTAATTCTACTGTATGGTTACAGCATGCCGCACATATTTACAAATGCTGAGTAGGCCAAAACAGTACTTGTGTACAGTTATTTGCAAAGGAAACTCTGCTGTTTGTAGAGAACGCAGCAGACAATTTCCCAACCGCAGAGTACCAGACTCAAGAAGTGTTTTCTCTAAACTGCGAGAGAAATTTTTTTGGAAATTTATATGCCGGCCGCGGTGGTCTAGCGGTTCTAGGCGCTCAGTCGGGAACCGCGCGACTGCTGCGGTCGCAGGTTCGAATCCTGCCTCGGGCATGGATGTGTGTGATGTCCTTAGGTTAGTTAGGTTTAAGTAGTTCTAAGTTCTAGGGGACTGATGACCACAGATGTTAAGTCCCATAGTGCTCAGAGCCATTTGAACCATTTTTTGGAAATTTATGGTAAGGACTATGGGACCGAACTGCTGAGGTCATCGGCCCCTAGGCTTACTCACTACTTAATCTAACTTAAACTAACTTGCACTAAGGACAACACACACACACACACACACACACACACACACACACACACACACACACACACCACACACACACACACACGCCCGAGGAAGGACTCGAACCTCCGACGGGGGGGGGGGGGGGGGGGGGGCGCTAACCGTGACAAGACGCCCTAGGTGCATGGCTACCTCGCGCGGCCTGCGAGAGACTGCTACTGTGTCCAACAGTTATATTTCACCTGAACGTGGCAAGTGACAACCTGAATGAAGAAGAAGGTAGTAGTCTTTCAACTGATGCGTGCAGAATTTCTGCACATATCGGTGTTACACATACAAGAATATAGTGGAAATCGCGCATATTTTTCTTTATAGTTGTTTCGGCCTCCATGGACGTTGGGGGGGGGGGGGGGGGCAATCGGGCTGCCAGCGAAACAATATCTCGAAATCTCTAGAGCATTTACAGAAATTAATGAAGAAATCACAAAACATATTTATGGATCCAAAAATTTCAAAAGATTTTAAAATACAAAACTTGTATTCGTCTTATCCCCTGTTTTCTGAGAGGTAAAAACAAAACAGGTCAATTGTATTTCGATCATGAAAGTAAATTATTTCTAAAAAATCATTGTTATTATTCAGTAAGACTGTAATACTGATCCATCACGCACAAATTATTACTTTTTTATTTTTTTCAAACACCAGTATTAAGGCGTGACACAATGTGTTGGAGGTCACAGGTGTGAAACAAATATATGAACAGAATCTTCCTCGCACAGTCTACCCATTACATTACAAACATACTTTTTTACCATGCATCTAACAATAAAATTGACACATGGTACTTCACATATGCTTAACGTCTCATGCAAATGCCTTCTACCAGTTTTAGGTAGTTCCCGCAAAAAAATAGAAACTGATTCATTATTGACTTGCCAATAAAAAATGAACTAGTTGTTAGCACGACGAAATAACAAATATCTAATGGCTATTACACTTTTGAGCGGCCTATGCTGCAGTATTATTACGAGTATTATTAATGCCTGTGGTCAGTCACAAAGCTTCAGCAGTCTGTAGTCTTCCAATTTCTGCCAGTTCATAAGAAAGGAATCCAGCAATGAACTGATTTAAAAACAATACCCGTAAGTGCAGAGCATATATTTTAATTTGGTATAGAGTATATATTTTAATTTGGCCACTTTTAAATGGGGTGCTGGGTATGAAACAAACAAATGTCGGTGGGAGGAGTGGTGCAAAGGTAGCATGTTTTGTAACATATGGACATGTGGACATATAGCGTTCTTTCCTGGGAAGGACTTGGAGGTAGTATTCACGATACATTGAGAATTGCTTCAACATGATGTATTCAAAAGATTGTTAGAAATAAGCAGTAGCAATTGCCTCATTGACTCTTTACTTCGTTGTTTAGTAAAACGCCCGCGAAAAAGTGACTATGTCTTTCGTCATTTTAAAAATTGGAGTATCCAAAATGTAATTGATTTTCATTATACACTACTAACCATTAAAATTGCTACGCCAAGAAGAAATGCAGATGATAAACGGGTATTCATTGGACAAATATATTATACTAGAACTGACATCTGATTACATTTTCAGGCAATTTGGGTGCATAGATCCTGAGAAATCAGTACCCAGAACAACCACCTCTGGCTGTAATAACGGCCTTGATACGCCTGGACATTGAGTCAAACACAGCGTGGATGGCGATTACAGGTACAGCTGCCCATGCAGCTTCAACACGATACCACAGTTCATCAAGAGTAGTGACAGCCGTATTGTGACGAGCCAGTTGCTCGGCCACCATTGACCAGACGTTTTCAATTGGTAAGAGATCTGGAGAATGTGCTGGCCAGGGCAGCAGTAGAACATTTTCTGTATCCAGAAAGGCCCGTACAGGACCTGCAACATGCGGTCGTGCATTATCCTGCTGAAATGTAGGGGTTCGCTGGGATCGAATGAAGGGTAGAGCCACGGGTCGTAACACATATGAAATGTAACGTCCACTGTTCAAAGTGCCGTCAATGCGAACAAGAGGTGACCGAGACGTGTACCCAATGGCACCCCATACCATCACACCGGGTGATACGCCAGTATGGCGATGACGAATACACGCTTCCAATGTGCGTTCACCGCGATGTCGCCAAACACGGATGCGACCATCATGATGCTCCGAGCTGATAGTCCTTGCTGCTGCAAACGTCGTCAACTGTTCGTGCAGATGGTTATTGTCTTGCAAATGTCCCCACCTGTTGACTCATGGATCGAGACGTGGCTGCACGATCCGTTACAGCCATGCGGATAAGAAGCCTGTCATCTCGACTGCTAGTGATACGAGGCCGTTGGGATCCAGCATGGCGTTCTGTGTTATTCTCCTGAACCCACCGATCCCATATTCTGCTAACAGTCATTGGATCTCGACCAACTCGAGCAGCAATGTCGAGATACGATAAACCGCAATCGCGATAGGCTACAATCCGACCTTTATCAAAGTCGGAAACATGATGGTACGCATTTCTTCTCCTTACACGAGGCATCACAAGAACGTTTCACCAGGTAACACCAGTCAACTGCTGTTTGTGTATGAGAAATCGGTTTGAAACTTTCCTCATGTCAGCGCGTTGTAGGTGTCGCCACCGGCGCCAACCTTGTGTGAATGCTCTGAAAGATTAATCATTTGCATATCACAGCATCTTCTTCCTGTCGGTTAAATTTCGCGTCTGCAGCTCGTCATCTTCGTGGTGTAGCAATTTTAATGGCCACTTGTGTATTCGGCAGTAATGATCTCAGTAACGTTGGGAACGACTGGTCCTTATACTATCTTCTATTATTTCTCCTGAAACACGCTGTATTCGCATGCCATCTTACTCGTGGTAATTGCGATGCATCCTGTGAACTCGTCGTCCAAAAACTGCTACCTTGTGCGTCCCACACACAGACTAAGCCTCTGTAAAACCCGGGGAAGTCCACGCAAGCTTTATGCGGGAAATGAAAATGGGGTCGGACAACAGACTGCCAGCGTTCTAAGGACTTGCGGTAACCGCGCGCTGAGCGTCCCCGCGTTGTGAGGGCAGCCTTCAGCGGACACTAAGCCCTCTGCACTCCGCCCGCGCGTGCGTCCCAGGTAGCAGAATAAACCTGGGCCAGGGGCGCCCGCGCAGAAAGGACGCTGCACGTGCTGCAGATTAGAGTGCCCCCCCGCAAAACAGACGTTATCTGCTCGCCCACAGTGGACCTTCGCGTCCACGAGTGTTCTCTCACAGGCGCGCTACTTCCTAAGTCATGGCACCAGGACATAGGGATGGGAAAAACTGACTGGTTAAAACGGATACCGCTATTTTAGTTCTGAATAACCGTGTTTTTATTGTTTACCAATAACAGATTTTTAAAAAAGGAATATCAATTTGCTGTAGCAACAGTCCTAAAAATTATCATTATTAAATAAATTTTTTTTTAGAAAAAGGAATAATTTGAATTCGTAAAATTTGCATTGGTTTGAAATAATGTTGTGTTGTTATAGAAAACGGAAGAAGCGACTAATGATATTTTAATACACTACTCCCCATTAAAATTGCTACACCAAGAAGAAATGCAGATGATAAACGAGTATTCATTGAGCAAATATATTATACTAGAACTGACATGTGACTACATGTTCACCCACTTTGGGTGCATAGATCCTGAAAAATCAGTACCCAGAACGACCACCTCTGGCCGTACTAACGGCCTTGAGACGCCTGGGCATTGAGTCAAACAGAGCTTGGATGGCGTGTACATGTACAGCTGCCCATGCAGCTTCAACACGATACCACAGTTCATCAAGAGTAGTGACTGGCGTATTGTGAAGAGCCAGTTGCTCGGTCATCATTGACCAGACGTTTTCAATTGGTGAGAGATCTGGAGAATCTGCTGGCCAGGGCAGCAGTCGAACGTTTTTTGTATCCAAAAGGCCCGTACAGGACCTGCAACATGAGGTCGTGCATTATCCTGCTGAAATGCAGAGTTTCGCAGGGATCGAATGAGCCACGGGTCGTAACACATCTGAAACGTACCGTCCACTGTTCAAATGGCACCCCATTCCATCACGCCGGGTGTTAGCCAGTATGGCGATGACGAATACACCCTTCCGATGTGCGTTCACCGCGATGTCGCCAAACACGGATGCGACCATCATGATGCTGTAAACTGAACCTGGATTCATAAAAAATGACGTTTTGCCATTCGTGCACCCAGGTTCGTCGCTGAGTACACCGTCGCAGGCGCTCCTGTCTGTGATGTAGCGTCAAGGGTAACCGCAGCCATGGTCTCCGAGCTGATAGTCCATACTGCTGCAAACGTCGTCGAACTGTTCGTGCAGATGGTTGTTGTCTGGCAAACGTCCCCATCTGTTGACTCAGGGATCGAGAGGCGGCTGCACGATCCGTTGCAGCCATGCGGATAAGATGCCTGTCATCTCGACTGCTAGTGATACGAGGCCGTTGGGATCCAGCACGGCGTTCCGTATTACCCTCCTGAACCCACTGATTCCATATTCTGCTAACAGTCATTGGATCTCGACCAGCGCGAGCAGCAATGTCGCGATACGATAATCCGCAATCACGATAGGCTACAAATGGTATGCATTTCTTCTCTTTAAATGAGGCATCACAAAAACGCTTCACCAGGCAACGCCGGTCAAATGCAGTTTGTGTATGAGAAATCGATTGGAAACTTTTCTCGTGTCAGCACGTTGTAGGTGTCGCCACCGGCGCCAACCTTGTGTGATTGCTCTGAAAAGCTAATCATTTGCATATCATAGCATCTTCTTCCTGTCGGTTAAATTTCACGTCTGTAGCACGTCATCTTCGTGTTGTAGCAATTTTAATGGCCAGTAGTGTAATAATGCCGACAGAAACGAGCAACGGACGCATAGCATAAGGATTGGTACACCACTGCTGAGACAATAATCTCCATGTTTCCGTGTACCGTTGGCCTGAAAATATTTTAATAGTGAAGTAGCAGTGAACTAAAGTGCTTCATTTGCTTTAAAAGTTGACAGATTTGTCTGCCATTTCTATGGAATAATAAAACAGTAACAAATTAAAAATTTACGAAAATTCATTCATGGTATACAATAAAATTAGTAAGTATGTGATCTGCTGCCTGTGTCTCCATAACATACTTTTATCTGCTTGTAGCCCTTGAAAAGAGACAAATTAACACGAAAAACTGAGTTCCTAAACCCCAATTTTCACTCATTAACAATGAGTAGCCCTAATACCCATATAGTAGTATAATCTGCGACTACTGCATGACCTCTTAGCAGAATATAGAAAAATTAGAATCAGCACACTAATACTGGGTGTTTTTTGTAGTATTCAACTACTATCAGTTATCAAGAAAAGTAACAAATGGTGGACGGGCTAAGCTTTCTTTTATTTGACCACTTAATTGTATATTTTGGGTCTGTGTGTCATAAAAATGAGACAGCCAAATGTTTCAGTCTTTGTTCGATTTGTACGTTTATTGCAGGAAATGATACGAATAATAAACAAAAAACTGTTTATTTTAGAAACTGGTTATTCTGAGCGGTCAGGTTAAACTGGAGTGGAAAAAGCTGATACAACCAAAAAGCTGTTGTTTCAACGATAACCGCCTTCTCTGTGCTGGACACAGCTAACGTGTGCAGAAGCGCTATTTTACCGGCACTTGTCATCTGCTTATGTGCAGTTAGGAGTGGCTGACTCATTATTTATTCCATGACACAAAGCGTGGCAATAAGTTCCGAAGTTAATCCCTGTTACTAAATTGCTTAAACGGTACACGTTTCCAATTACAGGCTACCTATGTAAAGGCTTACAGGGGCAACAAACATATATTTTTCAGTATTTTGTATAATTATAATGCTCTGGGGAACAAAGTGGTAAGCATTAGTTTACTCATCTTGAGTCGTAAAGAGCGATCTGTAATAATTAGTTAGAGAAGGTCAACTTCTTATCCAAGATCGCTTGTAAACAACATTACCATCGATTATCGAGTTCGGTAAGCATGGTTACCATCTTCAGATCTGTGAATACATCCATACAGTGTGAAGTTATACAGAGATGAAATTAAGTGCATTTTCAAAACAAAACCGTCTTACAGCATACCTCGATAGGTTATTGCGTATCTCCTAAACCTGCTGTATAAGTACTCTTTATAAAACCCTGCCAGGTAAGTGAGGGACGAGATGAACGATGCATCGACAAGTCAAGATTAGATTCACAGCATACAGAGTAATTCGTCAAATGTTTGTGACTCATAAAGCTCACTGCTGTGTACTTCATTGCAGCCAGGGCACCGCGAGACCGGCAGATTGCGGCCGGAAAATATTGACAATTTGGCACCGACACGTGTTGCTAGTGTATTTACGTACTTTTTACTTGAAATTACTTATGTATTTTAATTACAGCATGATTCCTGTCGCGTGTTGATAAAAGATTACCAAACAACTTTTCTTAAAATATTGCAAAATAATTATTAAAACAGAAGCTAAAACTTACTCTTATTACGGTTACTTGCACAAGTGGGCCTACGTAGAAGCTGCTTTACAACTTGGTGCAATTTCCTTGAGTTGATACACAATAAATTACTATATGAAAAATATTTTGTAATTTATAAAAATCTACAAACATAATTGTAAAATTATTAAAGTTAAAAAATTTCCAAATGTAAGGCTACAAGCTAGGCTTCAGTCATTTGGATACCAATCTACACTGTGGATGACAGTCTAAATAATTACCACGTATGCAAATAATAAAAAATTACATTGATACTGGATAACACACTTGTTTACTTGGCTAAGAAGTTCACCTTCTCTCAAGTTAATCGGTAGGCGCCAAAATGGGAGTATGGATAGGCAGAGGTTAATTTTGCAATTGATTCACAAACCTGAATAATTTAATTCTAACAACCATGCTGTTCTGGATGGCTTTTAACATCTACTTCCGTTCATACAGACATAAAAAGAACATGATGAAACAGACTATAAAACATTAAATTTACAAAAATAACACATTACTGTTGTGGAGATACAAATTTATGCAGAGTTATTAGAAGACTTAACTGTACAGCTCTTTGCTTGAAAGTACTTAATCTGTCATCACCTTAATCACAGATGTGTCAATTGTACAAATATGTTTGTTTTAGTGACAATAAAAATCCTTGATGAACAAGAGGCTTTCAGTCAGTCTGGATCCGTCGTATTTTAATCCGAGTGTAAGAACTGGGTTTTGCCTCCCATATTTCCTAAAACTTACTTTGCGATAGATGTCATGACATAATGTCTCCCTGATGAGTAAAGATGAGTATTCACAGCTGTTCTTCTGCATGCATACATTCCTTAGACTGACAGCGAGATGGATTTTGAACATCAAAGTCACCAATTACCCAGAACGTCTTAAACGTTTGCTTCACATTGATTTCACCAATTTTTCGAAATATATAAGAAGACATTGACATTTAGGTCCTACGTTCTTTTTCCAACTGTTTTCCCAGAACGAGATAGATATTATTCCCCTGTATTAAACCTCTTATGCTTAAACTTAAGTTGGAGATGGATCTCAAACTTTTACGAGATCCCTTTACGTGATCTTCAGCCCCTTCATAGGTACCTGAGACAGTGGCAGACTACTCGGTATTAGGGTTAATTCCAAATCCTTTGCATATTATCTGAATAGCAATGAAGTGTATTATTATTATCATTATTATTGTTATTAGAATTATTATTATTATTATTATTATTACTTGTATGAATATAAATGAAGAAATACGCATATACACACCATCAAGCGTTCAGCAGCAGTCATTCAATAATAAACTCATATTTCATGTATTTCAGGAACATAATGGTATGAACATGCACTTACCATTATGTCTGCGAAACATACTAAGTACAACAGTACATGCCACTGAGCCATCTGAATCATTGGGAATGTGCTCAGGCTCCTGGTCAGAGATGTCAGGATCACTAAGAACATCTTCATTTTCTTATAACTCGTCAAATGTGACTATAATCTCGGGAAACACACACTCTTAGCACCAGCCATTTTACCTGCCGCTTGTCATTATGTTCTCACTGCAGGCAGTCACTGGCGTTTTCCATGAAGTATCACTCTGACTTTTGATGAGTGAAATTAAAATTCTTTCCTGGTGTATTATATTCTGTTGCTCATAGGTAGCAGCGATTGCGCTATCACTCAAAATACATCGCAGTGGCGCTTACCGTTGTCCCTTGAGCCGCTCAGTCATTGACAGAATATGAAAATTTAAAATGTCGTCATAATCAACTAATGAATTGAGAGTTATAAACTTACGTTCAAGGTTTAATACAACAATCAACTATTAAGATTAGAAACTGTGTATGTATTTCGGGGCAACATAGCTTAAGGCGCGCAAATTACCCGAAAAATAATCATACAGTATTTGAGACGACTGTCAGCAGACTTTACGCTTTATTTCAAACCTTTTCGAAACTGTTTCTCATTGACAACCCTTCACAAAATAAGGAAAAAAGTTTTTCCCTCACCACATTTTCACTGTTCGTGCACTGAAACTCCACCATCAGACATGACTTTTTAATGTATTACTTCTTTACTGTTACTCTATTCACAACACATTTTGCAAACTGTATCCACATAGACCACTGAACCAGCCAAAAAATTTCATCACTGTACGACACATATTTCAGGGGATATGACGTTATGACCAATGAGATGTGTGACAAATTAGCTTTTCTGAAGATTGAACGCAAATTCGCCAGATTCTTTGAAGAATAAGGGGTGGGGTGGTTAGTGGTTTTCTGATACAGTACGTAATTCTATTGAGGTCATTCCTGTTTTCATAAAACCGTGTCAGAGCGCGATCTCCAGATCTATTCCAAATCGACTGAAACGCAACTCCCTTGTAAAAGAAACTTCGAACTCTACTTGATGAAAATTTATTCTCATGTAACATAAAACACGCTTTTGACCAGCACATAAAATTGTTCGAGCCTATGCATCTATTTCAATATTGATCTTTTGCTTGTGTTTATTTCGTCAGCTTCCTTCGAGTGGCTCAAGTTTTCGTATTCGGAGGCATTACTTTTCAGCACGGACTCATACATATATGATGTTTCAAAGTCATTCCATCAAAAGTTTACAGGCGATGGATCATGTCATGGGGAACTGCTTTTCTTCACTGACGCTTCCCAGTGATGTTAGGCGTCCTTTTGTATTGGTTATGCGCCTGAGAGGCGACAGGGCTTGGCAACCTGCGACGTGCATATGCCTTGTATGTTGTCTATAACCCAGTCATTGAGGAGCTACTCGACCGAATAGTAGCGGCTCCGGTCAAAGAAAACCATCGTAACGACGAGGAGAGCGGTGTGCTGACCACACGCCCCTCCTATCCTCATCCTCTGCTGAGGATGACACGGCGGTCGGATAGTCCCGATGGGCCACTCTCCATTCCGTCCTTCTGCTCTTCAGAGCTCTTTGATGTGTCTCACAGCATTATAATGTCATCGGAAATCCTCGAAGTTTTTATTTCTTCTCCGTGGATTTTAATTCCTACTCCAATTTTTTCTTTTTCCTTTACTGCTTGCTCAATATACAGATTGAATAACATCGGAGATAGGTTACAACCCTGTCTGTCTTCACTCCCTTCTCAACCACTGCTTCCCTTTCGTGCCCTTCTACTCTCATAACTGCCGTCTGGTTTCTGTACAAATTGTAAATAGCCTTTCTCTCCCTGTATTTTACACGTACAACCTTTAGAATTTGAAAGAGAGTTATCATCATAATCGATGATAATACGGAAAATAAACCTCACTGAAATGTAAGCGACTCTGCTGCGGTGCGTAATTCTAATCATGATACGAGAAATAATTTTCCGTGCCGCCAGCTCTGCACTCATATAAAGTGCAGCAGCAAATTAAGCTAAGCGAAGTTGGCCGGCGGCCGCGCACGACCGTTGTTCCTGCAACACAGCGCAGGGCACACTCGCTAATTGCTAATCGCGTTAGGCATGACCAATTTTCCGCGGAGCCGGCGGCGTTTCATTTGTTTTTCGCGTCGGCCTTTCGTTAATTACGAGCCGGTATGCCAGACACGCTCCGCCGCGCTCGTCCCGCCTAAACCTGCTTAATTGCATTAACTGCCGAAATTCTGCCGGCTGCGCGATATCCGACGTCCGCCGTGCTCTTACTTTATGAAATTATAGTTATATTTCCGTACCTACGGAAAGATTATTACTTCTTAACACCTTATGCTTCGTGTTTAGAATAGATATTAACCTGAATGGATTTACACTGACAAGACAAATTCACTGAAGTGCCAAAGAAAGTGGTACATATGCCCAATATCGTGTAAGGCACCCGCGAGCACGCAGGACTGCCGCAACACGACATGGCATGGACTCGATTAATGTCTGAAGTAGTGCTGCAGGGAACTGACACCATGAATCCTGCAGGGCTGTCCATGAATCCGTAAGAGTACGAGGTGGTAGGGATCTCTTTTGAACAGCACGTTGCGATGCATCCCAGATCTGCTCAACAATGTTCATGTCTGGGGACTCTGGTGGCCAGCGAAAGTGTTAGAAGAACGTTCCTGGAGCCACTCTGCAGCAATTCTGGACGTGTGGGGTGTCGCATTGTTCTGCTGGAATTGCCCAATTGCGTGGGAATGCACAATAGACATGGGTGGATGCAGGTGATCAGACAGGATGCTTACGTACGTGTCACCTGTCAGAGTCGTAGCTTCACGTATCAGGGGACCCATATCACCCCAACTGCACACACTCCACACCATCACAGAGCCTTCACCACCTTGAACAATCCGCTGCTGAAATGCAGGATCCATGGATTCTTGAGGCTGTCTCCATACCCGTACACGTCAATCCGCTCGATACAATTTAAACGAGACTCGTCGACCAGGCAACATGTTTCCAGTCATCAACAGTCCAATGTCGGTGTTGACGGGCCCAGGTGAGACGTAAAGCTTTGTTTCGCGCAGTCGTCAAGGGTACACCATTGGGCCTTAGGCTCCGAAAGCCCATATCGATGATGTTTCTTTGAATGGTTCACACGCTGACACTTGCCGACGGCCCAGCATTGAAATCAGCAGCAATTTGCGGAAGGGTTGCGCTTCTGTCACGTTGAAAGATTGTCTTCAGTCGTCGTTGGTTCCATTCTTGCAGGATCTTTCTCCGGCCGCAGTGATACCGGAGACTTGATGTTTTACCGGACTCCTGACAGTCACGGTACGTGAAACGCTCTTATAGAAAAATCCCCACTTCATTGCCACCTACCATTGCTCGTGCGCTGACTGTAACACCACGTTTGAACTTAATTGAAACCTGATAACCAGCCATTGTAGCAGCAGTAACAGATTTAACAACTACGCCAGACACTTGTTGTCTTGTATATGCGCTGCCTACCGCAGCACTGTATTCTCCCTGGTTACATATCTCTTTATTTGAATACGCGTGCCTATATTAGTTTCTTTGGCGCTTCAGTGTATTATGACTACCTGTTTAACCGTGCTTTGGGCCACACTTACGTTATGACCCGAGCCGGGATCGTTTTGTTGTCTAGAAGTCAGGCGGAGAGAGGGGCTGGGTCATCCTCTTAAGTCTAGAGCGCGTGAGCGCTAGTAAATCACCCTGCGGTTAACAATCATTTATTGATGAGTTTTAAAATAATTCTTCCCGCCGCTTCCTAGCAGCGGCCATGCTGAGTACGCGCTGCCTGAAAGCGCGTCGTGGCACATCAGTGCCCGACTAGAAACTTGCTGAGCACCCGTCCTGGAGTTGTCATTGGACAGTGCTGCGGCCCCGTCACGGGAGGATGCGGCCGCCGTTCGCCCCCAGAGCGTCATATGGCTGCGCATATTTGTCAGAGACTCAACGGTCTCTATGAGTGAAGCCGTCCGCAATGGCCGAGCAGTTCTAGGCGCTACAGTCTGGAACCGCGTGATTGCTACGGTCGCAGGTTCGAATCCTGCCTCGGGCATGGATCTGTGTGTTGTCCTTGGGTCAGTGAGGTTTAAGTAGTTCTAAGTCTAGGGGACTTTGAATGAAGCTGCACTTCGGCTGCGTGCTTTTTCTGTCGGTTGTCAAGGCAGCATGTAGGCGGAAGGTCCAGTAGCAACATGAAGGACTGCCCGAGTGGCGGTCACAGCGTACAGCCGATATAAGGTGGTACTTGTCTTGCCCCAGCACCGAGTTGAAGAGCTTGCAGACGGGCGGGTCGGTTCTTCATCCACGGAAGATCGGCCTGGTTCCCGTCCTCAACCAGTTGCCGTTGTGACCGGAGAAATGCGGCTTGTAGATCAGAAGTCCCGTCCATGGCTGGATCGCTGTGAGTTTGCAGCAGTGGACTCCAAGTTAGCAACAGCTTGTACACACCTGTTAAATTCATTAGAGCATCCTGCAACTTAAAAAGCTGATCTTCCACCGGTAACCGTAATGCAGATGGAATGGCCTCACTCTGAGGATGAGCTAGAGGAGGACGGGGTTTTACAGCAGGCGATGACGTGATCCTCCACACATTGGTGACCAAATGTGCCTTCTTTCTCAGAGCCTTTAACCGGTCTTGGCTGCTCTGGACTTCAGGGTTTCAGAGCGCTCCTTTTTACGAAGCTCGCTTCCTGAAAGGTTTTCTGTGACATCTCTAAGTGAAAAAACCACAATTAGCCTCGTTACAGTAGCAAGTTCTGTCTGATCCGCACTGTTGTCGAAGTACTGAATCAATTTTCTTGGTTTACTTGTCGTGTAGTCTGATGAAATTGGCTCATAGCGTGTTTGTACTTCAGGTCCTCCCCATTGACATTCAGTTACGACACCGTTGCGTAGCCAGCGGGCGCCCCCCACTTAGCACTGTCTACGTCGGCTTGTAACAAAATTTTGTTCCTGCTATTCTACTGTGCAACACTTGGAACACAATACAGCAGCTATTCTCTGTGTCACTGATTCGACAGGTCCTCGGTAGCATCCAGAGTTAGGAGGCACCAGATGTTTACGCACAAGTGATGCTGTTCTCACAAACTACGCACTAGTGGTTAGAGGGTGTGGAGCTGGCCCCCAATAGTGCGCCAGATGTGATCCATCGGGCACAGATCAGGTGAATCTGGTGGCCAGGGCATCAACGAGGGCTCACTATCACGCTTCCTTCACCGCTATATCACGATTCTAGCCTCAGAATATGGACAGGTATCCTGTTGTATGATGCCATCGCCGATGGGAAAGACATCAAGCATGAAGGGTGTAACTAACCTATTTCTACGGGTTTTTACGTTAAGATTCGGGTCGCCACCGACTCTAACCATACAAGTAATCAAAGGTTTGGCCGAGTCGGAAAATAATTTAATTTGACCACAGTCCAAAACTCATAAAAATGTATACGTCGTGATATCGCTCATGGGGGATGCGATGTAATTAATAGTATCGCCCGTGCACTGTTGACGAGAATCAAACATCTAAAATAAAATAGAAAATGCATCAACACTGTGCATAAGATCAGCTCCTAGCAACACACCTGAAAATAGGACTTAATCTAAAGCATTTGTTTTAAAATAAAAGGGGAAACTAATCACTGAACCTGTGCGTAAGAAAATGCGTTGGATCTGCTAATGGGAAAGCTACGAGGTGAGTGGCTTAGATGCAAAAACGTAACCTCGGAACAAAAGAGAAAATTGTAGATAAAATCATTTATTCGTAAGACATGGATGTGAGGCATGTACACAATTCCTAATAACATTAGTTCCTAAAACATTAAAGAAAAGCATCGACACATTCACCGATATAATCTACACCTAATATAATTGGTATGAATCAATCATACAACTGCTGTTGCCTGATAACTGATTCCAATAACTCATGAAACGGTACACGTTTCGCAGTACACCCGCGGGACCTCGTGGTTTGTGGAGACTCAATTTCTATGTATCGTGGTCAAGTTGCAACAATATCACATCACACAATCGTGAACAGTTAATATTCTTTAAAACAAACATGAGATCGGACAGTTAGTGATGACGGTAGCCCAACAAACTCTAATGTTCAACCACGTGGTTGGCTCCTCAGGGGCGAAAGATACATAAAGCAAGGAAAATTTACAAGAAGGCAAAGATATTGATATTTAGGAAAATAAAAGCTTATACAGGCGCAGCTGAAGGCAAACAGACATTCATACAGGAGCGAGTGCTCACTTCTTATCGACACCTTTGTGTGGCGCTCTTCCGGCGGATGCAAGTCTGCTGTAGAAATTTTCTAAAAGAAAAATCAGCCAAAGTTTTGCATTCCTTGCTGCGACAAGGCAAAGCAAACTTTCAGATCTGAAAAGCGAGACCAAAAGCTAACAGCTCTCCCCTCGCCAAGTAACAACGCGCACGCGACCAGTCTAACTCACCCTTCTTCGACTGGAGCACAAGCTGTGGCCGCTTCCCGTACCGGCAGCAGACGGCCTCCCTTTTTCATCTCCAGCCTCTTCGACTCTCCGCGTGGCCCGGAAAACCCAAAGATGCGATTTCCGCCACCAGCCTAACGCAGGTGGATTTCTCACAAGTAGCGCAAACCTCTTTGCCTACTTGACCACTACAAGAGTTGGCTATTCTCTACAACTGCTGCTGAATCTGTATGACTATCGAAGACTTTCTGCAGCAGACTACGCCACTGTCGAATGTTGACTACAGATAAATATCGACCGCATCGGTCTGCATCCGTGGGGCGGGGCAGCTTTCGAGCAAGCATTCTCCTGGACGACGGCGTATCAAGTTACGGTTCACCTCTTGTAACAAGAGCCGACCAGGTGACACCCTTCCATGACCCACGGTCCAACCTCGATGATTCTGTCCCCACTGTTGTTGTAATTGACAGTGTCGTTGGGACATCATGGGGACACATAACGGTCTTCTTTTCTGAACAATGGGCCGGCCGTTGTGGCCGAGTGGAACTAGGCGCATCAGGCCGGAACCGCGCGACCGATGCGGTTGCTGGTTCGAATCCTGCCTCGGGCATGGATGTGTGTGACGTCCTTAGGTTAGTTAGGTTTCAGTAGTTCTAAGTATAGGGGACTGATGACCTCAGATGTTAAGTCCCATACTGCTCAGAGCCATTTGAACCATTTTTTGTGGACGCTGCGCTCCTAAACACTTGCACGTGCGCCCGCATTAACTCTGCCGTCAGATCTGCCACAGACCGCCACCTATTATGCTTTACAGGGCGAGCAAGCGACCGACCTCCACGTGGAATTAAAACACTTCGTCGGCTACCAGTGCTTTCACTGTCGTTCAGTTTGCTCTTAGCTGTATCAGACAATACATCTGAATAAGTACATTTTTTAAGAATAAAACCGTGTACGTCTTTCTGTGGCATTCGGAAGGTCTTGAAAAGGTGAGTACTGTATATAACGCTTGTTAACTTTTGCAACAAGTTCGCTAAAAGTAAAAGCACTCGTGCCAAGCTCCGCCGTTGTATCAGGCCTTTCGACCTTTTACTCGTCATCAACAGCCATTCACGCAAACATGACTGCGTACAGTCATTTGAAATGGTTTTCTTGCGTCACTTCTGATACACTAGAACTTAGCAAATACACTAGGGGTCATTAAAATTGCTACACTAAGAAGAAATGCAGATGATATTCGGGTATTGATTGGACAAATATATTATACTAGAACTGACATATGATTACGCTTTCACACAATTCCGTGGCATAGATCGTGAGATATCAGTACCGAGAACAACCACCTCTGGTCCTAATAACGGCCATGATACGCCTGGGCATTGAGTCAAACAGAGCTGGATAGCGTGTACAGGTGCAGCTTCCCATGCAGCTTCAACACGATGCCACAGTTCATCAAGAGTAGTGACTGGCGTATTGCGACGAGCCAGTTGCTCGGCCATCATTGACCAGACGTTTTCAGTTAGTGAGAGATCTGCAGAATGTGCTGGACAGGGCAGCAGTCGAACATTTTCTGTATCCAGAAAGGCCCGTACAGGACCTGCAACATGCGGTCGTGCATTATCCTGCTGAAATGTAGGGTTTCGCAGGGATTGAATGAAGGGTAGAGCCACGGGTAGTACCACATCTGAAATGTAACGTCCACTGTTCAAAGTGCCGTCAATCCGAACAGGAGGTGACCGAGACGTGTAACCAATGGCACCCCATACGACCACGCCGGCTGATACGCCAGTATGGCGATGACGAGTACACGCTTCCAATGTGCGTTCACAGCGATGGCGCCAAACACGGATGCGACCATCATGATACTGTAAACAGAACCTGAATTCATCCGAAAAAATGACGTTTCGCCATTCGTGCACCCAGGTTCGTCGTTGAGTACACCATCGCAGGCGCTCCTGTCTGTGATTCAGCGTCAAGGGTAACCGCAGCCATAGTCTCCGAGCTGATAGTCCATGTTGCTGTAAACGTCGTCGAACTGTTCGTGCAGATAGTTGTTATCTTGTAAAGGTCCCCATCTGTTGACTCAGGGATCGAGACGTGGCTGCACGATCCGTTACAGCCATGCGGATAAAATGCCTGTCATCTCGACTGCTAGTGATACGAGGCCGTTGGGATCCAACACGGCGTTCCGTATTACCCTCATGAACACACCGATTCCATATTCTGCTAACAGTCATTGGATCTCGACCAACGCGAGCAGCAATGTCGCGATACGATAAACCGCTATCGCGGTAGGCTACAATCCGACATTTATCAAAATCCGAAACATGATGGTACGCATTTCCCCTCCTTACACGAGGCATCACAACAACGTTTGAAACGTCCCCTTAGAACATACACGACTGTTCTTAAACTGACACACAATATTTTGTTAGCGCAACGCAATCTGACTTTCAATAATCCCTACAAAAGAATGGGCCCTGACTAACATTAAACTATACCTTTCACAAATCACTTACCTCACAAAAATCTTCGCTACTCAAGCTACAGCAATACAGCGAGCGCCACTACTGCCAGCTAAATAAAAGATTCAAACTACAGAAGGTACTAACTACTGATAGGGATAGTTAGCAAATGAAAGATATTAATAGAGAACAAACAATGTGTTTACCTTAATATCATCAAAAGTCATAATATATATAGGAGTTCATAACATCCATTCTTACAAATATCAAAACTCCGCCATTTCTCTCTCCACATCCACCACTGCTGGCGGCTCACCTCCAACTGCGCAACGCTACGCGCTGTTCACATCCAGCTGCCGCTGCCCAACACTACAATGGCGAGTATTACAACAATGCAAAGCAGCCACAGACTGCACACAGCACAGCCAGTGATTTTCATACAGAGGTGGCGTTACCAATATAAAAACCTAAACAGCCTACTTACATAGCCCCCATGCTCCCCACAAAAAATTTTACAAATTGTTTTGGGCAGTGGCCAACAATGATTTGATACAATTTTTCATAATTACAATAACAAAGATATCAAATGCACACACTTATTGATACAATGTCGGTCAAAAGCTAAAATTTTCTCACAGTCTATGAAGACAGTCCTGATTCATCACAGTAAAATTACAGTGTTTTTCTTTTTTTTCAAAGTCTGAACAGTAAAAGAGAATGCACACAGAAGTAGTGGATTTCCATGCAGTCTTGAAGAAGTAGTGTTGTCTTTCCAACGGAAAGACAGTGCTGACTCTTGACATGCTGACAGGTAATGGGCCACAACAGAGCAAACCCACAGCAGAGTCATTCGACGTTTTGAAGAATATTGGTAGGTAGGTCATCACAGAGCAGACTCACTGTAGTCTTGGTAGAGATTACGGTATTGGTGGGCCACCAGAGGTGCAGACCCGCTGCAGTCCTTGTAGAAATAATGGTATTGATGGATCATCTAAGATGTAGACCCACTGTAGTCCTTGTAGAGATAATGGTACTGGTGGGTCATCAAAGATGCAGACCCACTGTAGTCCTTGTAGAGATGGCCAGCAGCCATCTGTTGTGACTGTGCAGGTGCACAGTCACCATTGAAGAGTCTTGCGGATAATATAACAAGTTCATAAACCACCACTTGTCCACTCACAAAAAATTTGTTTGAAATGTCCTTAGAACCAGCAATGCTGTTATCCAGTCCCTTGCTGAATTATCAACACATGTGCAAACACTAACAGTCCCTACTTCTCACATATTGTCCATATACTATGACCAACAGAAACGTGTGCAGTGAAATGTAACTTAATTTGAAGAACTGGTGTCTATACAATTATAAATTTACAACATGAAAATACAATTACAAAGGTACAAAATAGATCATTAAAGAACATAATATTACAGATAACATTTGTAGTAATATGGGCTTTACAAAAGAATCGAAATAACATATACATCAGTGTTACAGGAATTATGACATAAGTACATACATAAAAGGTCTGAATATTTTCGAAACATCAACTTCACACATGAGCATTAAAACAAAACAGAATAAATAATGTCTAAACATCTTTACAAAGAAAATAACATATTATAAATGCAAATTATATTTGAGGATAACAGTATTCCTGATCATAGTGAATGTAGCTTAGTACTAGAACAGAAAAAAATTTCTATGAAACAGTACACAGAGACAGGAAGAAAAGAAATACACAAGGGTACACAAACACATAGCATAATAATACAAAAGGAAAGGACAGGGTTTGTTTTACTGCAGTATTTTGCAAACAAAACTTTCTTTACTTCTTGGAGATCTCCCTTCATTCATCATTATTCCCAAAAAGTCCTATCTATACCTGCTTTCTGTATTCTATTCATATTTCTTTCAAAATAATTATTTCTCAGTGCACAATACTCATTTTTGCCGAATCTGTTTCTTATATCTTCTCAATGCGTTTCTTCCAATTCATCGCAACTCATTCTCTAATATAGTCTACCCCCTCTTAAGCTAACTTAAATCTACTGAGCTCAGATGCTAAACTAAGGGACGAGGCAATGCAGCAGTACAAAACAATTAACACAAACAGCAATGTCAAAATATTCAAATTGGCCAAGCAAGCAGCAATATTACAACTAATATAAGGCAATGAGCAGCAAACAAGAAAAATAAATCAGTAGTAAACTGGCTTAGCAGAGTAACACAAAGTCAAATTCAGTAACACTATGCCTGGCAAACAGCAGCAGAAAATGAAATACCTAAACATGACATAGCTCAAGCAGAAAAAATAGTACACTAAAGATGGCCATGTCTAATACCTATGTCAGATCTTAACACTAGAGTGATGCATCACGAGAACTTACACTAGCAGATAAGTTACCAAATCGTAAAGAAATTATTTATGCAATTCCTGTGAAGGGAAATGTCTATTTATGTGCCCTCGTTTTCTAGGAAGTAGATCATAAATTTCTTATTGACTGGATCTGTAGGCATAAAATAACTATATTAGTACATATATTAAATTTTATTTTAACCAATGCTGCAGTGCAGCTAGAAACTAGATATTAAAGAAAATGAGCAAATATGTACAAAGGACAGCATGAAACATCATTCATTAGCCATATGGCATTTCATAAGGCAGTAAAAATTCTCTAAATTCTCGAGAAAGACGCTTGTCATAATCAGGTGTGCAGATGTAAGTATCTTTCCAAGTAATGAGCGTGTCGTATTTGCGGTGCTTTCTATGAAGGAATGTCAATAGCGAGGATAATGGCCTCCCTTTTTTTTGTCTTTTCTACCTGTGCTCTGAAAAGGCACGCACTAATGGCTTTTTCTCCAGGCGTCTGACACAGCTGGGTGCCCACGACGCATTACGTGCAGGTGGTCACTTAACTTTCTTACGGAAATATTTACGACAACAGTTTCCGCTACAGTGTCAATCTCATATAAAAAATTTCAGAGGTCGGGAATTTGCATTGCAAATGTGTAGATACAAAATCTTATGAATATAACAGTGTCTAATAAATTTTCGTCGGCACTGTAATAGATTCACGCATTTACATACATTTCATAACTCTTAAAGTACGATTCTTGGTTTCCAACA
The DNA here is from genome assembly GCF_021461385.2 of Schistocerca piceifrons. Taxonomy (NCBI): domain Eukaryota; kingdom Metazoa; phylum Arthropoda; class Insecta; order Orthoptera; family Acrididae; genus Schistocerca; species Schistocerca piceifrons. The sequence continues at coordinate 936,957,320 of NC_060139.1, read as the reverse complement.
ACCTTTTTCACAAACCAGAGTCCCTAACCACTACTCATTATTCCTTACCTTATTCATCGACACTTCTTCAATATTTCATCATAACATACGTAGCATAATCAAATAACTCATATAGCATCAGCTTATTGATCATAAACATACCACAACAGCATAATACACATAGTCATCGTAATAATATCATAACACCTCAGTCAACTCTCAAAATCGTCGTAGCTTCTTCCAATAATTTCAAAACCTAAGAAAATTCTCTGCTCATGTCAAAAGTGTCATCTGCCTCAAACGCACTTTAAAATCATGCTCCCTTACCAAATACATCATTCAAAGCTCTTATAGTATCACAATGGTTCCAAAAAAATATGAACAATTCACGAAGTACAGACAAAAATACAATTTCGTAAGTGTGAAGTAATCCCACTCTGTAATTGCGTAAACATGTGTCACTGACGTAGTAAAAAAAAATGTTTATCTCTCAGTTAAATGATCAAATACCTGTGCAATTTGTGTGTTAGAGAAATATGGTACCGATGTGTAAAGTTGTATAAGCAAATACCATATTAGCTAGGGCTCCTTGTGCTTGCCCAACACATGGTACACAAAGTAAGTGTGTACCCCCCTGAGGATTAATGTAATTATACCCTCAGGTGTTACAGGTTACAGCAATGCAATGAAATGTATCACGAAAAACCCTTGTATCATTGTACTTCAAATATCTTAAAAAATTAATGTTTTAAGTGCGAAATTAATCACTCAAATACGTGTACTGTAGGGCTAAACTGTGCATCATGTTGTAAGATAATCTCTGTGGAAGTGTCGTAGTTATCGTCCTCCGAAAGCTAAGTTCTGCAGAAGTCAATGTACTTACCTCATGATAAACAAAAGTGAAATGCTTTGTGTATAGATATCGTAGTTATTACACTTATTGTTGTGATAAAGAAAGTACTGTACTGTAACGTATTGTTGTGCTATGGAAAGGGTTGTCTCATTGTAGCTATACCACAAAAGTTACTACTGAAACCTGTTTTACTTTCCAGAATAATTCAGAAAAACTGTGCAGATATAAAACAGATACACCGCAAAAGCAACATTGTAAACTGTCACTCATTAGTAGCGTCGTGATAAAATCGTGTAGCTGTCACATAAACTAACCACTGTGTCATCTGGTATCTCACTGAAAGTACTTTAAATCCAGTATGTATTTTCAAGTAAACCAAAATGTTGCATTAAAATCTCATTAGTAGTACCAGTATGTGTCCTAAGTATGTAAGCCTGATAATCGTTACGTAATCGTGCAACTAACAAGCAAGAATGTGCAAATACAACACTGTGTCGTCTGTTCACTATAACAATACATTCGTAATTTCTGTTTAAAAATGTTCCCTAGGTTCTAGACTGGATGTTTAACTTCAAACATTGTTGCATGTTAACAGTTTCTTAAGTCTGACAAAGCATACTAGAAACGTGAAGTGAAAAGTTCTATGGCAAAGACAAAGTTAAAAAGCAGATTATCTTTCAATAAACGGTTTTACATGTGAAATGTGGTGTAAACCTTTACCCTTCCTAGTGCGCAGAGTTTCAACTTCAAAGCAATTATCATGTTGTATACATCGGTAAAAAAACCCAAAATTTTTCTCAAGTCCAGCGTCTTATGTTATTTTTCTCGGAGCCAGCGGGCGCACGCAGCTGCCTGCTGTGCGAGTCATTGTCTGTTTCTTTGTTGGCTCGCGCCGTTATTGGGATTAGGAGAGTTAACTTCTACAAATTCGCCTTGCCGAGAGGGCCCAGCCCTGTTTAAATCCCGCCAGTTCTGATGAAATTCAGGTCTGTCGTTATGATTATATCATCTGTTGTCATGTCGGTAGTTCCTGTAGTTTCTTTCTTGTCAGTTAAGTGGTGGAGAATTTCTCCCTGAATTATCACTGCACGGTGGACCGTTGCGTCTCCCTTGATAATAATTGTTTTGGTTCCCATATTGTCTGTTTCTAAGGTAATCTCTGTCATATTCATTACTACGGAAATGCGATCTTTCTCTGTAACTATTATTACTCTGCCAGTGGTTGTCATATGGGTGGTGTCTGTTTTGGTCACGATTTGCGTTGTAAGAATAGCCTTGTGTCCAGTTATTGTTTCTGTCGTCACGGAATTGTGACGTATGTGACCTGTAGTGATTGTTTTCCTATTTTCGCATCCCGCAACTGTCTGTGCCAATTTCTAATTCTTGTAAGAGTCCTTGAAAAGCTTCAATGTCGTCTTTGCAACGCCCTGCCAAAATAATATTTCTTAAATGTTCAGGCAATTTCATTAAGCAAATGCGGATGAGTTCTGAGGGGCTGTATGGGTTTGACAGGTACTGATTCTTGTGCAACATGTCTTCAAAATATTTCACAAGACTGGAAAATTCAGATTGTTCGAAACATTTCATCATTATGATGCTATGTTTTACTCGGTCTTGTGTAGCTTGAGACCAATATGCTGAGAGGAAGGCATGATAAAATTCTGCTTCACTGTGACAATCGTGAATGACCGATCGCATTCTTACAGCTGGTTCATTCTCTAAATAGCCACACATAATTTCTAATCTGTGCTCTAATGACCAGTTGGGAGGAAAACAATGAGAGAATTGATGGAGCCACGCTTGTGGATGAATGTCGTTGCCAGAATTCTTAAACGTTTTGGATTTATGTGTAGTAATGAACAGCTTATAGTCAAAATCATCGTGTCGGCGAGTCGCATGTCGGTCATTGTTACGTCGTGTCGGCTGTTCAGTCTCAAAATTCGGTGCACATTGCCAATTTCTTTCATAATTTCCGAAATGCGCTGTGTTATTATTTTGTGGCTGTTCCGTATTTCTATGTCCCTCTTCCCGTATTGGGGCGTGAGTGTCCTCTGAAATACGTAATTCTTGTACTACTTGTGCCAACTGATCTTGCACTTCCCGGATTTCTCTTTTGTACTGTGTATTGATTTGATTTTGATTTTGTTTGAATTTTCTAATTTCTTCATACTCCTCAGTGTCAGTGAAGGCTACAGGTGTTGTGTCATTCAGATCATCATCTACCTTTGTAGATAAGTTATTGAACTGATCTGAAAGTTCGGCTACTTTATCCGATAGTGAAATTATTTCCTCTGTATGTTTTTCTGAACCAAGTTTCAGATTGTTCATTTGTGTTGAAATCGTATCTACTGTGTCCTTTAAGTTTTCCTGAGTTTTTGCAAATTGCGTAACCGTATCGGTAGATGCAACTGAGTCAATTTTAGCTTGCAAGGTCTCATGATTTTCATGAACAGTAATTTGCAGTTCTTTTATGGCTGCTTCGTGATTCTGTAATGCATTATCATGCCGCGAAAAAATGGGTTGAAAATGCTCACAAATTTGTGTTTTTAAGTCATTACAGACTTTTTGACATTTCGATTCGATGTTATGTAACTCAGTAGTTAAATCTTCATGTGTTTGTTCAAGCGTGGTGTCTAACTTTTGAAGATTTTGTTCCATTGTGTCTAACTTTTGAAGCTTTTGCTGTGTTTGTCTCTGATTTTGTTCCATTGTGTCCAACTGTTGCTGTGTTTGTCTCTGATTTTGTTCCATTGTGTCTAACGTTTGAAGATTTTGTTCCATTGTTTCTAACTTTTCAAGATTTTGTCCCATTTGTTGCATTAACTGTAATAACAGTGCACTGGTGTCTGAGACATGTTCCTCAGCGCTTTTCGGCAGCGAATTTGCACCGGCAACATTCACATTTTGACAAGCGCAAAATGTGTCTTGACTCATTTGAGAAAACGGTGAGAACCCAAAACCTGAGTCTGCAGTATTTGCAATATTGTGTTCTGTCATTTCGGATTCCTGAGGCAAACTGTTGCCGACCGATCGATCGATAATGCTTCCCTGTTCACTAATTGTTTCACTGTCTACACCATTGTTTGCAGCCCGCTCCATTTCCCTATGTACGATTACCAAATTACTACTTTGAACATTAGTTAATTCATTAGTCGGTGGCTTTCGTCTTCACTGTCATTTCTCAGTTTACTTTGGAGCCTAGTATTACGTTTTTCACACGCTATTATTGTCACAATATTTCACACGATAACACAGAAAAACACAATTTGAAGAGCAACAATAAGAGAACACATTAACATAGCACTGAAAATAATATCTCGTTAATTGCAAGCGAAATACTTGGTGCAAATCTACATGCATGCCACAACTGTTTTACTGTACAACAATGAAAAACTACAACTACAAAGGACATTCAATCTATGATTACGCGCTAGCAATAAACAATAGCTACACTAATTACACAAACTACAAGAAAAAAATCAGAAGATTCCAGTGAGGTATCCTGGGCCAAGGGCCGACATATGAAACGTCCCCTATGAAAAATTGTACAGGACTGTGCTTAAACTGACACAATATTTTGTTAGCGCAACGCAATCTGACTTTCAATAATCCCTACAAAAGAATGGGCCCTGACTAACATTAAACTATACCTTTCACAAATCACTTACCTCACAAAAATCTTCGCTACTCAAGCTACTGCAATACAGCGAGCGCCACTACTGCCAGCTAAATAAAAGATTCAAACTACGGAAGGTACTAACTACTGATAGGGATAGTTAGCAAATGAAAGATATTAATAGAGAACAAACAATGTATTTACCTTAATATCATCAAAAGTCATAATATATATAGGAGTTCATAACATCCATTCTTACAAATATCAAAACTCCGCCATTTCTCTCTCCACATCCACCACTGCTGGCGGCTCACCTCCAACTGCGCAACGCTACGCGCTGTTCACATCCAGCTGCCGCTGCCCAACACTACAATGGCGAGTATTACAACAATGCAAAGCAGCCACAGACTGCACACAGCACAGCCAGTGATTTTCATACAGAGGTGGCGTTACCAATAAAAAAACCTAAACAGCCTACTTACACGTTTCACCAGGCAACGCCGGTCAACTGCTGTTTGTGTATGAGAAATCGGTTGGAAACTTTCCTCATGTCAACACGCTGTAGGTGTTGCCACCGGCGCCAACCTTGTATGAATGTTCTGAGAAGCTAATCATTTGCATATCACAGCATCTTCCTCCTGTCGGTTAAATTTCGCGTCTGTAGCACGTCATCTTCTTGGTAGGAATTTTAATGGCCAATAGTGTAGTTTCATTTACAAATATCGTGGAAGACCTTGTATCGCCTGCAATGCTGCAGCTGGTTTCTGAAGGTTTTACTCTGACTTCTTCGGCGATGCCCGCAACAGTAACTTCTACCAGCATTTGGGCGGCGTTAATTTTCTTGATTTGGAACAATCGAACACAGTGCATTGTCTTTCGTTATATCGCAGCAAGAAGAAACCCATTTTGATAATTGTTCACAGATATTTCTCAACTTCTTAACAGTTCGAGCGTATGCATTTCTTTTTTAACACGAGGGGGCGTTCAATAAGTTAGGCAGTACATTTTTTTTCTGAAAGCAGGTTGGTTTTATTCAGGATTCCAATACATCAGATTGTTCCCCATTCTTCTGCCTACAAAATCCAATTTTCATCATAATCTCCGATCAGTACGACGGTCTTACGCGACATTACTGGGAGGACCTGTTACTCTCGAATGATAGCACGCTACCTGTCGTCGTCGGAGCCAACTTCTTGCTGCATCAATAATTTCCCCATCATCCCCATTCTGGTTCCCGCGGAGTGCATCCTTCGTTGGACCTAACGCATGTCGATATGTGAGATCCAGACTGCAGTGTGGATAAGGGAGAACAGTCCAGTGAAGTTTTGTGAGGGTCTCTTGGTTGCGCAGACTTATGTGGGGCCTTGCATTGTCATGGAGATGGAGAAGATCGTTTGCACTTTTGTGACAACGAACACGCTGAAGTCGTTTCTTCAGTTTCTTGAGGTTTGCACAACACTCTTCAGAGTTGATAGTTGCATCATGAGGGACCACATGAAATAGAATAACCCCTTCAGAATCCGAGAAGATCGACGTCATGACTTTACCGGTTGAGGGTGCGGCTTTTAACATTTTCTTCGGAGGAATGGTAGTTTGCCGCCGTTTTGTTTCCTTTCCCAAGTGATGAACCCGTGTTTCACCGTCTGCTGCAATATTCAACAAAAAAATTGACGCGATCATCCTCGTAAAGTGCAAGCAATTTCACACATGTTGTCCTTCGTTGCTCTGTATGGTCTTCTTTTAGGCGAAGCGGGCCCACACCTTTGAGTATCCCACGTGGAGGACGAGTGTGTCATCATTTCCAACACAGATACCCAGTTGTGCAGCGAGGTGTTTGTGATCCGTCGGTCACTTCGAATGAATGTGTCCGCACGTTCCAACGTTGCAGGCGTCACAGCTATTTGCTCCCATCCGGCACGCGGGAGATGGGACAGGTTGGCGCGACCTAGCCCAACGACTCTCTGCGCTTTTGTTTACTTTCAGATCTCCGCCGACATACTGAAAGCGCCTATGAATATCCGCAATGTTCTGGTTCTCCGCCGAAAGAAACTCAGTGACGGCTCCCTGCTTGAAAGCACGTCCGTTACTGTCACCATTTGGAACTTCATGAAATATAGAGGCTGAAGTGGGAATATTCCACGATGTCCCACGACAAATTCCACATTTTTTCAATCGAAACTGTCCGAGAGCAAAATTGTGTTGCATTGCTCACTGAACGCCCCTTCAGAATTCTCATGCGTCGTTATATAATTTACGTTAATTTTCACCTTTCAGTTACGTGGAGGTATGGCAGGAACTAGCCGTGGTTCGGATTTAATGTTAAACTTGGTGCCCCTTTCCCCAGTAGGTTTTCTGGCGTAAATTAAGGGCGTGAAAGTCACCAAAGCGGCATTCAATTAGAAGAAACTTGCAAGCTGGTGGCTGAACAGCCTCTTGACTCCCAGTCAATCATGCCATACTCATTTACTTTGCATGTAATATCAGTACGCCTGTTCATGACTGAGACTGAATAAGAATTGAAAGATTTCAGCGCGACGTACTAAATGGTACGTCATTCAGGTATTTTGATTTTTAGTTACTGTTCAAAATTACTCTGAGCACTATGGGACTTAACATCTATGGTCATTAGTCCCCCAGAACTTAGAACTACTTAAACCTAACTAACCTAAGGACGTCACACAACACCCAGTCATCACGAGGCAGAGAAATTTAGTTACTGTAGTGGTGTGGAATGACGTGATCTTCTTACGATCGCAGGCCTTCGCGTAAGCTGCGGCGGCAGTCATCTCAACGTCTATAGCTGCGGCAGTGAATATACTGACATCAGCATGTTGCGTCGCTCGCTACACGATACTAAAATGAAAAAATTTACATATTTAAGGAATATATGTTTCATGCAATATTTTAATACACAAAGAAATTCATTATTACGATTTCTCAACAGTAATCGCTTGGATGGGATGTACAAAAATGTGAGAGCTCCAGTATCTTGTCAGACTATACTGTCTCATATAAAGCAGGATGAACAGAAAACTAACTCCCTGACAAATAAACAGAACTTCAGTGGTTGAGAGGGTTTGTCGTTTCAGTGATTCGAGAATGGAGACAAATTAAGAAAGAGCATGCCAATATGAGCCCATTTTTCCTCATAATGTTGAATCCCGTCGAGTATGAATCCATGCACTGGTTCGATTGTGAAAGTCCGTAGCTCGTGGTTTAGTCGCTAGTGCTGCTGCCTCTGGATCACGGGGTCCCGTGTTCAATTCCCGGCCGGGTTGGGGATTTTCTCTGCCCGGGGACTGGGTGTTTGTATCACCATTTCATCATCATCATCACCACTCATGATAGTGGCTAGATTGGATTGTGTAAAAAAAATTGGACTGTGCAAAAAATGGGACTTTGTACGAGCGCTGATGACCCTGCAGTTAAGCGCTCCACAAACCAAACGTCATCATCGTCATCGATTGGGAAGAGTGGTTTCATAAAGCCTTCGACTCCTCTTCCGAGACAAGCTGGCTAACAGTTATTTAAAATGGCCCTTGATACCGTGGATAGTGCCACTGGGACGATGTTGACGTCCGAGCTGGTCGGATACATGTGAAGAGATCTGGAGACGTTCCTGGCTGTGGGAGTACCTCAACATCACGCAGACAGTTCACGGAGACACGTGCCGCGTGTGGAAATGCATTGTCCTGTTGAAAATTGACACTACGACACTTCCACATGAGAAGTAAAACATGAAGATGCAGGATGTCCACGACGTACCCTTGTGCAGACAGAGTTCCCTCGATTACTGCTGACAGTGACCCAGCCATACCCGATGGCTCTCCGCAACATGACCCCGGGAGTAACACCGCTCTGCCTCCCCAAAACGATGGAAAAGTGGGTTTTTGCCGACGATCATCATCCAGGTTTGTGCAGAGCCGTGATTCTTCGCTGATTATCCAGCAGCAGTCCATGCTACCGGTCATGGAACTATTTCAAACGCAGTAGATTGTATCGTGGTATTAACGGCAGCCTACGCCAGGGACGGTAATTCCCTTGTCCAGCTGCTGCTAGTCTCTGACCAATGGTGCGAGATGATACAGAATGTTGCAGGGAGTAGATTGGTTTCTCTCGGATGGAAGACACGAATGTGAAGTGGTTACGATGTACTGTGTGCACGCCGATCCTTCCTTAGACGTGTTTGACCAGGACGTTGACGACGAATATGCTAGCACTCACGCCCACATGCAGTCCAGCATCAGGCCGCAAAGGGGGTACTGTACACTTAGACCATCCGGAAAACGGAGACCAAAAGTGATGCCCATTACAAACACGGTTAGGTGCTGATTACGCTGCCTGACACGCGTACGCAGCATTTCCATATCCTTCACTGAAACCACTCGACATCTCACCTTGTTCCCGCATTTTTCATGTCCTACCAGACTTGGAAACAACACTGAAATCGAACTACACTAATGCAGTCGAGTGTCCGTTCTGCCAGTCACGCAGAAGTGTAACTATAATCAATTACATACACCCTGACGTGTACTTGTGGGAAGTAATATTGACATCCGACCATGTATTCTCGATGTTTCTAGACAAAATTTTGATAAGTAACATTTCAGTGTAAAGTAAGTTCGAACATAGGATCACTTTCAAATCTCCTGTTTCACACTTTGCACACACCGGAGGAAACGCACTCTATTTTCTGTTTTCTGCAGCATCCCAAGGCGTGTACACTGATTCGAATCGTCGTCATGTTGTCTTTTACGTGATGAAGGACACGCTTTCTCACGTGATGCCCTGGCCCGCGTTGTCTATCGCTATTCAGTCGCTGCTAGAATACTCGTCATTCATCGCATTTTACTGTCCGCGTCAATACAATCCGATAACCCAGATACAACTCTAGACTAATTTAGGACCGCACTATCGAATGGGAGCGTAAAATTCCGCTTCAGAAGTCTTTACATTCGTACTGGGAAACAAACGTAAGCTTTCCGTCGACATTGCAGAAAACAGGTGATGTGCTCTACTTGTTTGTAGTGACTCCAGCAACACATTTCAAAAACGAAATAGCTAATAGTTTCCGAAACACGAGAGAAAATACGCCTGACGACTGTTAGGAGATACACCCTGTATGTACACGGTGAACCAGAACTCCACCGAGAAACTTCCAGCGGCTGTAGTATGAACTAAAACGAGAAAAAACGTCTGGTAAACACGGGCTGCAGAATCCTCACCTTAGGGGCTACGAGCGCTTCTTAATATCGCTACTGTGTGACAGACATCTTCTACCGAACAAGTGCGCACAGCTCTTACAGTATGGATTTTAGAGTCCGTGGTTACTGGACATTTTTCTTGTTTTTCTCCCTACTATCTCTTCCCAAAACATGAAAAGCCAAGAGATTGCAGTAGAAGAGATGTGTTTTACAGAATCTAAGATGAAAGAAAGCAGGTGTTGACAGATGTAAAAATTACCGAACTATCAGTTTAATAAGTCACAGCTGCAAAATACTAACACGAATTCTTTACAGACGAATGGAAAAACTAGTAGAAGCCAACCTCGGGGAAGATCAGTTTGGATTCCGTAGAAATACTGGAACACGTGAGACAATACTGACCTTACGACTTATCTTAGAAGAAAGATTAAGGAAAGGCAAACCTACGTTTCTAGCATTTGTAGACTTAGAGAAAGCTTTTGACAATGTTGACTGGAATACTAATGATTATGACTGATGATGGTCGAAGTAGAGAGGATATAAAATGTAGGCTGGCAATGGCAAGGAAAGCGTTTCTGAAGAAGAGAAATTTGTTAACATCCAGTATTGATTTAAGTGTCAGGAAGTCATTTCTGAAAGTATTCGTATGGAGTGTAGCCATGTATGGAAGTGAAACATGGACGATAAATAGTTTGGACAAGAAGAGAATAGAAGCTTTCGAAATGTGGTGCTACAGAAGAATGCTTAAGATTAGATGGGTAGATCACATAACTAATGAGGAAGTATTGAATAGGATTGGGGAGAAGAGAAGTTTGTGGCACAACTTGACCAGAAGAAGGGACCGGTTGGCAGATTCAGAAGGATGTAGGTTGCAGTAGGTACTGGGAGATTAAAAAGTTTGCACAGGATAGAGTAGCATGGAGAGCTGCCTCAAACCAGTCTCAGGACTGAAGACCACAACACAACAAACAACACAACAAGATGAACAAGTGCTCGTGGCTCTCCAACTATGAATTTTAGAGCCAATGTTTCTAGAACTTTTCCTTGTTTTGGTCCAGACTATGTCCTCTGAAAGTATATTGGTGGAGTTCTGGTGCGCCGTGTACAGGGTGACAATCCGCCGCTCGGTCGAGGATGCCTTCCCACGGTTCCCGCGACTCACCCCCCCCCCCCCCCCCCCGGCCCCCTGTTTCGCGTCGGAGCTTCGAGTCCTCCCTCGTGCATGGGTGCGTGTTTTGTCCTTAGCGCGTAAGTTCGTTTAGGTTAGATTAAGTAGTGTGTAAGCCTAGGGACCGATGACCTCAGCAGTTTGGACCCGGAGGAACTTACCACAAATTTCCAAAAAATTATTGAATTATATTAAAAAATCGTAAATTATCTACAAACTACGGCGTCCACACACTTCATTCGACATGCAAACGTCGCTATAGACATATTCGGATTTAGGTTATGACATGTTCGATTTGCCTGCTATCACTGGCAAAGACGTGGCATGAACCGCTGAAGTGTTGGAACATCGATGCTGTCGATGACCTCCTGAAAGGCTGTTTTCAGCTCAGCAATGGTTTGGGGTTTATTGCTGTACACCTTGTCGTTAATATAACGCCACAAATAGGAGGCGCATGAATTCAGATCCGGAGAATATAGCGGCCAATCGAGGCCAATGCCAGTGGCTCTTGGGTACCCCAGGGAGAGAATGCGCTCCCCAAAGTGCTCCTCCAGGACTTCAAACATTCTCCCGCTCAATGGAGTCGAGCTCTGTCTTGCGTGAACCACATCTTGTTGAAATCCGGGTCACTTCGGATAATGGAGATGAAATCATCTTCCAAGACCTTCATGTACCATTCGGTAGTCACCCCGCCTTCAAGGAATATCGAACCGATTATTGTGACTGCATATTGCACGCCACACGGTCAACAGTTGAGGGTGAGGAGACTTCTCGATGCCGGAATGCGGATTCTCAGTCCCCAAAATGCTCCAGTTTTACATGTTGACGAACCCATGTAAATCGCCGACGACATGAAGATGCGTACGCATGCACGTAACTGATTCCCATCATGCTCAGCCGGCAACAGTGCAGTTTGACTGTCCTAATGCAAACCGTTCAGAAGTTACGACGATTTTATTACATATAGTTCAATAATACTAACCCTGTATGTGCAAGCTGAACCAGAACTCCAATGACAAAGTTTCAAAAGCTGTTCAGGGCTACCATCTGAGCACTGTGGCTTAACGACCCACGTTTTCCACCGGATCGCTACAGAATAATAATGTAGTTATGATTTATTCGGTTTGTTATCGCAGTCATCCTTTTTTTTGTGAAAGTATCTTCACATCAGTGATGAAGCTTATAATATGCAATAACCAAAACGTACGCCACACAGCACAGAGTAATCCAACAACCCTCAGACGAGACACCGTATTGTGACGTGTTTGCCGTCGCTGAGAGAACAGATCAGCATAGCACCGTGGTATTAGTCTTCCACTGCAAAAAAATGGTTCAAATGGCTCTAAGCACTATGGCACTCAACATCTGAGGCCATCAGTCCGATAGACGTAGAACTACTTAAACCTAACTAACCTAAGGACATCACACACACCCAAGTCCGGTACAGGATTCGAACCTGCGACCGTAGCAGCAGCTTGGTTCCGGACTGAAGCGCCTAGAACCGCTCGGCCACAACTGCCGGCCCCTCCACTGCATTCAGTGAACCTTTACATGAGGTGCACATTGGTCCATTCATCTTCTCTTAGTATACCCAAGGAGACTACTGTGTACCAATGTAAACCTACAACAATCACTGCCGGAAAAACAAACTCAAGACACAACCGAGCAGAAAGGAACATCAGCTTGGAGGCGAAGAGTATAATCGTTACTAAGGCTGTCATCAGCAGGTGATGTGAGCAAGAGAAAAACAGACACACGGAACAAACCGTCGGCATTCGCACTCTTATGCACTATTTTCAGTGCAATACGCCTTCAAAGCTCACTGTGGCAATAAATCAAATTAAATCCGATAAGGCTATAACGAGCCAGGGGGTACCAAGGGCCCCTCTCACCAAAATACTCAGAAGGCATCCCTGAAAAACCTTTAAATGTTTAACCAATGGAGTTCTGCTTCACCATATATACACTACGTGATCAAAAGTATCCGGACACCTGGCTGAAAATGACTTACACGTTCGTGACGCTCTCCGTTGGTAATGCTGGAATTCATTATGGTGTTGGCCCACCCTTAGCCTTGATGACAGCTTCCACTCTCGCAGGCATATGTTCTACCAGGTGCTGGAAGGCTTCTTGGGGAATGGCGGCCAGTTCTTCACGAAGTGCTGCACTGAGGAGAGGTATCGATGACGGTCGGTGAGGCCTGCCACGAATTCGGCGTTCCAAAACATCCCAATGGTGTTCTGTAGGATTCAGGTCAGGGCTCTGTGCAGGCCAGTCCATTACAGGGATGTTACTATAGTGTAACCACTCCGCCACAGGCCGTGCATTATGAACAGGTGCTAGATCGTGTTAAAAGATGCAATCGCCATCCTCGAATTGCTTTTCAACAGTGGGAAGCAAGAAGGTGCTTAAAACATCAGTGTATGTCTGTGCTGTGACAGTGCCACGCAAAACAACAATGGGTGGAAGCCCCCTCCATGAAAAACACGACCACAGCATAGCCCCACCGCCTCCGAATTTTACTGTTGGCACTACGCACGCTGGAAAATGACGTTCACCCTGCCACCGGATCGTCACATTGTGCACCGTCGTTCGTCACTCCACACAACTTTTTCCCACTGTTCAATCGTTCAATGTTTACGCTCCTTATACCAAGCGAGGCGTCGTTTGGCATTTACGAGCGTGATGTGTGGCTTACGAGCAGCCGCTAGACCATGAAATCCAAGTTTTCTCACCTCCCACCTAACTGTCATAGTACTTGCAGGGGATCCTGACGCAGTTTGGAATACCTGTGTGATGGTCTGGATCGATGTGTCTACCTAGTACACATTACGACCCTCTTCAACAATTGCGGGCGTATACAGATGGCGGTAGTATGGCGTACATAAGGTATAAAAGGTTAGTGCATTGGTGGAGCTGTCATTTGTAATCATGTGAAAAGTTTTTCGACGTAATTATTCCAGCACGTCGGGAATTAACAGATTTCGAACGCAGAATTGTAGTTGGAAGTAGACGCATTTCATTTCAGAAGTCGTTGGGGAATTCAATATTCCGAGATTCACAGAGTCAGGAGTGTGTCAATAATACCTAATTCAGATGTTACTTCTCACCACGGACAACGCAGTGGCCGACAGCCTTCACTTATCGATCGAGACCAGTGGACTTTGCCTAGAATTGTCAATGCTAACAGACAAGAAACATTGAGTGGAATATCAAAACTTGCAGTGCCTCTCCCGGGCTCGTGACCGTATCGCTTGGACCCTGGACGACTAGAAAACCGTGTACTGGTCAGATGAGTCCGTATTTCATTGGCAACAGGTTCTCCGCAGAATCGGCGAGGAAAGGAATACATAGATATCAAGGACAAGAAGATGGGTTAGAATGGTAGGGCTTCTGTTAAGACGTCAGGCAATAATTTTCCTGATACTAGAGGGAGGGTAAAAACCATAGAAGGAGACAGAGAGTATGGTACATACAGCATATACTCTGAGACGAAAACTTTGGCATAGGAGAGGAATTCGTGGCGTGCTGATCAAAGACGTCAGAAGACTGATGTCAAAAAAGAAAAAGAAAGAGAAGAAAGGAGGTAGGTTTCGAGTTATGCGCAGCCCCTACGAAGCCATGGATCCAAGTTATCAACAAGGCTCCGTAATGGTATGGACTGTGATTACATGGAATGAACTGGGTCCCCTAGTCCAACTGAACCGATCATTGACTAGAAACGGATATGTTCGGCTATTTGGAGAACATTTCCAGCCATTCATGGTATTATATTTTAACTAAAGTTCAGTTTTGATCACAACACTTATGTCTCAATAACATAGGTGACCTGTTTCGGTTATATTTAAATAACCATCTTCAGACCCATGGCTTCCTTGGAGGATGGTAGGCGGAGCTCTCTTCAGCTGCTACGAAGTCAACTGATCAGTTGACTAGCAGCTGACCTCTTGGTTGTGTCCCATAAATGTTCCATGGGATTCCTGTCGGGCGACCTGGGTGGCCAAATCATTCGCCCGAATTGTTCAGAATGTTCTTAAATCCATTCGTGAACAGTCGTGGCCCGGTGACATGGTGTCAGCTGTTACGAAGTCAACTGATCATTTGACTAGCAGCTGAAGAGAGCTCCGCCTACCATCCTCCAAGGAAGCCATGGGTCTGAAGATGGTTATTTAAATATAACCGAAACAGGTCACCTATGTTATTGAGACATAAGTGTTGTGATCAAGGTTGAACTTTAGTTAAAATATAATAATCTATTGATTACTGTATTCCAAAAATGTTTACCAAAATTGTACATTCATGGTATTCATGTCCCCAAACAACGATGGAATTTTTATGAATGATAGTACACCATGTCACGAATGGATTTAAGAACATTCTGAACAATTCGGGCGAATGATTTGGCCACCCAGGTCGCCCGACAGGAATCCCATGGAACATTTATGGGCCACAACCAAGAGGTCAGTTCGTGCACAAAATCTTGCACCGGCAACACTTTGGCAATTATGGGCGGCTATAGAGGCAATATTTCTGCAGGGAGCCGGACTCGGTGGCCGAGCGGTTCTAGGCGCTTCAGTCCGTAACCGCGCGACTACTACGGACGCAGGTTCGAATCCTGCCTCGGGCATGGATGTGTGTGATGTCCTTAGGTTAGTTAGGTTTAAGTAGTTCTAAGTTCTAGGGGAGCGATGGCCTCAGATATTAAGTCCTATAGTGCACAGAGCCATTTGAACCATTTGATTTCTGCAGGGGCTTGCAACTACTTGTTGACTCCATGCCACGTCGAGATTCTTCGCTACGCCGAGAAAGAGGAGGTCGGACTCGACAAGAGGAATCCCTCGATGTTTGTCACCTCAGTGTGTTTGGCCTTCAAATTCGAATCCGCCGTTTTCAAATAGATAGCATTAGCGGCAGTTAGTGGTGCAGCTTGTAGGTCCTACAATAAGCTTAAGCATTTTAAAACATAACACCATCAGCATATTTGTGAAATGAAATGAAATGTCTCTGAGCACTATGGGACTTAACTTCTGAGGTCATCAGTCCCCTAGAACTTAGAACTACTCAAACCTAACTAACCTAAGGACATCACACACAATCATGCCAGAGGCAGGATTCGAACCTGCGACCGTAGCGGCCGTGCGGTTCCAGACTGTAGCGCCTAGAACCGCTCGGCCACCTTTGCTGGCGGCGATTTGTGATTGCATCATATAGTTGCCTGAATATGTAGACTTGCGGGCCCATTTCTCATTTGCGGGAAGTTTTAATTTTCTGCTTTAACATGAACACATCTGCAGGTGAGGCTCATAAATTGCTGGGTACGATCTATGGTTAGGCGCCTATCAATGAAAGAAGGTTCAGAGATTTGTTTCTTAGCTTCCAGCACAGTGATTTTGACATCGAATACCCGCATGACGGTGGAAGAAGAAAGTTTTCGAAGTTACTGATACCGAGAGAAACAATCGTAGGAGATCTTTACCGAAAGCAATTGATGCGTTTGAGCCGAGCACTGAAGGAAAAACGGCCACAACACAGCGACAGACATGAAAAGGTTACTTTTCAACATGGCAGTGCTCGACCACATGTCGCAAAATCCGTCAAAATATATTTGGAAACGTTGAAATAGGAAATCCTGTCCCCAACCGCCGTATTCTTCAGACATTTTCCCTCTACCGCCTTCTTCTATCAACGGCGCACAGCCCGGGTCACCAACACTTCTGGTCATATGAACACATGCAAAAATGGGTCGATTCATGGACCTCCTCAAAGGACGCACAATTATTCCACTGCAGGAGCTTCATGCTGTCCGAAAGATGAGGGAAAGTAGTGGACAGTGACGGGCAGTACAGTGAATCATACATTTTCTTTCGTTTTTTACAATAAAAACGACGGAAGCAAAGTTTCAGACCTAATATGAGACTTGTTTCTACACTACTAGCCATTAAAATTTCTACACCAAGAAATTGACGTGCTACAGACGCGAAATTTTACCGACAGGAAGAAGATGCTGCGATATGCAAATGATTAGCTTTTCAGAGCATTCACACAAGGTTAGGAAACTACTGTGAAAGCAAAGAGAGCTTCACTGCAAGTTTAAACGCAGCCAAAACCTCTCAGACAAACAGAAGCTAAACGATGTCAAAGTTAGCGTAAGGAGGGCTACGCGTGAAGCGTTCAGTGAATTCGAAAGTAAAATTCTATGTACCGACTTAACAGAAAATCCTAGGAAGTTCTGGTCTTACGTTAAATTAGTAAGTGGCTCGAAACAGCATATCCAGACACTCCAGGATGATGATGGCACTGAAACAGAGGATGACACGCGTAAAGCTGAAATACTAAACACCTTTTTCCAAAGCTGTTTCACAGAGGAAGACCGCACTGCAGTTCCTTCTCTAAATCCTCGCACGAACGAAAAAATGGCTGACATCGAAATAAATGTCCAAGGAATAGAAAAGCAACTGGAAACACTCAACAGAGGAAAGTCCACTGGACCTGGCGGGATACCAATTCGATTCTACACAGAGTACGCGAAAGAACTTGCCCCCCTTCTAACAGCCGTGTACCGCAAGTCTCTAGAGGAGCGGAAGGTTCCAAATGATTGGAAAAGAGCACAGGTAGTCCCAGTCTTCAAGAATGCGCAAAACTATAGACCTATATCTCTGACATCGATCTGTTGTAGAATTTTAGAACATGTTTTTTGCTCGAGTATCATGTCGTTTTTGGAAACCCAGAAACAACTGTGTAGGAATCAACATGGATTCCGGAAACAGCTATCGTGTGAGACCCAACTCGCTTTATTTGTTCATGAGACCCAGAAAATACACTCCTGGAAATTGAAATAAGAACACCGTGAATTCATTGTCCCAGGAAGGGGAAACTTTATTGACACATTCCTGGGGTCAGATACATCACATGATCACACTGACAGAACCAAAGGCACATAGACACAGGCAACAGAGCATGCACAATGTCGGCACTAGTACAGTGTATATCCACCTTTCGCAGCAATGCAGGCTGCTATTCTCCCATGGAGACGATCGTAGAGATGCTGGATGTAGTCCTGTGGAACGGCTTGCCATGCCATTTCCACCTGGCGCCTCAGTTGGACCAGCGTTCGTGCTGGACGTGCAGACCGCGTGAGACGACGCTTCATCCAGTCCCAAACATGCTCAATGGGGGACAGATCCGGAGATCTTGCTGGCCAGGGTAGTTGACTTACACCTTCTAGAGCACGTTGGGTGGCACGGGATACATGCAGACGTGCATTGTCCTGTTGGAACAGCAAGTTCCCTTGCCGGTCTAGGAATGGTAGAACGATGGGTTCGATGACGGTTTGGATGTACCGTGCACTATTCAGTGTCCCCTCGACGATCACCAGTGGTGTACGGCCAATGTAGGAGATCGCTCCCCACACCATGATGCCGGGTGTTGGCCCTGTGTGCCTCGGTCGTATGCAGTCCTGATTGTGGCGCTCACCTGCACGGCGCCAAACACGCATACGACCATCATTGGCACCAAGGCAGAAGCGACTCTCATCGCTGAAGACGACACGTCTCCATTCGTCCCTCCATTCACGCCTGTCGCGACACCACTGGAGGCGGGCTGCACGATGTTGGGGCGTGAGCGGAAGACGGCCTAACGGTGTGCGGGACCGTAGCCCAGCTTCATGGAGACGGTTGCGAATGGTCCTCGCCGATACCCCAGGAGCAACAGTGTCCCTAATTTGCTGGCAAGTGGCGGTGCGGTCCCCTACGGCACTGCGTAGGATCCTACGGTCTTGGCGTGCATCCGTGCGCCGCTGCGGTCCGGTCCCAGGTCGATGGGCACGTGCACCTTCCGCCGACCGCTGGCGACAACATCGATGTACTGTGGAGACCTCACGCCCCACGTGTTGAGCAATTCGGCGGTACGTCCACCCGGCCTCCCGCATGCCCACTATACGCCCTCGCTCAAAGTCCGTCAACTGCACATACGGTTCACGTCCACGCTGTCGCGGCATGCTACCAGTGTTAAAGACTGCGATGGAGCTCCGTATGCCACGGCAAACTGGCTGACACTGACGGCGGCGGTGCACAAATGCTGCGCAGCTAGCGCCATTCGACGGCCAACACCGCGGTTCCTGGTGTGTCCGCTGTGCCGTGCGTGTGATCATTGCTTGTACAGCCCTCTCGCAGTGTCCGGAGCAAGTATGGTGGGTCTGATACACCGGTGTCAATGTGTTCTTTTTTCCATTTCCAGGAGTGTATTAGATACAGGCTCCCAGGTAGATGCTATTTTCCTTGACTTCCGGAAGGCGTTCGATACAGTTCCGCACTGTCGCCTGATAAACAAAGTAAGAGCCTACGGAATATCAGACCAGCTGTGTGGCTGGATTCAAGAATTTTTAGCAAACAGAACACAGCATGTTGTTATCAATGGAGAGACGTCTACAGACGTTAAAGTAACCTCTGGCGTGCCACAGGGGAGTGTTATGGGACCATTACTTTTCACAATATATATAAATGACCTAGTAGATAGTGTCGGAAGTTCCATGCGGCTTTTCGCGGATGATGCTGTAGTATACAGAGAAGTTGCAGCATTAGAAAATTGTAGCGAAATGCAGGAAGATCTGAAGCGGATAGGCACTTGGTGCAGGGAGTGGCAACTGACCCTTAACATAGACAAATGTAATGTATTGCGAATACATAGAAAGAAGGATCCTTTATTGTATGATTACATGATAGCGGAACAAACACTGGTGGCAGTTACTTCTGTAAAATATCTGGGAGTATGCGTGCGTAATGATTTGAAGTGGAATGATCATATAAAATTAGTTGTTGGTAAGGCGGGTACCGGGTTGAGATTCATTGGGAGAGTCGTTAGAAAATGTAGTCCATCAACAAAGGAGGTGGTTTACAAAACACTCGTACGACCTATACTCGAGTATGGCTCATCAGTGTGGGATCTGTACCAGATCGGGTTGACGGAAGAGATAGATAAGATCCAAAGAAGAGCGGCGCGTTTCGTCACAGGGTTATTTGGTAACCGTGATCGCGTTACGGATATGTTTAGCAAACTCAAGTGGCAGACTCTGCAAGTGAGGCGCTCTGCATCGCGGTGTAGCTTGCTCGCCAGGTTTCGAGAGGGTGCGTTTCTGGATGAGGTATCGAATATATTGCTTCCCCCTACTTATACCTCCCGAGGAGATCACGAATGTAAAATTAGAGAGATTCGAGCACGCTCGGAGGCTTTCAGACAGTCGTTCTTCCCGCGAACCATACGCGACTGGAACAGAAAAGGGAGGTAATGACAGTGGCACGTAAAGTGCCCTCCGCCACGCACCGTTGGATGGCTTGCGGAGTATAAATGTAGATGTAGAGCAGAGATCCGCGACGCTTTTGTTGACGTCGCCGCGGGTAGCGGGCGGAGCAAATGTGACGTCATGCTGCTGTGGTCAACGCAAAGGTCGGGCCCCGTTCGATCCTCTCCCGTTTTCGTCTAATCCGTAAATGCCATCCCGAGATCAGAGGCTTTGCCGCGATGACACGGATATTCACGGTCGGTCACGCATTCATCTTGCACGTCATCAATCAGTGAGCGCTGCTGGATGTCAGAGGCGGCTGCCGTATTATCCCGCTGCTTTCACGCCGGCGCTGTGCTGCGTCGCGGTGAGCTTACAGTCCAGTGTCGGGCTGACGTCACCATTATTCGTCCGCCCACCTTTTGTGTCCCGAACAGCTGTGATCTGTTCCGCAATGATGTCATGCAGACCTCGTCAAAAATACTTCCCACATTTGCGATATTTCCCGCAATAGGTGTATTCACTTAATGAAACCTCACATTTCATCCTATGATTGAGATGACAGAGAATTTCTCCATGTCAGCACATGACAGAGGTCAGTAAATATGGCGAAATGTACCTAATTTTCGTGTTAACGAAGAGTAGTCAGAAAGATTTAACTGCTGTTTCGCAACAGGGGTCGACAGAGACGAAGTAAGGGATCTGTTACTAAAATCAGAAGTGAAAAAGTTTTGGACGACATAAGATCAAAGTAGGCGCAAGGGACAAATAATATTCCATCTGAACTTCTACCAGGTGTACCGGTATGAAATGAGCGTTAAGATACAAATGTGTCGATACGGAACATTTGTTGTGGATGAGCCTTAATTTTGTTTGTTTGGTTGGTATGGCATCTGTTTAAGATATTTAGTACTCATCAAATCATGGAACAAACAACATCTTATGTTTTCATCGTGTTAACAATGTCGAATTTTGTATCAGAAAATTGTGATTGCGGAATGCATTAATTTTTGTTTTCATTTGAAGAAAAGTGCTGCAGAGTCGCATCGAATGCTTGTCGAGGCATATGGTGATCATGCTCTATCAGAAGCAACATGCAAAAGATGGTTTCAACGGTTCAGAAATAATGATTTTGATGTAAGAAATGAAGAACGTGGAACACCACCAAAAAAGTTCGACGACGCCCAATTGCAAGCAATATTGGATGAAGATGATACTTTGAGTCAGAAGCAAATGGCAGCAATCCTGAATGTTGCACAACAAACAGTTTCTGACCGTTTGAAAGCTATGGGAAAGATCCAAAAGTGTGGAAAATGGGTGCCACATGAATTGAATGAAAGACAGATGGAAAACCGAAAAACCATTTGTCAAATATTGCTTCAAATACATTAAAGAAAATCAATTTTGCATCGAATTGTTACTGGCGATGAAAAATGAATTTATTTTAAGAATCCTAAACGGGAAAAATCATAGATTAATCCGGGACAACCATCAACATCGACTGCAAAACCAGATCGATTCGGCAAGAAGACAATGCTCGGTGTTTGGTGGTATCAGAAAGGTGTGGTGTATCATGAGCGTCTAAAACCCGGTGAAACTGTGAATACTAATAGCTACAGACAACAAATGATCAATTTGAACTATGCATTGATCGAAAAAAGACCAGAATGGGCCAGAAGACATGGAAAAGTAATTTTTTTACACGACAATGCACATGCACACAAAGCAAAACTGGTTCAGGGTACAATCAAAACACTTGGCTGGGACCTGCTACCCCACCCGCCGTATTCACCAGACTTGGCCCCTTCCGACTACCATTTGTTTTCATCAATGGGACACGCAATGGCTGAGGAACACTTCGATTCCTACGAAGAAGTCGAAAATTGGGTGTCTGATTGG
Source organism: Schistocerca piceifrons (assembly GCF_021461385.2). Classification (NCBI taxonomy): domain Eukaryota; kingdom Metazoa; phylum Arthropoda; class Insecta; order Orthoptera; family Acrididae; genus Schistocerca; species Schistocerca piceifrons. The sequence continues at coordinate 936,935,324 of NC_060139.1, read as the reverse complement.
TTTGCTTAAAAAGACGAACATTTCTATTGGCGTGGTGTCCACAAATTGCCAGAAAGGTGATCAAAATGTATAGAAAAAAATAGTCAGTATTTTGAATAAAATTTTGTTACTTTTCAATTCAACGTTAGTGTTTCACTTTCACAAAAAAACGCTCATTTCATGCCGGTACACCTGGTAAAATCATTGGCGGAAGTGACAAGAAACGACTAGCCACGCTGGTGTGTAGACTATATCAGACTGGCGATATACCATCAGACTTTCGGAGAAACAGCGTCTACACTATTCCGAAAATAGCAAGAGCTAACAAGTGCGAGAATTATCGCAGAAACAGCTTAACAGCTCATGCATCTAAGTTGCTGACAAGAATCATATGGAGAATAATGGAAAAGAAAATTGAGGATCTGTTAGATGACAATCAGTTTGGATTTAAGTGAGATGCGGTTGATAATGGACGCAAGACTAAAGGAAAATCAAGACACGGTTATAGGATCTGTCGACGTGGAAAAACCGTTCGACAATGTCAAACGGTGTAAGGCGTTCGAAATTCTGATAACAGTAAGGACAAGCTATAGGGAGAGATGGAAACATATCGCATGTACAAGAGCCAGGAGGAAGTAATAATAGTGGACGACTAAGAACGAAGTGCTAGGATTAACAACGGTGTAAGACAGCGATATAGTCTTTCGCCCCTGCTGTTCAACCTGAACATCGAAGAAGCAATGACTGAAGTAAAAGGTAGGTTCATGAGTGTGGTTAAAATTCATGATGGAAGGATATCAGTGGTACGATCCGCTGATTACATTGTTATCCTGAGTGAAAATGAAGAAGAACTATTATATCTGTTAAGTACAATGAAGAGTCTAATGAGTACAGAATATGGATTGGGATTAAATCAAACAAAGACGAAAGTAATGACAGGTAGCTGAAGTGAGAACAGCGAAAATCTTAAGATCAGAATTGGGGATCACGAAGTAGACAAAGATAGGGAATTCTGCTACATAACAAAATGACCCATGACGGTCGGAACAAGAAGAACATAAAAAGCAGACTATCACGGGCAAAAACGGTATTCCTAGCCAGGAGAAGTCTACTAGTATCAAACATAGGCCTTAATTTGGGGAAGACATTTCTGAGAATGTACGTCTGGATCACAACATTGTATGGAAAGGAAACATGGACTGTGGGAAAATTGGAAAGGAAGAGAACGGAAGCATTGGAGATGTGGTTCTACAGAAGAATGTTGAAAACACACGTGGACTGTTAACGTAAGTTCAAAATGGTTCAAATGGCTCTCAGCACTATGGGACTCAACTGCTGAGGTCATTAGTCCCCTAGAACTTAGAACTAGTTAAACCTAACTAAACTAAGGACATCACAAACATTCATGCCCGAGGCAGGATTCGAACCTGCGACCGTAGCGGTCTTGCGGTTCCAGACTGCAGCGCCTTTAACCGCACGGCCACTTCGGCCGGCCGTTAACGTAAGTAATGTGGAGGTTCTCCGGGGAGTCCGGGAGAAAAGGAATATAAGGAAAACACTGACAAGAAGAAGGGACAGGATGGTTGTACGTCTGTTAAGACATCACGGAATAACTTCGCTGACGCCGGCCGCAGTGGCCGAACGGTTCTAGGGTTCAAATGGTTCTAATGGCTCTGAGCACTATGCGACTTAACTTCTGCGGTCATGCGGTTCCAGACTGAAGCGCCTTTAGCCGCACGGCCACACCGGCCGACCGGTTCTAGGGGCTTCAGTATGAAACCGCGGGACCGCTACTGTCGCAGGTTTGAATCCTGCCTCGGGCATGGATGTGTGTGATGTCCTTAGGTTAGTTAGGTTCAATTAGTTCTAAGTTCTAGGGGACTGATGACCTCGGAGCCACTTGAACCATTTGAATAACTTGTGTGGTACTTGAGGGAGCTGTAGAGGGTAAAAACTTTAGAAGAAGACGGAGACTGGAATACATTCAGCAAGTAACTGACGAAGTAGGTCGTAATTGCTACTCTGAGATGAAAAGGCAAGCGCAGGAGAATAATTCGTGGCTGGCCGCTTCGAACCAGTCAGAAGACTGATGACTCAAAAGAACATATAGGAAAAATAAAGTTGTGTTGTTATTTTTTTGTTTGTTTGCATGCAGGTGGCAGCTACACACTGAAATCTCCACACAAAAGCACAGCGGCACGCCTGTAGATGAGCACCAGCAGAATAGCGCAGCTGCCAGCCTGCACGGCAAAGAAAGAACCAGTAATCACAAGAGCAAGATAAGCAATGGTACTCGAAATCCGCCGTCTCACAAACGAGGCGACGGAGGAAAAATTGGAAGTCGTTCATGGACCAGTTTTTAACATCTCATAGGACAGTTTGAACGTGGCAAAGATACAGCCCGTTGGGTTCTACATCTACGTCTGTAGACCACAAGCCACGGTGTGTGGCGGAAGATTCTTTGTGTAGTGCTGTCAAGTCCTCGTGGGCCTAAATACCTCTAATTTTATCTTCATGATCTTTTCGCGAGATATTCGTAGGATAAGGCAATATATTTGTTGAGTCTTCTAGGAACGGACTCTAACAAACTTTAACAATAAACCACACCGTGACACAGAACGCCTCTCTTGCAGCGCATACTCCTCAAGCTGGGTGATCGTCTCTGTGACGCTTTCGTGCTAAATGAACCTGTAACGAAACGCCCTGCACTTCGCTGGGTCTTCTTTATTTCCCCAATCAGTGCTATCTGGTACAGATCCCATACTGCCGAGTAATTCTCAAATATTGGTCCAACGAGTGTTTTGTAAGCAACTTCCTTTGTTGATAGACTACATTCCCTGAGGATTCTTCAAACGAACCTGTCTGGCTTCTGCCTAACTCTTGATTAATTTTATGTGGCCGTCCCATTTCTAATCACGCCGTACGCATAGATGTTTTGTGGAAGTAATTGCTTCTAGCGATTGTTCCAGAATAAATAAAATAAAGAGTGTTTTTGTCTATGTATTCGCAATACGTTAAATTTGCTTCTGTCGAGAGTCAATTGCCAGTTCCTTCACCAAGCGTGGGTCCTCTGTAAGTCTCCCTGCATTTTCCTATAGTTTTCTAGCGTCGCGATTTCTTAGTGAACAAAAACATCATACGCGAAAATCTTTATGGAACTTCCGACTAGTGACTCCAGATTGGGTTTTTTCGAAATTTTGGGGGAAAAAATTTATTGGAGAAGTATTTTGGGGAAGAAAATTTTGGCCCGAGGAAATTGGGGCAATATTTTATTTGCCTAAACTTACTACTAAAGCCATCTCTGGTATTTTAGTGCAAACAACACATACTTAGTTTTTTTAGATATTCACTAGATGTCACTCTCTCTTCAAATCAATCGATACACCTTTTCTTTTGTGGGAAACGCTAGGCTCACCGCGGTTATGTGTCTGTGCAACGTCACTATGACTTGTACATGCCGAGTTTCGACTGTTTGGGATGTCTATCGAATTCTGTGGTCTTATAGAATTCTGAGAATACTTCATATTGGCGTTCTTGTAGCTTTTATTTGATGGGCTTTATATTATAACTCATTTCCTGTGAATATATGCAATTAAACATATTGAAGATCTCTCGAAAGCGAGTCGCTATTGGTATGCTTGTTATAATTAAAGGAACGGTAGTAAAAAGATTGCCGGTTAACAACCTTCAGGAGGTCTAAGTAAATACACACAGTCATGAATTTTATATGTTCACAGTGTTGTTGTGGTCTTCAGTCCTGAGACTGGTATGATGTAGCTCTCCATGCTCCTCTATCCTGTGCAAGCTTCTTCATCTCCCAATACGTACTGCAGCCTACATCCTTCTGAATCTGTTTAGTGTATTCATCTCTTGCTCTCCCTCTACGATTTTTACCATCCACGCTGCCTTCCAATACTAAATTGGTGAGCCTTTGATGCCTCAGAACATGTCCTACCAACCGATCCCTTCTTCTTGTCAAGATGTGCCACAAACTCCTCTTCTCCCCAATCCTATTCAATACTTCCTCATTAGTTACGTGATCTACCCATCTAATCTTCAGCATTCTTCTGTAGCACCACATTTCAAAGGCTTCTATTCTCTTCTTGTCCAAACTATTTATCGTCCATGTTTCCCTTCCATACATGGCTACACTCCAAACAAATACTTTCAGAAACGACTTCCTGACATTTAAATCTATACTCGACGTTAACAAATTCCTCTTCTTCAGGAACGCTTTTCTTGCCATTGCCAGTCTACATTTTATATCCTCTCTACTTCGACCATCATCAGTTACTTTGCTCCCCAAATAGCAAAACTCCTTTACTACTTTAATTGTCTCATTTCCTAATCTAATTCCCTCAGCATCGCCCGACTTAATTCGACTACATTCCATTATCCTCGTTTTGCTTTTGTTGATGTTCATCTTATATCCTCCCTTCAAGACACTGTCCATTCCGTTCAACTGCTCTTCCAAGTCCTTTGCTGTCTCTGGCAGAATTACAATGTCATCGGCGAACCTTAAAGTTTTTATTTCTTCTCCATGGATTTTAATATCTACTCCACATTTTTCTTTTGATTCCTTTGCTGCTTGCTCAATATACAGATTGAATAACATCGGGGAGAGGCTACAAACCTGTCGCACTCCCTTCCCAACCATTGCTTCCCTTTCATGTCCCTCGACTCTTATAACTGCCATCTAGTTTCTGTACAAATTGTAAATAGCCTTTCGCTCCCAGTATTTTACCCCTGCCACTTTTAGAATTTGAAAGAGAGTATTCCAGTCAGCATTGTCAAAAGCTTTCTGCAAGTCTACAAACGCTAGAAACGTAGGTTTGCCTTTTCTTAATCTAGCTTCTAAGATAAGTCGTAGGGTCAGTATTGCCTCACGTGTTCCCATATTTCTACGGAATCCAAACTGATCTTCCCCGAGGTCGGCTTCTACCAGTTTTTCCATTCGTCTATACAGAATTCGCGTTAGTATTTTGAAGTCGTGACTTATTAAACTGATAGTTCGGTAATTTTCACATCTGTCAACGCCTGCATTCTTTGGGATTGGAATTATTATATTCTTCTTGAAGTCTGATGGTATTTCGCCTGTCTCCTACATTTTTCTCACCAGATGGTAGAGTTTTGTCAGGACTGGCTCTCCCAAGGCTATCAGTAGTTGTAACGGAATTTTGTCTACTCCCGCGACCTTGTTTCGACACAGGTCTTTCAGCGCTCTATCAAATTCGTCACGCAGTATCATATCTCCAATTTCACCTTCATCTACATCCTCTTCCATTTCCATAATATTGTCCTCAAGAACATAGCTCTTGTGTAGTCCCTCTATATACTCCTTCCACCTTTCTGCTTTCCCTTCTTTGCTTAGAACTGGGCTTCCATCTGAGCCCTTGATATTCATACAGGTGGTTCTCTTTTCTCCAAAGGGCTCTTTAATTTTCCTGTAGGCAGTATCTATCTTTCCCCTAGTGAGATAAGCCTCTACATCCTTACATTTGTCCTCTAGCCACCCCTGCTTAGCCATTTTGCACTTCCTGTCGATCTCATTTTTGAGACGTTTGTACTCCTTTTTGCCTGCTTCACTTACTGCATTTTTATATGTTCTCCTTTCATCAATTAAATTCAGTATTTCTTCTATCACCGAAGGATTTCTACTACCCCTCGTCTCTATACCTACTTGATCCTCGGCTGCCTTCACCACTTCATCCCTCAAAGCTACCCATTCTTCTTCTACTGTATTTCTTTCCCCCATTCTTGTCAATTGTTCCTTTATGCTCCTCCTGAAACTCTCTACAACCTCTGGTTCATTCAGTTTATCCAGGTCCCATTTCCTTAAATTCCCACCTTTTTGCAGTTTCTTCAGTTTTAACCTACAGTTCATAACCAACAGATTGTGGTCTTAGTCCACATCCGCCCCTGGAAATGTCTTACAATTTAAAACCTGGTTCCTAAATCTCTGTCTTACCATTATATAATCTATCTGAAACCTGTCAGTATGTCCAGGCTTCTTCCATGTATACTACCTTCTTTTATGATTCTTGAACCAAGTGTTAGCTATGATTAAGTTGTGCTATGTGCAAAATTCTACCAGGCGGCTTCCTCTTTCATTTCTTAGCCCCAATCCATATTCACCTACTACGTTTCCTTCTCTCCATTTTCCTACTACCGAATTCCAGTCACCCATGACTATTAAATTTTCATCTCCCTTCACTATCTGAATAATTTCTTTTATTTCATCATACATTTCTTCAATTTCTTCGTCATCTGCAGAGCTACTTGGCATATAAACTTGTACTACTGTTGTAGGCGTGGGCTACTTGTAGTAGCTTACCCGAACTCCTATTTTTTTATTCATTATTAAACCTACTCCTGCATTACCCCTATTTTGTATTTATAACCCTGTATTCACCTGATCAAAAGTCTTGTTCCTCCTGCCACCGAACTTCGCTAATTCCCACTATATCTAACTTTAACCTATCCATTTCCCTTTTTAAATTTTCTAATCTACCTGCCCGATTAAGGGATCTGACATTCCACTCTCCGATCCGTAGAACGCCAGTTTTCTTTCTCCTGATAACGATGTCCTCCTGAGTAGTCCCCGCCCGGAGATCCGAATGGGGGACTATTTTACCTCCTGAATATTTTACCCAAGAGGACGCCATCATCATTTATCCATACAGTAAAGCCGCATGCCCTCGGGAAAAATTACGGCCGTAGTTTCCCCTTGCTTTCAGCCGTTCGCAGTACCAGCACAGCAAGGCTGTTTTGGTTAGTGACACAAGGCCAGATCAGTCAGTCATCCAGACTGTTGCCCCTGCAACTACTGAAAAGGCTGCTGTCGCTCTTCAGGAACCATACGTTTGTCTGGCCTCTCAACAGATACCCCTCCGTTGTGGTAGCACCTACGGTACGGCTATCTGTGTCGTTGAGGCACGCACGCCTCCCCACCAACGGCAAGGTCTATGGTTCATGGGGGGAGGATGTTCACAGTATCTAAGCGGATAGAGGGTCGAGTTGTTGCGTGAGGTATAGGCAATGAAAAAAGCATAAAGAAAGCAAATGTGGCATTCCTGGAGCAGGTTTCTATTTTTTCTGGTCAAGCTATTTATTTTTACTTTCTATAATTTTTTATATGTAGGATAATTTTGCTGGCCCGAACACGTAGTTCCGCGTCTTCAACGCACCAACAGTAATAAGAAATAATAGTTTAAAGCAATCTGTAGGTTTAAGAAATTAGGAGAAAAGTCGCCGTTGGGAATTTTTTATCTGCTATAGGGGAATTTCGAAAATGCAATTTGGAAACGCTGCTTCTGACGTTATCTATTAGATCATTTGCGTATATTATGAAAAGTAATGGTCCCCGAACACTCCGCCGTACATGCCTGAAGTTACTTTTACGTCTGTGTTCAAAATGTTATGCTGCATTTTGTTTGCTAAAAATTCTTCAATCCAGTCACACAGCTGGACTGATATTCCGCACGTTCGTATTTTGTTCAGTATGTGGCAGTGTGGAAGTGTATTGAATGTCGTCCGGATGTCATGGTACAAGGCATCTACCTGGGCACCTGTACCCACCCACTGCTCTCTGGGTCTCGTGAGCGAACAGAACGAGCCGGGTTTCACACGATCGTTGTATTCGAAACCCATGTTGGTTCCTGCACAGGATGTTTACGGCCTTCAGAAACGTCAGAATACACGATTATAAAACGTTCCAGAATTCTACAACTGACGGACTTCAGAGGTATAGGCATATACATTCGTACAGTTGCTAAATGACCCTTCTTGAAAATGGGAATGACCTGTGTTGTTTTCCATTCATGAGGAATACTTAGCTTCTACGGCACACTGCTGTTACAAGAGGCAATTTTACGCACGAGTCACGTTTACGCAGAGCAGTTTTCACGGGAGAATTTCTTGATACAGCTCTACCGACAATGGAAAATGGTACTGCCATCTTCTGAGGGCTCTCACAAATTTCACGGCACCAGTTGCGTGAACGTTTCAGCGTGAAGAACACATTTGTGTTTTTGTGCAAGATGAGTAAATTTTGTTACTCAAATATCGAAGCTCCAAGGGAGCATAGCTTTAAAATTGAGAATAGACAAAATATTTGTTTACAGGAGATTAGTCTACAAGGTACCTATACCATTTGAAAGCCTGAAAATTACTACGGGTGCTTCGAGACTAATTCAGACATGGCGATGGGGCACTTTTGCGCGGTTCTCATGGGGCACTTTATGTGATGTTTTGCATTGTCGTCCTGATACCCAAGTCAAGGAAACTTTAAGACAACAGCAACTGAAAATGCAGTCCACACAAACGAAGGCACAGGAGAACAAAATGTAGAAAATGCTAAGAAAGCGATTTGAACCTAATGAATCTCAAACAAAGTATTAATTCCAGAAGAGGAAGGTCTGATAGGGGGCAAGAAATTTCTAAATGTGAGAACAAGTAAAAATATGGGTAGGCAAGTTTTCACATGTCAACTCCCCTCTTCAGATCCGCGTAATTTAATTCCCTGTATGTCGCCTGTCATCTTGTCTCTCTTCCTTCACTCACTCTCCTGTGACAAACTTGGCCTTCCAAAATGTCTGTTAGCAAACACCGTCTCAACTAATGTGTCGTCCAGTTCTCCGTTTCTCTTACAAGTTGCAGCAGTCTGATGAAGATATGAAAATTGCCTTTCCATATACTGCCTGAAACGAAGAACTCAAGTAAAGAGAAATGTGCTCCCAACGATAGTGCTGCATTATTTCTTCTGTGCATAATTGCAACTCGGCTATGATGATGAAAAGACCTTTAATTAACATTAAAATTCCTATGTAGGACACATTATGGTAACAGATGAAAAATAGCCTTTTTTTCTTTTTTACTTCCAGTGAAATTTTTGTCATTGACCACAATGATGTTGTAAGAAAGACTGTAATTTTGTTTACTGTCAACAAAACATATTTTGAAAAGTTTAGTAGTTTGTTTTGTCTACTCATTATTGTGTTCCAACATATGCATTAACGCACTCGACTTCAGTCCTTATAAAATTATTTTGGACTAGTAATTGTAATGCTGAGATAGAAGTACAGGGCTATTCAGAAAGAAGGAACAGATTTCAAAGATTTATTGCTTCCAAACTACAAAAGGTAGACCACAATTGCAACGTTTCTGGAAAGAGAAAATTTTAAATTTTTATGCGTTCAATTGTGAGCACCATGTGTAACACGACAAATATCGAAACGGTGGCTCATTTCGTGCCACACACGAAGCACCTGGTCTCTCGGTATGCGATGTCGCAGACTTTCAAGCATAAAGGGGGGGGGGGGGGATAAAAACGCGGTCTTTTACGAAACCTCACAGATAAAAGGCACAAGGTGTGAGGCGTGGTGTGAGCCGCAACGATGTCCCGCGTCCTGCTTTACTCGTATCTCCTCAGATCCAGTGGCCTTCGCCTGTTGAGTGATTTCAGTTGCTTTTCTAGCCATTGACTACATATTTCGATATTACGCATTTTTTCGTTCGTGCGACGATTTAAAGGAGGTACTATCTACATCTACATTCATATTCCGCAAGCCACCTGGCGGTGTGTGGCGGAGGGAACTTTGAGTACCTCTATCCGTTCTCCCTTCTATTACAGTCTCGTATTGTTCGTGGAAAGAAAGATTGTCGGAATGCCTCTGTGTGGGCTCTAATCTCTCTGATTTTATCCTCATGGTCTCTTCGCGAGATGTACATAGGAGGGAGCAATATACTGCTTGTCTCCTCGGTGAAGGTATGTTCTCGAAACTTCAACAAAAGCCCGTACAGAGCTACTGAGCGTCTCTCGTGCAGAGTCTTCCACTGGAGTTTATCTATCATCTCCGTAACGCTTTCGCGATTACCAAATGATCCTGTAACGAAGCGCGCCGCTCTCTCCGTTGGATCTTCTCTCTCTCCTCTATCAACCCTATCTGGTACGGATCCCACACTGGTGAGCAATATTCAAGCAGTGGGCGAACAAGTGTACTTTAACCTACTTCCTTTGTTTTCGGATTGCATTTCCTTAGGATCTTCCAATGAATCTCAGTCTGGCATCTGCTTTACCGACGATCAATTTTATATGATCATTCCATTTTAAATCACTCCTAATGCGTACTCCCAGATAATTTATGGAATTAACTGCTTCCAGTTGCTGACCTGCTATATTGTAGCTAAATGACAAAGAATCTTTCTTTCTATGTATTCGCAGCACATTACACTTGTCTACATTGAGATTCAATTGCCATTCCCTGCACCATACGTCAATTCGTTGCAGATCCTCCTGCATTTCAGTACAATTTTCCATTGTTATAACCTCTCGATATACCACAGCATCACCCGCAAAAAGCGTCAGTGAACTTCCGATGTTATCCACAAGGTCATTTATACATAATGCGAATAGCAACGGTCCTACGACACTCCCCTGCGGCACACCTGAAATCACTCTTACTTTGGAAGACTTCTCTCCATTGAGAATGACATGCTGCGTTCTGTTATCTAGGAACTCTTCAATCCAATCACACAATTGGTCTGATAGTCCATATCCAATATTCCTCTGTGAAACAGTTCTAGAATAAAAAAGACGCTTGCTCACAGCCATGCATGAAGACCACCGGACCGAGGCAGCTGCGGAAAGGTTGCAACCGCGTGTAGACAAGCTAGATCTCTGTCACCACCTAGCCACTACGAACAAGTGCTGGGAGTATTATTGTGATCCCGAGACAAAGGATCAAAGAAAGCAGAGGGTTAACGCGAATTCACCACTGCTGACAAATGCCTCGACGTATTTTCGGGCTAGATATTACTGAATTTTATTTTATTTTATTTTATTATTTTTTTTTTTGGGTGAGGGGGAGGGGGGCTACTAACAGATTATGCTCGTAAGGAGCATACTACTGAAATCTCTACATGAGTTTCAACTAGAAAATCACTTCTTCATTATTCTGGAAAAGCGTGTAAGACAACGGCTACTTCGAAGAAAGTGAAGAATGCATCGGGGAACACGTCAGGCCTAAAGAAGAAACATGTGTGACTTTGTCCAGAATGTGCCACGGCGTTTCCGTGGAGCGAAACAAGCACATGGGCAGCCTTTCATGACGGGCAGCAGTGAAGACGAAATGTCGTGGGAGGCTATGTGCTTATCTCGTTCCGCGGCAACGCCGTGACACATTCTGGACAGGAGACAGTCACACATGTTGCTGCTTTGTGGCTGACAGGCTCCCCAGTGCTTTCTTCCCCTTTTCTTTTAGTAACCATTGTTTGACAGGAATATCCTGAATGATGAATAGGTGAACAGCTGAAATGCAGCCTTTTAGACCTTAAAGGGTACAGTACGAGAACCTGCTGTCGTCAGAATTGTATCGAGCAGGTTGCGGTGATGACGATCTGTTTATGCTCGAGAGAGCCATGAAAACATTATTCACTGCGCCCTGTATATTAACGAACTGCCTGTTCGCTTCTGTCTCGTGTTCCTTAGCCATCATTGTTGGATAATTTTTCTGACATTTCGCCAGCACGAGTGGCTGGCATTGTCAAAGTTTCACCCTCCAATGGTGATGGTGCACTGGAGTGGCGCTCGCTGCCACAGATTATAAGTACTTGGCTGGCCAATGTGCCACAGGTACATATAACCGACTCCAGTCCACCACCAGTAACGAAGCGTGCAGCTTTGACAGTGCCAGTCACTCATGCTGGCGAAACGTTAGAAAAATCATCAATCAAAAGCCAGCCGAAGAACTCGAGACAGTAGCCAACAGGCAGATTGTCAACAACGGGCCACGAAAGCCTTGACAATTTTGACGCATTTATTGATCAGAAATACAGAACTGTCTCTCTGGATTTCTGACAGCTCAGATGGACCAGCGGAATGCTGACCCCTTCAGCAGTTGCAGGCACGTATGTGGCAGGCAGTACTGTTGTGCGATGGATGGCTTATGTAAAGCCGTTACATCACGCCCGGTCGGTGGCCCCGCAGTGTCGTAGGCAGTACGGCCCTCACTTGAAGACGATGGATATCAGTTCTGCGAGCTAAACCCCAAAACGTACTCGTTCATGTACAAGACGTTCGCCCAGGATACTCGCCCTTCACCCCAGCCTGCAGTACCCGTTGCCATGTAGAGTTCGACACTTGGCCCTCAGTTAGGAGATAGAGACTGGCAGCATCAAAACCGGCTGCAGGAACAGGGCAAGCAGCAACAGTGGCTCCCCCTCAAGATGGTGGATGGGGAACAGCTTCTTGGTCTTCCTGGTCAGTCCTCCAGTAGGCTGTCGTGTTGATGGTGGTCTCTGCACGCTATTCAGTTATGATACAGAAGCTGGCACCGTGGCGTCCAGTGGCAGAATTTCTCCAGCTAGACTTGCGGCTCTATAGATGGCCATAGTCGATTTAGTATACAGAGAGTTGATTGGCATAGCCTCCCCTTTTCATAGGGCAGCTGCAGCTAAGATCATTAAGAAAGGCACAGTGTGAATGCTTGCGCTTCCCCACACACTATCCTGCGCTGGTGGTAGCAATGATGAGTACGTTTCTTCAGACTTCCGTAACTTTATCTTTCAGATGTTCTGTCGTGCTGTGTAATTGGCTGGAAAGTTACTGTTGCATTGTATCTGGGCCTTCTGCCACCAGTATGTTATCATCTTTCTGTTGCTTTGTTGATGGACTTGGCGCTTGGCTGGTCCCATGTACCACAATCGCTTTTGCATTCATCTCGACCTACTTAGCACTTCTGCGTAGCTGACAGTCTTCCAGTCATTGACTCAGGCGATTTGGCTTCTGGTGTCACTAGTGAAGACCTTTAGAAAAATCGCCTGAGATACTATTCTGGGGTGCAACACAACGACGGTCTCCATAAAGTTATCCACATGCGGCATTAAAAAGTGAATATGTGCTGGGGGATTAATACTCACACAATGCTTTGTGGTCGCAGTTGTATCTTTTTTGAGGTGATGAGTAAAATGTAAAACCCTTGTAAACATACTTTTTTTTAATTTTATGCAGCATACTAATGAACAATATTTTTTCTTTTGTTCTAGGTGAGTGGATTCATTAGAAGCCCGCGTTGTGAGTATAAATGCCTTCCTTTATTAGTATTGTAGTGCATGTATTTAGGTCAGAATACGTGCCTATATGGTTATTTGTGGGAAGCATAGTCCAACACAATTTAAGTAGAAGAGTGATATCCACAGCTACAATAATGACAGAAAACCTTAAGTAATTTTGACCTTAAGTAATTCAGTAAATGGATCGGAGTTACCTATCCAGACTTTCTGTGACCATAATGTCATCGGAACGGAGAATGACTCGGAGAAGACCGAAATACTAAACATCTTCAACCGAACCTATTTTACTGAGGAAGATTGCACTCTACGTCGTCCTTTAAATCGTCGCGTGAACGTCAGATTGGCAGACACCGAAATAAGTGACCATGGGATAAAATCGTTCAACACAGGATGTACGATTGGATCTGCACCAATACGTTGCTGCACAGAGTATGTGAAAAAACTTGCTTCTCTTCTTGCAGTGAAGCGTAGTTAGTGATTAGGAGACAACGCAGGTCACTCCTGTTCTCCCTTAAGGATCTTCGGACATATGCACAAAACTATAGGCCTCTGTCTCTGACATTATTCTCTTGGAAATTTTTTTAATATGGCTTTTTCTGAACAATGATTATTTCGTCTGTAGGGATCAGCATGATCTTTCTTTTGAAAACTAGCTTGCTTCGTTGGACTGAAGATCATCTAGGAGACAGAACATAGTATACCTTTCTCAATAAAAAGAAATCTTTACATGTAAAAGTTGTCTTAGGCGCATTCCAAGAGAGTGTTGTAGGACGATTGCTTTTCACAGTGCGCAGGTTGGTTAGAAACAGTTTGCATAGCTTGATAGTGTTGCAGGGAAGGTTTGTGCTGAGAAATAATTGGTAAGAAAAAAAATTCGATACGTTGCGCAATTTCCGAGTTAATTAGTATTGAAGTTAGCCAATTACGCCTATACGCTCGCGGATCCAAGCGGCCTGCCAGATACAATTAGTTGTCCTCATACCATAGATGACAGACCAAGAGATTGCTCAGACTTTCCCGCGGATTCGATCCTTACTACTGCCCCATGTCCAATTTTGGTATCACTCTCTTGTTCGGGTTTAGAAACCAAACGAAAAACACGGTTAGTGACTCCATCACTGGCGGACCGCTTGAATTTGTACGCTCAGCTGCTTGATTGGCTAACTTCAATGGTAATTAATTCGCTAACGTCTCAACATATCAAATTTTATCCAAACAATTGTTTTTCAGCACAACTACCCCGAGACAACTTTTCAGGCATTTCTGACAGTTTCTGACCACCCTGTATATAAATGACCTAGTGGATAACATAAATTCCTTGAGGTTCTTCACCGGCGATGATGTTATTTACATGGAAGTCGCAACAATATGAATAGTAGCGAAATGCAGAAAGACCAGTAGAACGTCGACACGTGGCACAAGAACTGGCAGTTGACGCTTAACATAAACAAATGTAACTTTTTGCCCACAAGTACAAGGGAAGACTCGTTACTTTATTATTGCACGTTTTCAGAACAATCTCTGGAAGCAGTCACGGAAATGACAGTGATACATGAAGTACGCTCCACTACACACCGTAAGGTGTCTTACAGAATATAAATGTAGTTGTAGAATAGAGACCAATAGCCTTTTTTCCTCTTAAGTAAAGCTGTTAGTGGCTCAGAGTGGAGTCCAGTACACAACTACGAATCTATTTTTGACTTGCCCAGTAACATAAAAATCTTATAGTTAAACCTGAAGCCACTTTATTATTCCTAAAAGCAATTTTTAATTATAATTGCTAGCATGTGCACCTATAAAATTAAATTTGCTTGTATCAATAGTTACTAGTTGTGTTTATAGACAAATATGCTCATTCTTATTAAATTAAACCGAGTGTGCTATTTAGTAACTTGTAAATGGCCATAATGTAGTCATATTAAGAAAGAAATCACGTATACATTGCCTACAGACTGAAGCGTTCAAGGTCATTTCGATAAAAGTTGTTCGAATTACCTACAGAACACGTAACTGATTACCATGTTTGATAAACCGAATACAACAAGCTAAGCGTTCATGCTTTTCTCACATCCGATGCTTGTTTTCTATTATGCATGACGAGGCACCTATGACAGGCTAACCACATCACCAAATAGAAAACATATGAACGTGCATTATTCGCCAAACCAGTGTGGACAATGTTGTGAATTTCCTGCTACACAAAAGTTATTTTTAACGTTTATAGCTGTCTAATTGGGACACCGACTTTTTCTGTGACTCTGGAAGGAGCTTCCGAAGAAGAATTTCCATGCAATAGTTGTAGGGAATTTTGTAACTAAATATTTTGTAACTAAATATTACTATTAATTCAGCCCAAACATCTCCAATACCAGAAAACCTAGTTCCTGCTATCGTTCAATAGAAGGTGGCAGATTACACACTATTACAAGGAGGCAGATCACACACTATTATTAATTAAATACTTGCTTGAAATGGGACACTTGAACAGGCATGTCGCAACACAATATGATATAACAAGTTACATTTATCAAGATATATGATACAATATGGTCCTTAACTTTGGTACAGTATGATGTATGGAGGTCTATGTCCTAAACCTAATACAATGATATCTATATAATTTTGCTCTCTCTTGGCAATCTATGATATTGTTACTATGACGGAAAGTAGTATTGCAGACACTTGTTGTCCTATTACTACTTAAATGGCGAATCTGTGAGTGCCATCTGGAGGTTGCTGCTCGGAACTGAGAGAACGCCAAGCGAGTGGTTGTGCCTGTATGGTGGCAGCCTATCGTGGTATTTGTTGGGTACTTCTTGAATGTGGTACACAACAATAACATGTGTGGAACTTGATCAAGAGTAACACGATAACAGTGCTGCGAAACACTGTCCTGTCATCGGAAGAACAGGCCCCACTAATGCACTCTAAAACAAGAAAAAGACGCATCACGAAGCCATTATCCAAATCGGTAGATGTGATGTAAATGTATAGACAAACAAATGATTGCAGTTTCAGAAAAATTGAATGATTCATTCAAGGGAAAGCACTACACAAAGTGAGTTGAGCAATAACGCACTGATCCATCTCTTACCCTTGTGCAAGCAGCTGTTCAGCGCGGAATTGATTAATAGAGGTGTTGGATGTCCTCCTGAGGGACATCATTCGAAATTTTGTCCAACTGGCCACTAGATCGTCAAAATCCCGAGATAGTTACAGCGCCCTGCCCATAACGTCGCAAGCGTTCTCAGTCGGGGAGAGATCTGGGGTTCGGGAAGCGCAGAAACTCTCGCCGTGTACAGGCTGGCTTTATCTTGCTGATATGTAAACCCGGATTGGTTTCCCATGAAGGGCACCCAAACGGGCTGTAGAATATACAGGGTGTTTCAAAAATGACCGGTATATTTGAAACGGCAATAAAAACTAAACGAGCAGCGATAGAAATACACCGTTTGTTGCAATATGCTTGGGACAACAGTACATTTTCAGGCAGACAAACTTTCGAAATTACAGTAGTTACAATTTTCAACAACAGATGGCGCTGCGGTCTGGGAAACTCTATAGTACGATATTTTCCACATATCCACCATGTGTAGCAATGATATGGCGTAGTCTCTGAATGAAATTACCCGAAACCTTTGACAACGTGTCTGGCGGATTGGCTTCACATGCAGATGAGATGTACTGCTTCAGCTGTTCAATTGTTTCTGGATTCTGGCGGTACACCTGGTCTTTCAAGTGTCCCCACAGAAAGAAGTCACAGGGGTTCATGTCTGGCGAATAGGGAGGCCAATCCACGCCACCTCCTGTATGTTTCGGATAGCCCAAAGCAATCACACGATCATCGAAATATTCATTCAGGAAATTAAAGACGTCGGCCGTGCGATGTGGCCGGGCACCATCTTGCATAAACCACGAGGTGTTCGCAGTGTCGTCTAAGGCAGTTTGTACCGCCACAAATTCACGAAGAATGTCCAGATAGCGTGATGCAGTAATCGTTTCGGATCTAAAAATGGGCCAATGATTCCTTTGGAAGAAATGGCGGCCCAGACCAGTACTTTTTGAGGATGCAGGGACGATGGAACTGCAACATGGGGCTTTTCGGTTCCCCATATGCGCCAGTTCTGTTTATTGACGAAGCCGTCCAGGTGAAAATAAGCTTCGTCAGTAAACCAAATGCTGCCCACATGCATATCGCTGTCATCAATCCTGTGCACTATATCGTTAGCGAATGTCTCTCGTGCAGCAATGGTAGCGGCGCTGAGGGGTTGCCGCGTTTGAATTTTGTATGGGTGGAGGTGTATACTCTGGCGCATGAGACGATACGTGGACGCTGGCGTCATTTGGACCGCAGCTGCAACACGGCGAACGGAAACCCGAGGCCACTGTTGGATCACCTGCTGCACTAGCTGCGCATTGCCCTCTGTGGTTGCCGTACGCGGTCGCCCTACCTTTCCAGCACGTTCATCCGTCACGTTCCCAGTCCGTTGAAATTTTTCAAACAGATCCTTTATTGTATCGCTTTTCGGTCCTTTGGTTACATTAAACCTCCGTAGAAAACTTCGTCTTGTTGCAACAACACTGTGTTCTAGGCGGTGGAATTCCAACACCAGAAAAATCCTCTGTTCTAAGGAATAAACCATGTTGTCTACAGCACACTTGCACGTTGTCAACAGCACACGCTTACAGCAGAAAGACGACGTACAGAATGGCGCACCCACAGACTGCATTGTCTTCTATATCTTTCACATCACTTGCAGCGCCATCTGTTGTTGAAAATTGTAACTACTGTAATTTCGAAAGTTTGTCCGCCTGAAAATGTACTGTTGTCCCAAGCATATTGCAACAAACGGTGTATTTCTATCGCTGCTCGTTTAGTTTTTATTGCCGTTTCAAATATACCGGTCATTTTTGAAACACCCTGTAGAAGGTGAACCGCTGTGTAAGTCAGCCGTGGATGGGAACCAAAGGGGTCCTGCTATGAAAAGAAATGGCAGCCCAGCCCATCACTCGTGGTTATTATGGCCGTATAGCGGACGAAAGTCAGGATGAAATCCCACCACTGTCCGTTGCGGCTACAGACACTTCTTCGGCCTCAGATCCCATTGACTGAATCAAAATTCAGCGATGGGTCCCGCTTCGAAATGAGCCCCAACGACCAGCGAAGAGGTGTCTGGAGTCGATCCAGACAGAGGTGTGACACCAACGTGCCTATCGCCAGTCATACGCCCCAACAGCCAGGAGGTATACTCTTGTGTGCCATCTCTTTTCGTAGCAGGACACCTTTGGTTGTCTTCCGCGGCAGCACATCAGTACGTGGACGATATTCTACGCCCCGTTTTGATGCCGCTCATGACAAGCTATCGTGGGCTTACATTTCAGCAAGGTAATGCCCGTTCACAAACACCTAGAGTTTTACCGCTGTCTTCGTACTTTCCAAACCCTGCCCTGGCCCAGCAGAGTCACCGGATCTCACCCCAGTTGAGAAAGTTTGGAACATTATGGGCAGGGCCCTCCATCCATCTCGGAATTTTGACAATCTGACGCTCCAATTGGATAGAATTTGTCACGATATCCCTCAGGACGAAATTCACCAACACTGTCAATCAGTGCCAAGCTGAATAACTGCTTACATAAGGGCCAGAGGTGGACCAACACGTTATTGATCTGCGCAATTTGTGAAACTCTGTGAATCATCAAGTTCGGCACTTAGATTCTCTTTAAGCGTTTTTCTGTGCACCATTTACCACTTGATTAACTTCTGTTGTTGTTGTCATACCCATTACTGTTTCCATCGATTTCAGTCTTTTGCCAATGCGTCCTCTGTAATTTCTTCTCGGCGAAATCCCGCAGAAGATTCATAGTGAATAGCTAACTTTGTTTCTGTCAATAGTTTACTATAAGCAACACTTCGTTATACAGGCTGGCCATACACTCCCGCTACCATTTCAAAAAATCATAATTTGGGAAGTATGAGAGATAGAGAAAAGTGGTTTGCTGTAAAACGTTTTTAGCAACTCTGAAACATATTTTTCTCTTGTCCGTTGTGGTGGATTTGACTCAGAGAGCAACAAAATGGCGACAGGAAGAGAAGGCGCAGTGCATCATTTGGTGCACAAAACCCAAATCTTTGAGAACAGCAGGCCTACTGTGGAATTATCGGCGTCGGAATGGGACTGTACCACCGTCAAAAACGGATATTACGAGTTGATAAAAAATTTTGAAGAAAAAGGCAATGTCGAAGACCTGGCCCTCGCATTCTCCCTACCAGACGTCACGCCATTAGACTTTTTTGTAAGGTTGTACACAACACCAGTCAATGACATGACTATCCTTCGTGCACGAATCAGTAAAGCAGTCAAAACTGTTTTGCTGCAAATCTGACCCGTTCATGGGCAGACCATGAATTTTGCCTTGATGGCCTAGAATCATCGAATGGGACACATATTGAGATTATGGCATAACCGAAAATAACTTCGAGAGCTGCGAAACCTTCTACAACAAATCATGAGCTCTGGGTCTAACAATTTCCAAAGTATTAGTGTTTTGAGGTGATAGCGGGACTTTATGGACACTGCCATCATTTACTTGGGCCTTTGCCCTGAATTTAGAACTCTTGACGCCCCTGGGCCAAAAAAAATCAACAATGGCAGAATAATATTTAGTTCCAATAATTTCTGCCACTATTTCTTCAACTACTCCCATCTGCACTATCTTGATTGGTTCCTCATATGTTGTAAAAGACAGGCATGACGTTTTTCCCTTTCCAGAATCCTTATATTGCGATGTGTTGCTATCAAGAATTGGGTCAAATTCAGCAATAACTACCACGCACATTAAAATGTTACCATTATGAACATTTGTAAATATTTATCACCACGGAAAGACAGTCCTCGAAAGTTACTTCACAACAGCAGTAACTCTTCATAACTCATTACGCCACGATTGCACTTCTTGTTCAAGTTGTGTGAACAGTTTTCAGTCTATCCTGTTCAGAACCGAGCTCCTGTTTTTAAAAGTAAGTGCCTTGAACTGTTTTCACAATCTGCAGTTGCCACTGCATGCTTGCAGTCCGAGAAAACAAGAGGTCCCGATATTCCCCCAAACTGAGTCCATGGTACACAAAATAATGTATACCGACTTTCGCCATACAGTAAATAACTTCTATCAATAATTTCATTAAAATGCATAAATACAGTGTCTTGTGGTAGCTACTTTAAACTTATGTTTTGATGTTGAAAAATCGTTTACTTTATTTTGTTTTATGTTGTTCATTGCGATATAGTCCCACGTTTTATCAGTTTTTTCCCAAAGAAAGATATCAGCACTGAGTGTGAAATGCTCCTCTGCAACGATGGGCACTTCATTTTCACTTTCGTTTGGTGGAAGTAATTTTTCTTCAGTTTCTTATTCAATTTCGGCAAGTCTACCTTTCTGGTCGCCCACAACTTCACTAGGGGAGTGTTTCTTCTCTACCAGAATTCTTTGAAAATTTTATAAAAGCCTCAAAACGCAGAACTTTCTTGACTGTTTCTTCGTTTGTTCTTTTTTCTTTTGCCAGAAATCGTTACTGAGCCCCACTTAGAGCTAGCACCCACGTGTGATTTTTGTCAGCGTGACGTTCGTCACTTTTGCCCGGTCTATCTATATGTACGTAAATGCACTCATGTTATGACGTGACAGCTGGATGACTCGCCAACTAGACTGTGACGAAACTGGCACTGCACCGCCAGGTTTTGATGGCAATGGGAGAACGGGTGACAAATTTTGCTGTCTTCCTGTATTCTCAGCTCCCCATCTGCTTTCCGACTATCGACGCAGTGACACGCAAAAATGGCATCGCCGTCTTCGTTCAACGAGACTATTCGCGAAGACGATATCGATAACGATATTCTTAAGGCGTGTGTTCACTGGCAAGTAAACTTACAGAAGTCGTTTGATAAACCCCTTCTTCAAATTGTTTGAAATGGAAACACGTCCAGCAAGTCGACTTCCGCATGTTTCGTCAGTTTGGAGAAGTAGCTTTCTCAAGTTAGTATAAACAGTTTCTGGCATCTTGCTCCAAGCATTTGCCGAACTTGCCAGTTGCTGGAAGTTTTCTCAAACGTACAGAAGTTTTGTGTGTTCACAACCATTACGAAAACGTCAAGTCAAAAAGGAGAATGGCAGAAAGAGAAACAGTCCGAAAGAAATGTCCATTGGAACATACAAACCTGTATAACTGGCCAAATAGCCAGGAAGTGCGAAATCATTTTACAGATTACTTTGTTTCACCAAAAGGAGAACTTAAATTGTGGCAACTATTTATTCACAACCGATACAAAAGAGTTACACGTTTGGACCTGTTACTGTCCTTCAAAGTAGTCACTAGCGTTGTGTAGAAACCGTTGCCAGCGATGGGGAAGGCGTAGTATACCGTTAGCAGAGCCTGTTCTGTTGATGATGTGAATGGAGCGGTCTACTGCCTATCGAATCTCTGGAACATATCTGAAGCGAATGCCACGAAGTGGTTCCTTCATACTCGGTATCAATCAGTCACAAGGACTTAAGTCTGGGGAGTATGGTGGAAGGTACAGTACTTCCCAGTCCCATCGACCGAACAGAGCAGCCATAGCTTACGCTGTATGCGCCCGCGCATATCGTTCAAATTTATGGGTTGGTTGGGCAGAAAGTGTTTGGAGCATCACCTGCGACCAGCTTTGCGAAAGAAGCGGCAACACTTTCTTCGCAACCCACCTATAAATTTGTACGAAATGCGCCGGCGCATACAGCGCAAGCTGTGGCTGCTCTGTTCGGTCGATGGGAGTGCGAAGTGCTGTGCCATCAACCATACTTCCCCGACTTAAGTCCTTGTGACTTTGATTCCGAAGATGAAGGAATCACTTCTTGCCATTCGCTTCAGAACTGTTCCAGAGATTCGATAGGCAGTAGACCGCTCCATTCGCACCATCATCAGAACAGGCTCTGCTAACGGTATACTAAGCCTTCCACATCGCTGACAACGGGTTCTACACAACGCTGGTGACTACCTTGAAGGACAGTAACAGGTGCAAACATGTAACTCTTTTGTATCGGTTGTGAATAAATAGTTCCCATTATATACATTCCAACCCTCGTAGAATGGCAGTACATACGTCATTTAGTTATAACTGGTTTTATAATTTTGGCATTAACACAAATGCATTACATTAGTAATAAAAATAAAAAAAAATACTGTTAGCACAATTCGAAGATGAATTAAAAAACTGTCTGCTGATGAAACAGCTTGCCGCATTTTAGTATCCTTTTATCGAATATTGCCTTGTACAACACACCAGAGAGGTTCGAAACTACTACGTATATTCCCAGAAAGTTTTCAATCTGAGCTAAGTTCGCTGATTTTATTTCATTCAATAGTGTTTCTTGATAATTATCTACGTCTCTGTATCCATTTCCTCATCCACAAACTTCTTTTTTCAAAATTCTGTTTTTCGTAACTATTTTTTTAAATATTAATAATAATAATAATAATAATAATAATGCAACAACGGTGGTGGCTGCTCTGTTTCTGATTACGACACTGTAAATTTCCACATGCCTGACTCACGACGCAACTTTTGTGCAAACATTGTTGCAAGCACTTGCATCGAATTCCTCAAATAAACTTGCCGAAGCGGCTTCCAGAAGTAAACTTATGGATGTTTTTTTTCTGATATAAATACTTCAGCAAGGTCTTGCAGAAGATATTTGAGGAAGTTACTTGCTAGTGTACACACGTGTTTAGGGAAGTAATGGAGGGAAGACCAACACTTTTCGACACAAATCTGAATTATTATCCTGACATTAAGATGAAAATTTAAAGGATAGGAAGAAGCAAGTCGAATAGTATTTTCAAATGTTTGGTTCAAATAAGATAGACAACCCTATATTAATATTTTTGTATGTTAATACAAGTAATCCATCAACATATAATATAATTACATTGTTTAGTCATATAATTTTAATTTAAAAACCAAAGAAAAATTTGTAAATGTATGTGAATTGCATACCAATCCATCATTTTGTAATTTTAAAAGTCTTCGTAAATTTTTCATTTTAAATCACACTTAAGGGGAGAGTTGACTATATAGCACCGGCTCTTAATTTGTACCATTGCTATGAAGTACACTGGAGCGCCAAAGAATCTGGTATGGGCATGCCATTCAAATACAGAGATATGTACACATGCAGGATACGGCGCTGCGGTCGGCAACGCCTGTATTAGACAAGTGTCTGACGCATCTGTTACATCGGTTACTGCTGCTGCAATTGCAGATTAACAAGGCGCGAGTTTGAACGTGGTGATATAGGTAGCGCACGAGTGGTGGTACACAGCATTTCCGAGCGATGAAGTGGGGATTTTCCCGTACGACCGCACGACTGCACCGTGAATATCAGCAATCCGGTAAAATATCAAAACTCCGACATCGATACGCCAGCAAATGGTCCTGCAAGAACGGGACCAACGAAGACTGAAGAGAATTGTTCATCGTGACAGAAGTGCAACCCTTCCTCAAATTGCAGCAGATTTCAATGCTGGGTCATCAACAAGTGTCAGCGTGTGGAACATTCAACGAAACGTCATTGGAATGGGCTTTCGCAGCCGAAGGCCCACTCGCGTGTCGTTGATGACAGCACGACACAAAGCTTTACGCTTCGCTTGGGCCCGTCACCACCGACATTGGACTGTTGATGACTGGAAATATGTTGCCTGGTCAGACGAGACTCGTTTCAAATTGTATCGAGCGGATGGACGTGTACGGGTATGGAGACAACCTCATGAATCCATGGACTCTGCATGTCAACAGGGGACTGCTCAAGCTGGTGGAGGCTCTGCAGCGGTGTGGGACGCGCGCAGTTGGAGTGATACAGGACCACTGATACGTCTACATACGACTCTGACAGGTGACACGTACGCAAGCATCTTGCATCCATCCATGTCTATTGTGCATTCCGGCGGACTTGGGAAATTCCAGCAGGACAATTCGACACCCCACACGTCCAGAATTGCTACAGAGTGGCTCGAGGAACACACTTCTGAGTTTAAACAGTTTTACTGTCCAGTATACGCCCCAGACACGAACATTGCTGAGCATATCTGGGATGCCTTGCAACGTGCTGTTCAGAAGAGATCTCCAACCCCTCGTACTCTTGCCGATTTATGGACAGCCCCGCAGCATTCGTGGTGTCGATTCACTGAGCAATATTTCTTCTTACACTGACAGACATTCAGTGAGGTCAGCATGAATTATACATGCTAAAGAGAATTGCTGTTGTACGGCATGTGGCAACATAATAGCTTATTTATGGATGACTATACGTGAAACAAACTTAATTTTCAATCATGAACTTTTATTCGTTGTGGTTCGTTTATCGAATATTGTCAAAGAAGAACTGGCGACGTTGCCTATAATGTATCATTCGATATTGTACAGGTATAGTTTGGGAAACTTGTTAGTAGTGTGCTTGTAAAATGCGTTTTGCATTATTGGTGGAACGGATTGTTTATAAATCATGTGGTGATTTTCTAATCTGTTCGTTTTCCTAAGTTATTAATTAAATAATTGTTTTGTATTACATGGAAACTGGAGCACAGATGAACTGCGTTTAGCTGTAACACTACCTCTAGAGGGGGGGAAGGAGGGTATTGGATTGAGAGAATGTACATGTATATAAAATGTACCTAAGCCAAGGATTGAAAGACATGCTGAAAATAAAAACGAAAATGAACACTGGGCCATAGAATTTGTGGCGCGTAGTAAAATGTTTTCCAACCGAGTTGAAAACCATATGGAAGAGCGTATTCATACTTATGAAGAGATGTTGATTGGTTTAAGTATGTCGGACGTAAGTAAACTTGCGTTCGACATTGCAGAAGGAAACGGATTGCACAATAATTTAAATGCAGAAGAAGCTATGCCAGGTAGAAAATACGCTTAAGGTGTACATGGACGAAATATCGCCGGCCGATTTGGCCGAGCGGTTCTAGGCGCTTCAGTGTGGAACTGCGCGACCGCTATTGTCGCAGGATCGAATTCTGCCTCGGGCATGGATGTATGTGATGTCCTTAGGTTAGTTAGGTTTAAGTAGTTCTAAGTTCTAGGGGACTGATGACCTCAGATGTTACGTCCCATAGTGCTCAGAGCCATTTGAACTATTTCTTTTTTTAAAAAAAAGAAATATCGCTGACTCTGAGGAAAATTATAAACGCTCAAACCTTAATGCCCGTGAGCTAAGCCGCAGTTCATGCTTAAGAAAAATTGCTAACCGAAACAAAGGAGAAGAAATGTAGAACTCCAACTTCATCTGTTCAAGGGAAGAGTACTGGAAACTATGCGGAAAACAAAGGAATGGTACTCTTAGTTCTGCGAGAAAGATCGAATGGAAGAAATAGTCAGCGCCATGAAACGCTAAAAATGGATTCATATCAAGTCCGTAGGGGTTAGGAAAGGAGGCAAAAGTTATACTGCAGTACCTGCAAATATTGGTCTAAGAACCAAAAGTTGGAACATTTCCTTTGTCCATATCCTTAGCCTCAGGGACATAGTTTGTAAGGGTGGTGCAGTTTATGGACCCTTTGGTACAAATTATGGAACCAGATTCCTAATTTATAACACTTGCAGATGTTTAGAAAATTAAGTATAATGTAGTTATTATTCTCAGAATATTTCGGGTCTTTCAATCAGGTATCAAGAACAACATCCTTCAATTCTTTGAACAGTTTTGTAACTTACTGTTGAGTCTATAATAAATTAAGTCTCAAAAGTGGTTCAGATAAGGCATCTATCCTCTAACGTTTTATGTGTATTTTAAAGCTTCTGGCTACAGAACTTGTACCAGAGACATTCATCACTTATGGGGAGAGGGGGATGAAATATCAGCAATGAAATAGCAACACGAGTAGATTCGGTGTGTTGGCATTTTTTTTTCTTTTTAAGAAAACCCAGAAGGATTTTAGTGAGTCTAAAGGCTTTCATTTAGACAATTCAGTGTATCTACTGAGACAGGAATGATAACAAATATAGCTTCTACAACTGACAGTAGGGCAGTAAGGTATCTCTCAGACCTAATTAAGATCACCCCCGTTGTATGCAGCTAAACATTGGTCTAAGGCTACTCCCGTCACCAACTAGCGTCTACGACAGGCCAGTATCAGTTATCTACACGATTACCTACACATATATTTTTATACAACTCGCCACGGTAGCCGAGAGCTCTATTGCCCTGCTTCCTGTACTCGGGTAAGCGTGCCAGGCCCAGATCGAGTCCGCCCGGCGGATTAACGACGAGGGCCAGTATGCTGGCCAGCCTGGATGTGGTTTTTAGGCAGTTTTCCACATCCCACTAGGTGAATACTGGGCTCGTCCCCACGCTCCGCCTCAGACACACGACTCGTAGCCTTTTGAAAACGTTTGCACTATTACGTGGCTTACACTAGACGCAGAAAGCTGTGTGGGGGGGGGGGGGGGGGGGGGAGGGGGAGGGGGAGGGGGGGGAGGGAGGGCATCCAGCCACCCCCTGCAACTAACGTTCCCAAATCAATAGTAACACAGCCTACCCCACGTTGAAAGAAAGAATATGTTTATACAGTTTTTTGCACATTTATTAATTACATTATTGGCTGTTACCTATCACTTAAATGCAAGCTTCATTCGTTCTTACACAAATTCTTACCGTCGGGAACAATTTTTTTCTATGCGTTGGCAAATAATTGTACAATGTACATCAGGACATCCAACACAACAAAAACTACACCTACTACATTCCACAATGCCTGCCAATTGCTCGGGGCGCTGCGGAGTGTGTTGTGGTTACATCAGCCTGTCAGCCTGTTCCGTTGTCTCTCGGCTCCCTGTATGCGGGGGCATCACCCATGACGCGAGGGAGCATCATTGCTGCCGGTGAAAAGTGTAGCCACATGCCAGCACATGTCATTCTGGTTCTAGTTCCTTCGCTGGCGAGACATGTCACACGGTTGCATTTCCATTCTGGTGTTGTTACGATCGCTGTGCATGCACGGTTGGCTGTTCGTCTGCCACAACTGTCGATTTCAACTTTCTTCGCTGCTTTGCTTCCCTATGTTCTGCCGCAGCATCCTGTAGTGGTTGATCGATAACGTAAACCACTACCCAAGCCACTCTTGAAATGGCGTCGGCAGTATTGTCCAGGATCAGGCACTGTGTCTCCTTTACAGTGAGTCTTCCGCGCTGATACAGTAGCTACCGATCAGTATCAGCAACATCAGCATACAGCCGCAATAGTATGTTCTGACGTGGCTTTTTCACCACAGGTACATTCTGAAATTTATTTGGCATCGAACTCGTAGAAGACAAACCAATTCGATGCCAGTGGGTGGCCGCCAAGAAGTGTGTCAGACCTGTTAAAGTTTGTAGTTACCTCATTCCCAGTCGGATTTACATTTGGAAGAATATCATAGGTGCGTCTCGCCGTTCGGGCACCATCCCAAAATTTCTACCACTAATGGAGGATTTGACTGTCAATTTACTGCTCGCTTGTGGCCTGTATTCCTTAAAATTCACCACTTCATGATGTTATTCTTCTACCTGAAATCGGGAATCATTGTTGTTGTTGTTGTGGTCTTCAGTCCTGAGACTGGTTTGATGCAGCTCTCCATGCTACTCTATCCTGTGCAAGCTTCTTCATCTCCCAGTACCTACTGCAGCCTACATCCTTCTGAATCTGCTTAGTGTATTCATCTCTTGGTCTCCCTCTACGATTTTTACCCTCCACATTGCCCTCCAATACTAAATTGGTGATCCCTCGATGTCTCAGAACATGTCCTACCAACCGATCCTTTCTTCTAGTCAAGTTGTGCCACAAGCTCCTCTTCTCCCCAATTCTCTTCAATACCTCCTCATTAGTTATGTGATCTACCCGTCTAATCTTCAGCATTCTTCTGTAGCACCACATTTCGAAAGCTTCTATTCTGTTCTTGTCTAAACTGTTTATCGTCCACGTTTCACTTCCATACATGGCTACACTCCATACATCATTAGGATCAGTGAAATGACATAGCAGTACTAGGCCCCTTTAACTAGCATCATTTATCCTTTTTACAACAAACATTTATTTTTTTATTAAGAAACAACAGGCCCCCTCAAGGAAAACGGGTAGGAAAATTCCAAGCTAATTTTCCATTTTCAGTTTACAGACTTGAAGGCGTTCAATGGTGAATGACATATTCATTGAATCACAACAATAATGGCCTAAAACATGATATAAGAAAATGATACTTTAAGATAATCAGCCTTTAAAAATTTAAATTAAAAAAAAACTTAAATAAACTAGCAAATAACAATAATTGAAACTGAGCTCTACATAAATTTCTTCAAGCGACTCATAATCAAAACATTAGGCTGCCCCCAAAAGATAAATATTAACTAGTTAATAAGACTAACAGTTCGCCTTTTCGGCATACCCAAAAGTTTTACGCCAAATAATTTACAGCAAAATTTACAGAAAGGTAACCATATGTATTAAACAGAATAACAAAATTCAAAGGGAAAATTCCCCATGCGAAGGCAGTTAATCAAAGGTCTTCTGGCCGAAAGCAAAGTTTCATTTACAGTGCATCTCCGATAACATAAGGTACTCAATTTGAGTACAGGTAGTCAGGATGCATGACTGCAGACAAATAGTAAGGGACGCCAGGAAATGCTCGAGAGCCGACCGCACGGCCACAGACAAGCCAAGCCCACGCGGCAAGTAGTTGCCGGCATGGAACGCGCTCCCGCCAATTTTATAGGTGCTGTTCCCAACACCGAACATAAATGTCTCACTGAATTACGCTGCAGGTGAAGATTATTGTTTAATCATGACTGCACTTACATAACCTTCCCAATAAGGTCATACGCCCTAGTAAATAAGCTTCGCCAAAAATGTCAGGTATAAAAGAGAGCTACTTAAAGGGAGCTGTAAATTCTTCCAGGAAGGAATATAAATGGCAACTCGCTAAAGTCTTACCGTCAGCTGGATGTCATAACACAAACTTAGAGGGCTGGACAGTAGTAACACCAGAGAGCACATCAGCTTCTAAAACATAGCAAAAACAAATATTAAAATTCAGAAACAGTTTGTTCTCTTGCATAAAAAATTTAAAAACAAACACTAAATTTTAAAAAAAAATCAGCAGCTGATTGGCCTCCACGGGTACACTTCTGCGAATGGTTCATCCAACAACGTGTCAATCCTCATTTCAGTGCAAAAGTTCTCTTTACGGATGAGGCTTCATTCCAACGTGATCAGATTGTAAATTTTCACAATCAACATGTGCGGGCTGACGAGAATCCGCACGCAATTGTGCAATCACGTCATCAACACAGATTTTCTGTGAACGTTTGGGCAGGCATTGTTGTTGATGTCTTGATTGGGCCCCATGTTTTTCCACCTACGCTCAATGGAGCACGTTATCATGATTTCATACGGGATACTCTACCTCTGCTGCTGGAACATGTGCCTTTACAAGTACGACACAACATGTGGTTCATGCACGATGGAGCTCCTGCACGTTTCAGTCGAAGTGTTCGTACGCTACTCAACAATAGATTCGGTGACCAATGGATTGGTAGAGGCGGACCAATTCCGTGGCCTCCACGCTCTCCTGACCTCAACCCTCTTGACTTTCATTTATGGGGGCATTTGATAGCTCTTGTCTACGGAACCCCGGTACCAAATGTAGAGACTCTTCGTGCTCGTATTGTGGACGCCTTTGATACAAAACCCATTCTCCAGGGCTGCATCAGCGCATCAGGGATTCCATGCGACGGCGGGTGGATGCATGTATCCTCGCTAACGGAGGGCATTTTGAACATTTCCTGTAACAAAGTGTTTGAAGTCACGCTGGTACGTTCTGTTTCCGTGTGTTACCATTCCATGATAAATGTGATTTGAAGAGAAGTAATAAAATGAGCTCTAACATGGAAAGTAAGCGTTTCCGGACACATGTCCACATAACATCTTTTCTTTATTTGTGTGTGAGTAATGTTTCCTGAAAGTTTGGCCGTACCTTTTTGTAACACCCTGTATATATTCACTTACGAAATTTGTTATTAATAATCCGAACGAATTCAAAAGTAATAGCAGTGTACATGGCTACAATACTAGGAGAAGGGATGATCTTCACTTCTCAAGGTTAAATCTAACTTTGGCTCAGAAGGGAGTAAATTATGCTGCCACAAAAGTCTTTGGTCACTTGCTTAATAGCATCAGAAATCTGACAGATAGCCATATAGCATTTAAAAGGAAATTAAAAGAATTTCTGAATGGCAACTCCTTCTACTCATTAGATGAATTTTTGGATATAGTAAGTGGGTAATTTCCCCCCCCCCCCCCCCACCCAAAAAAAACATTAAAAATATTGTCATGCAATATTTTGTGTAATGTAATATCTTGTATAGACACCTTTTGTTAACCTGACACGTTCCACATTGCTCCACGCACTGCCGCCGGCCCCAGCTCCACATTGCGCGGAGGCTACACGTAAACTCTTTGCAAGGCCTCCAGACGGCGCTCCAGCGGTCGCTTTTGAGCTGTGGCCGGGACAGTGATAACCGCACAAGGGAGTAACACGCGCCACCTGGTGAGGTGCCATTTAGACGCTACAGCTAGTGGGAAGGTAAAACGAGCCTCCACAACTCACAGCCAAGACATCGGCGCTTTTTTCCGAATCTGGAAATAGAGTGGTCATATTCAAAGAGTTACATACAGCGCTTCAACTGATACAGTATCAAAAGCTCCTGTCAACTGAAGACATATTCCGCGTTGCATCCTGATAACTATCCGTCCTGCTGTTACGAGCAAAAGTCTGTGCACACAAGCACTCGCACACTATCCCATGATCGCAGTTAGGATAGCGTTATGATACCTCCTTAGTGTTAGCATTGGTAGTTTATAATCGTCAGTGGCTAGGCTAATAATTTTGTTCACAATGTTTCTGCCTCTCGTGCTCACTTCATCGGTATGTGCACTACAATTTTGTCGCTCGTCGAGGAGACACCTAGGTGTCTGAAAATGGTTCAAATGGCTCTAAGCACTATGGGTCTTAACATCTGAGGTCATCAGTCCCCTAGAACTTAGAACTACTTAAACCTAACTAACCTAAGGACGTCACACACATCCATGCCAGAGGCAGGATTCGAACCTGCGACTGTAGAAGCAGCACGGTTCCGGACTGAAGCGCCTAGAACCGCTCGGTCACAGCCGCCGGCTTAGATGTCTGATGGCAGACTTCCTCTTTATGGACTCGTTGGCGGATTTGGGGAGGGGGGCCAAACAGCGAGGTCATCGGTTCCACCAGATTAGGTAAGGGTGGGAAACGATGTCTGCCGTGCCCTTTCAAAGGAACCATTTCGGCATTTGCCTGAAGCGATTTAGAAAAATCACGTAAAACCTGTCCAGTACGGTAGGACGCGAGTTTGAACCGTTGTCCTCCAGAGTGCGAGTCCAGTGTGCTAATCAATGCGCAACCTCGCTCGGTCTCGTTATCGACTTGCTTGATGATTTGGTTCCCTTTCAACAACACGTGGGTAATCTTACCACACTCTGCAGGCAATTTAACTCCTTGGTACAACTGATGTAATTATTGAAGAACTATGTTACAGCCTTCTTCCAGGTTACTTATGGAGCTTTCATTCACAAGCATCATCAGATAGCATTCGCTGCTACTTCTTTTACAGCTTTGTGTTCCTCCGGCTCAAGGAAACAGGGCCACTTATGGATCCCTGTGGGCAGCTTTTTGAAATTTCATTTATAAGGATTTGCATCTACACCTATACCCCGTATGCCGTCTTGCGGTGTGTGTCAGAGGATACTTTGTGCACCACTGTATTTCCCCCCCCCCCCCCTCCTTTTCCCGTTCCAGTCGCGAATAGCTCGCGGTAAGTAAGCTCCATATGGGCTCGAATCTCTCTAATATTATCTTCACAAGAAAGCTCTTTTCTAACTACGTATTCGTGATATTCTGTAGGTCTTCCTGCATTTCACTACAATTTTCTGCCATCCCGTCTTCTCTGTATACAACAGCAGCATCCACGAAAAGGTTCATGGAACTTTCGATTTTATCTACTAGGTCATTTATATATATATCGTGAAAAGTAATGGTCCTGTAGCACTCCCCTGTTGCATGCCCGAAGTTACTTTTACATCTGAATACTTCTGTCCGTTCACAACGACATACCGTGTTTTGTTTGCTAGAAACTCTTCAGCTCAATCACATAGTTGGTTGGATATTCCATACGCTCAAATTTTGTTCATTAGTCGGCAGTGCGGAATTGTACCGAATGCCTTCCGGAAGTCAAGGAACAGGGTATCTACCTGGGCGCCTCTATCCACTGCTTTCTGAGTCTCGTGGGCGAACAGAGAGAGCTGGGTTTCACAGGATCGTTGTGTTCGGAACCCATATTGGTCCCCGTGGGGGTGATTTTCAGTCTCCAGGAATGCCATATCTCTCTTTGGCACGACAGAGTTGCTTCTATATTTTGACAAGAGTTCTTAAAACAATCGAATAAAGCTCGTGGTCAGTTCAAATCCCTCAAGCGGTCAAAAATTGCTGACTACCAAAGTGATCGAAAGTTCCGGTGATCTTCACCATATATTTATGGCGAGCGTTGTTTGCAAGTCTTATCGCCTCGTTTGCAGCTAAATATAATTTGCTTCATACATTTCTTTTTTTATTTTGCTTCTGCACGAAAAGTTGTTTGCTATGGTCAAATGGAACTTGCTGTAGATGCAGTCCATAATAACTGTTTTTAAGTTTGGAACTAACACCTTTCTTATAGCTTTTTCGCCTAAAATGTCGCACCTTTTTCGTCACAATTTTACACTCGCAGTCCTAGGTCTAGGGATCGATGTTCTTTCGACCATCAGGTCGACTGAGGTGGGACTACAGCGGTGTCGGCCGGCCGGAGTGGCCGAGCGGTTCTAGGCGCTTCAGTCTGGAACCGCGCGACCACTACGGTCGCAGGTTCGAATCCTGCCTCGGGCATGGATGTGTGTGCTGTCCTTAGGTTAGTTAGGTTTAAGTAGTTCTAAGTTCTAGGGGACTGATGACCTCCGCTGTTAAGCCCCAAAGTGCTCAGAGCCATTTGAACCATTTTACAACGGTGTCGGCGCCATCCATCCCGCCTCCTCTGCTACCGGGACGAGCAGTTAACTACATGCAAGTCCCTTCCACGAAGCAGTCGGACCCGTCCGCGCTGGTGGCGTAGTTTTAAGCGCGACTCTGCTGGAATATTCTCTTTGGCCAGCCGTTAACCACGTAATGCTCCTCGGGCCACGTTACGATGTCGTCAACTCGCACGAAAGAGCTGCACGCCGTTCCGCAGCCAGTGGGTTTTTATGGGAATCATCTCCCCAGCAATAAAGCACCGCGGTCGGTGTTCGCTGCGGCGTAATGGCGTTCCGGTAACGTGTGCGGCCGGGCGCGGCGGGCGCGGATATTGCGAGCGGCGACGCTCTGCTGGCGTTGTGGCGGCTCGTCGCTGCGCCTCATTAAAACCGCTATCGTCTTTTGACTCACACCTTACAACGTCGGAAACCTGAGATGACCTCTAGTAAGCTTCCTAGATCAGCTACAGAACTACGAGTGGTGCTACAAAATATCATAATGTCCACTATGTGGAACTATTGCCATAGGATGCCCTCTCGATACGCTATTAGACAAGTATTGCCGACTTAGCTTGCATTTATCGCGAATTTCTCGCTCGGCAGAAAGATCCAAGGGACTAAAAAACAACAGGGGACTACCGTATATAAAGAGGGTCTACTGAGCCATTCTGCTTAGGGATGGGAAATTACTGGCCATTAAAATTGCTACACCACGAAGATGACGTGCTACAGACGCGAAATTTAACCGACAGGAAGAAGATGCTGTGATATGCAAATGATTAGCTTTTCAGAGCATTCACACGTGGTTGGTGAATGCTCTGAACAACGTGTTCACATGAGGAAAGTTTCTGACCGATTTCTCATACACAAACAACAGTTGACCGGAGTTGCCTGGTGAAACGTTGCTGTGATGCCTCGTGTAAGGAGGAGAAATGCATACCATCACGTTTCAGACTTTGATATAGGTCAAATTGTAGCCTATCGCGATTGCGGTTTATCGTATAGCGACATTGCTGCTCGCGTTGGACGAGATCCAATGACTGTTAGCAGAATATGGAACCGGTGGGTTCAGGAGGGTAATACGGAACACCGTGCTGGATCCCAACGGCCTCGTATCACTAGCAGTCGAGATGACAGGCATCTTATCCGCATGGTTGTAACGGATCGTGCAGCCACGTGTCGATCCCTGAGTCGACAGATGGGGACGTTTGCAACACAACAACCATCTGCACGAACAGTTCGACGACGTTTGCAGCAGCATGGACTATCAGCTCGGAGACCATGGCTGCGGTTACCCTTGACGCTGCATCACAGACAGGAGCGCCTGCGATGGTGTACTCAACGACGAACCTGGGTGCACGAATGGCAAAACGTAATTTTTTCGGATGAATCCAGGTTCTGTTTAGAGCTTCATCATGGTCGCATGCGTGTTTGGCGTCATC
Source organism: Schistocerca piceifrons (assembly GCF_021461385.2). Classification (NCBI taxonomy): domain Eukaryota; kingdom Metazoa; phylum Arthropoda; class Insecta; order Orthoptera; family Acrididae; genus Schistocerca; species Schistocerca piceifrons. Next base: position 936,900,690 of record NC_060139.1, on the reverse strand, counting down.
GCGGCGAACGCACGTTGGAAGCGTGTATTCGTCTCCGCCATACTGACGTATCACTCGGCGTGGTGGTATGGGGTGCCATTGGTTACACGTCTCGGTCACCTCTAGTTCGCACTGACGGCACTTTGAAGAGTGGACGTTACATTTCAGATGTGTTACGACCCGTGGCTCTACGATTCATTCGATCCCTGCGAAACCCTACATTTCAGCAGGATAATGCACGACCGCATGTTGCAGGTCCTGTACGGGCCTTTCTGGATACAGAAAATGCTCGACTGCTGCCCTGGACTGCACATTCTCCAGATCTCTCACCAATTGAAAACACCTGGTCAATGGTGGCCGAGCAACTGGCTCGTCACAATACGCCAGTCACTACTGTTGATGAACTGTGGTATCGTGTTGAAGCTGCATGGGCAGCTGTACCTGTACACGCCATCCAAGCTCTGTTTGACTCAATGTCCAGGCGTGTCAAGGCCGTTATTACGGCCAGAGGTGGTTGTTCTGGGTACTGATTTCTGATTATCTATGCACCCAAATTGCGTGATAATGTAATCACATGTCAGTTCTAGTATAATGTATTTGTTCAATATACCCATTTATCACCTGCATTTCTTCTTGGTGCAACAATTTTAATGACCAGTAGTGTAGTTCGTAACTGTATAGCACAGCGTGTTTCAAAAACAATGACCTAATTTCAAAAGTCCATATTTTTATTGATAAAAAAATACTACAAACATGGGATGAATTGCAATATACTCACAAAATCGTGAAGGTTTAGCTACGCTATTACGAATGGTCTAAGTGTCCAGCAGAGGCGGCTCGAGCAACACATTTTCACATTTCTACCACGCTTGATATTCAGTGATGAAACTACATTGATTGTAACGTGGGTCTGTGAGGACTCCCAAACCCTCACGACATTATTGGGAACGAAAAAGATTCGCCTAAAGTGGACGTTTTTTGTGCCATTTCTTCTTTTTTGAGCAAAACACAGTGACTGGAATCAGCTATCCTCAAATGCTGCAGAACTGGCTTTTCCACAACTTCAGGACGATTCCGACGGTTTCATTGTACAACAGCTTCTGCCTTAACGCTGGATAGGGCACACCCCGAGACACTATTGTGCATTCTTGGCCCCCCAAGTTCACCAGACGTGACGCCATCCGATTTTTTCTTCATCCGCATCTACCTCTACATGCATACTCTGCAAATCACAGTTAACTGCCTGGCAGAATGTTAATTGAACCACCTTCACAGTGATTCTCTATTATTCCAGTCTCGAACAGCGCGCAGGGGGGGGGGGGGGGGGGGGGGGGGGAGGAATGAACGCCTATATCTTCCCGTGCGAGTTTCTATTTCCCTTATTTTATTATGATGATCGGGCAACGGCTTTGCCGCAGTGGATACACCGGTTCCCGTGAGATCACCGAAGTCAAGCGCTGTAGGGCGTGGTCGGCACTTGGCTGGGTGACCATACAGGCCGCCATGCGCTGTTGCCATTTTTCGGGGTGCACTCGGCCTCGTGATGCCAATTGAGGAGCTACTCGACCGAATAGCAGCGGCTTCGGTAAAGAATAGCATCATAACGACCGGGAGGGCGGTGTGCCACTCGTGGTCTGACGACGGAGTGCGTTTTTTATTATGATGATCGCTACACTCTACGTAGGTCAGCGTTAACAAAATATTTTCGCACTCTTGGGGAGAGAGTTGGTGGTTGAAATTTCGTGAGAAGATTCCGCCGCAACTAAACACGCCTTTGTTTTAATTGTGTCTACCCCGTATCCTCTATCATGTCAGTGACGCACTCTCCCCTATTTCTCGATAATACAAAACGTGCTGCCCTTCTTTGAACTTTCTCGACATACTCCATTAATCCTATTTGTAAGGAACCCATACCGCTGAGCAGTACTCCACAAGAGGACCGACAAGCGTAGTGCAGGCAGTCTCTTTAGCAGATCTGTGCGTTTTCTGTTTATTTATTTAGTTATTTACACGTCAAGTTCCGTAGGACCAAATCGAGGAGAAAATCTCAAAGGTCATGGACCGTGTCAGTACATTAAATTACAACATAAAAGTAATAACAGATAAAAGTAAGATGTTTATAAACCCGAAAAAAGTCAAGCCATAAGTTTAAGTAAACGCAATCAATAATACAACAAGAATCAGCTTTATTTTTCGAACTTATTGCCCGAACCCCCCTGCTTGTGAGCCAAAACTATCCTTTTAGAATGGGAAGAGTTACCCCAAAATATAATACCATACCACATAAGCGGAACAAAATAAGCAAAGTAGACTAATTTTCGTGTCGAACGATCACTCACTTCAGATAGCGTTCGAATAGTAAAAATGCCAGTATTCTTTTGTATATGTGCTGTGTTGGCAGAAGGGCCAACACCTTGTTGCTAGAGGAGGCCGAAATGCACGCTTTTAAGCTCACGCAGATTGGCGTGAGGTCTGGAACAAGGTAAAGTAATTATCCTATAAAGAAAAGAACGTAGTTCTTGGAATACTTAACTTTAATCCGTAAGTGGTGTACATCGGTCTGACGGTACAGGCATCACAAGTTATATATCTATTGATAATGGCTCCTTGCTAGTTCGTAGTAAATGACGTAGCTGAAGGCTATGCTAACTATCGTCTCGGCAAATGAGAGCGTATTTGTCAGTGTAGCATCGCTAGCAAAGTCGGCTGTACAACTGGGGCGAGTGCTAGAACGTCTCTCTAGACCTGCCGCGTGGCGGCGCTCGGTCTGCAATCACTGACAGTGGCGACACGCGGGTCCGACGTATACTACCGGACCGCGGCCGATTTAAAGGCTACCACCTAGCAAGTGTGGTGTCTGGCGTTGACACCACAATATGTATGCACATAATGTAAAGCACCACTCACACCTGTGTGCATACATATGTAAAGTGCATCGCACAGTTTTCTCTGCTGTAAGAGCTTAAGAAGTCTGCTCTGGAACCTAATGGCGTGGATTTTTCATTGCAAGTAACCGAAGCATCTACCATCTTTCCTTTAATAATTTGTTTACATCACTTAAAATCGTTGTGAGGCACAATTACAGATAAAAAAACATTGTCTCACATCTTGTTTTCGTCGTAGGGCACCATTATCCCAAAGAAATTTCGCCAGTTGGGGAACCAAAAGGCGAAAACTAATCAAAAAGTGAACCAGCCGTCTGAAGATGAACCTGTCGGTTCAAAACCGGTTATGGCGCTATTTAAATAAATAAATAGCATTGTAAAAAGCGGCTGGTTGCTGTTATCTTCTGTGTAAGAGTCAATCTATTTTTCGTGCACAGCCGTGGGCTCAAAATGTCAATTTTTGACAAAATAGCGTTAAGCTTACCTCGCCAAATTAGAGGTCGCGGTGTAACCTGATACCCCTTCAATGTCTGGCGCGCAATTTCGTGTGCTGCATTCAAGTCCAGGATGTAACCTGATACCCAGGTCACTCATCTTGGACAGCTGTGTGACGCAAAAACGGCGGTTCTGCCTCAGATAATTATCTAAGACTGTATCACCCTCCCTGCTTTGATACAAGTCAAGAAGACAGAAAGGACGAAAAAGCCAGTCCCCACATCCCATCTCTCTAGACCAACAAGATAATGGCGAGAAACCCCGCTTTCTCACTAGATTCAAAATGGTTCAAATGGCTCTGAACTCTATGCGACTTAACGTCTGAGGTCATCAGTCGCCTAGAACTTAGAACTAATTAAACCTAACTAACCTAAGGACGTCACACACATCCACGCCCGAGGCAGGATTCGAACCTGCGACCGGAACGGTCTCTCGGCTCCAGACTGGGGCGCCTCGAACCGCACGGCCACTCCGGCCGGCTTCCCACTAGAACAGTTGCTTATGCCTAGTTGTTTGTGCGCTGTCCAGTATAGTGAAAGGACCTGTGTTGTTTGGGATCCAGGTGTGTTTTTATTTGGTTGTGAATAATAAGTATACAACAAATTAATTATATATATATATATAATTATATATTAATTATATATATATATATATATGTGTGTGTGTGTGTGTGTACCTTAAACATGTCTGATTTTACTGTGTGTGGAACATAGATTGTTCTTTTTAGTCAGGAGCTGTAACGGTTTTGGCTTTGTGGAGCTCGCTCTTGGTTTGGCCACAGTGGATTTCCCGCTTTTTTAAACCATCCTATGAACCTAGACCAGTGGAGCAAATGTGACCCTGTCGTACAAAACCTGCACAGTGGGTGGGTGGCCGTCATTTCTCAGCCATTTTTATTTCAAGAAATTTCTTGAGATGTGTGGGTGACCTTGGAGGAAGCTTATCATGATATGTGACAGACCTTGCATATACATCATATAAGAGCACCACAAGCGTGAGCGGTGTTTCGGGTTACACCGTGGCAGTGAGAGAAGGTCGTTATCTTAAAGAGAACCCACGCTACCCCACTAATGAAGCTACAGGAAATAATAGAGTAAAAGTAAGTACGTTAAATCAGAGTTCGTGATACAATAACAGTGACGGTGGTGATATTTCTTATAGTAAAGATAACAGCATTGAATTTCTGCACAGGATTTTTAACATAATACATGTAAACAAGGTTTCATCTACCCTCAGTCCTAAGCATTTGAAATAGTGCAGTTCACTAACTGTCCACACTGGGACAATAAGATTTCTTTTTTACAAGATTTTCTTGTCAAAAATTGTATGTATTGCGTTTTGTTCCATTAAGCAGTTGCTGGCCTCTGAAAGTCAAGTGCCGACTATCCTATTAGCTAATTCATCTATATTGTGCTCCACATTTTTCACAGTAACCTTTGTGTCATCTGAAAAGGCAATTTTTTTTAATTATCATCATCTTCAGTGGAAAAACCAATGAATACGAGGGTACCCGTATTCCGACAGATTTATTTGGATCGTGTGACGATCGTGATTACATGATTCCTTCTCTCCATACTCACTCTCTAATGCAACACGGACCATGGAGCAGTCGCATTAATGTAGCCACCTGTGAAAAGCCTGAATAACCACATTTTGCAGCACAGACGTGCAGGAAAAGAGTTACTGAGGTCCTGGAAGTTTCGAAAAGGGATGTGTAGCCATGCTGAAACCAGTATCATGGGCAGTTGCGGTAGGTTTCTCGGTTGAGGATTCACGGCGTGAACAGCACGATTGAGATCGTCCCACAGAGTCTCGACCGGTTTTAAATCCGGGGCGATAAGTGGCCAGGTGTGTGCAGTACCCTCATCCTCGTGCTCTTCGATCCACGTATGTACACTGCGAGCTGTGAGACACGGTGCGTTGTCGTGCTGGTAGATGCCATCGTGCCGAGGAACAAACTGCATGTAGGTGGTACACATGGTCCCCAAGGACAGATGTATTGATCCACTTCACCTTCCAGAATGACTAGATCACATGGAATGCCACGAGAACATTGCCCAGACCATAACGCTCCCTCTTTCGGCCTGGACCCCTCCGACGATTGTTGCAGAGTGTTTTCTTTCTGTCCAATGGAACACAAAATGTGATACATCAGAAAAAACGTCGCCTCTCGCCACTCAGTGGACGACCAGTATTGGCGTGCAAATTCCAGTCTTCGCGGCTGATTAACAGCAGTCAGCATGCTGCATGAACCATGCACCTGCTATGGAGGCCCATGAGCAGCAACGTCGCTGAGGAGAGGCTATTGGTACCCGCTTGGTTCATCTGGGTAGTCAGTTGCTCAACAGCCGTTTTGGACGCCAGACAAATGGCTCCGTTTCTGCATTATAACGACGACGACCCCCCCCCCCCCCCCCCCCCCCGTATTGCTTTCACCTGCCGTCTATGAGTGGCTATTTCACGGTGACGTCGAACATGGTGGTCACATTAATGTGACTGGATCGTGTAGAAGTGTACATTTAGGCTGTTCAGGAAATGTTTCACTTTGAAAATCACCTTGTCGTCATTTTAGAAATGCCCCCCTGCACAGTAGTTCATTGATCCAAGAATGTGGATAAAGTCACTTGTGCCTTGTCAGCAGGACACGAGACAAGATTTAATAATCAAAATTTTGTAGTATACAGAGAAGTTGCAGCATTAGAAAATTGCAGCGACATGCAGGAAGATCTGCAGCGGATAGGCACTTGGTGCAGGGAGTGGCAACTGACCATTAACATAGACAAATGTAATGTACTACGAATACATAGAAAGAAGGATCCTGTATTGTATGATCATATGATAGCAGAAAGCAGAACAAACACTGGTAGTAGTTACTTCTGTAAAATATCTGGGAGTATGCGTGCGGAACGATTTGAAGTGGAATGATCATATAAAATTAATTGTTGGTAAGGCGGGTACCAGGTTGAGATTCATTGGGAGAGTCCTTAGAAAATGTAGTCCATCAGCAAAGGAGGTGGCTTACTGAACACTCGTTCGACCTATACTTGAGTATTGCTCATCAGTGTGGGATCCGTACCTGGTCGAGTTGACAAAGGAGATAGGGAAGATCCAAAGAAGACCGGCGCGTTTCGTGACGGGTTATTTGGTAAGCCTGATAGCGTTACGGATATGTTTAGCAAACTCAAGTGGCAGACTCTGCAAGAGAGGCGTTCTGCATCGCGGTGTAGCTTGCTGTCTAGGTTTCGAGAGGGTGCGTTTCTGGATGAGGTGTCGAATATATTGCTTCCCCCTACTTATACCTCCCGAGGAGATCACGAATGTAAAATTAGAGAGATTCGAGCGCGCACAGAGGCTTTCCGGCAGTTGTTCTTCCCGCGAACCGTACGCGACTGGAATAGGAAAGGGAGGTAATGACAGTGGCACGTAAAGCGTCCTCCGCCACACACCGTTGGGTGGCTTGCGGTGAATAAATGTGGATGTAGATGTTGATGAACAGCATGTGGGTCCGTCCATTGTACAGAACGATTAGGGCCGTTGTCGTGGGACAAAACATCCCTACGATCTTCTGTCTTGACAGCCTCCTGCAACCTCATCAAGACAGTTCAATAGTCTGCTGTTACGACTGTCTCACGTTTACGAGCATAGCATGATACTTTGGCAGTCCCAAAAAGTTCTCAGCAACAGCCTGCCCAATAATGGTTGGTGTTTCGACTTTTACAACGGTTTCACAAGCTGCGACGTAGTAGCGAACTGAACAGTGACCCGAATATAGAATAAATTCCCTTTACTTCACGTCTATGATCACAGTATAGTAGTAAGTTCCTATGGGACCAAACTGCTGAGGTCAACTGTGCCTAGGCTTACACACTACTTAATCTAACTTAAAGTAACTTACGCTAAGGTCAACACATACACCCAGGCAAGAGGAAGCACTCGAACCTCCGAAGCTGGGGAGGCGCCGAACCCTGGGAAGGCGTCCCAGACCGCGCGGCTACCCCACGCGGCTGTGTGGTCACAAATTTTTTGTCATCAGACTACCGGTTTCTGTCTATGATGACCATCTAAAGATAAACATGCCCTAATATTCTATCTATCTATCTATCGCTTGAGCTTTGTCCCGCAGTGATGCAGGGTCAGCCATCGTTAATAGGATTTGGCATGTGGATGTTTACGGGGTGGCCGGATGCCCTTCCTGCCGCCAACCCGTACCCCCCTGGGACGGTATTAGTGTACCCCAACTGTCTGGGTCGAGTGTAATCCATGGAATAGTGCGAATGTGTTCAGATGTCTGCGTGCCATGTAACTGAGACGGAACATGGGGACCAGCCCTGTATGCACCTATCGGGATGTGGAAAACCGCCTAAAAACATCCAGGCTGGCCGGCACATCGGCCTTCGTCGTTAATCCGCCGAACGGATTCGATCGGGGGCCGGCGCGCCTACTCGAGTCCAGGAAGTAGCGCGTTAGCGCTCTCGGCTACCCTGGCGGGAAAACATGTCCTAATATGCTAGATCCATATTGGCATCGTCAAACGCTGGCGCTGATTTTATGTTCAGCATTTGACGATGTCAATGGCTCCTTTATATTAGGACATGTTTTTATGAAACATCTGAAGATGGTCATTATAGACTGAAACCGGTAGCCTAATGACAAACAATTTGTGACGATAGATGTGAAGTAAAGGAAATTTATTTTACAAAGGTGGTGAATCCACGTGTGCCCACTGCTTGCTCAGCTCCTTTGTTTCGGGGTAATAGTTGTACACCAGCACTCGTTCTTGGTGACTAGACTGGACTATCCACATACACTTTTTGAATTGCTGCGAACAGATGTGCATTTCAGCGGGTGGCGACCTTATCATGTTCAAAATGCCGTGCAAGAAACTGAAAACCTGATCCGTGGATCATTTTGACTTCGCCTTTATCGCCTCGTCTGTGACACGCCGGACTTGGAGCACCAAGGTCGACCCTTCCCTTGCTATTCTCGATTCTTTACTGAGATATGGCCTGCCATTTTATTTACAGTCATTGAGAGTTCTTTGACCACCTTCGAAGCGTATGCTCCGCCTAATGGCTGTCTCGTATGGTTACCGAACACATGCACCATCTCAGGATTGAATGTTGCAGCGTTGTTTCCTTTCAGATGCAGAAAATGAATCACCATACTCCCCTTTTTGAATGAGCTGCGCCATTTTTATGTGGTTCCTCTAGCAGCGTGCCAGGGTACCATGCTCCATGGATTTCCCTCTGCACCAGGAGTGTGCTTACGTAAATGAAGAAAAAGAACGAAACTTTATTTCTTCGATGTGGTACATAAAAATTTACGACCATCTCTCGCATATGAAGAATAACAGCGGACTCAGAACAGTACCGTGTGCCATAATCAGATTAAAATACCTTCGCCGTTTGCTTTACAGGTCGGAGAAATGACGCGATGAATTGATGAGCTTTTTACCAAAATTCATAACGTTCCACCTTATGTAAAACTATTCTGCGGAAATTATTTAAGAAGTTGTTTCTCTCTCATGGAGCTCAAAGCATTGAAGCTACTTTTGTTGTCAGTTTTTTCACCGTGGCAGTATTACTTTCGTAAAAAAGAAAACAAACCGTCTTCAGTCACAAGTCGAGATCGTTGTTTCAGTACAGTATAAATATTGAGCCTCGGGGGCTCATCAAGTGTTTATGCAGCAGTTAATGTCATTATTTGAAATCATGTTACTATTGATGCTAGGAATATTACAAGGTTATATATTGTGTTATAATGAAGCTACGATTCTACAAATCTGAAATTGTTTCCAGCAGTGATTACATTCGCTACGGTCGCAGGTTCGAATCCTGCCTCGGGCATGGATGTGTGTGATGTCCTTAGGTTAGTTGGGTTTAAGTAGTTGTAAGTCTAGGGGACTGATGACCTCAGATGTTGTCCCATAGTGCTTAGAGCCATTTGAACTTTCTTTTTTTTAGTAATTGCATTGTTTCTACGTGCGCCATGACTAAATATATTTACAACCATGCGAACACTTTTCGTTTTAGAACATATTTGCACAAAATTTAAACAACTTAAATAATATCTAAATAAAAAATCTCACATTTCTGAATACACGCAGATGTAGTTGTTTCTAAGATTAAATAAAGGGGTTACTTTTTTTCTGTTATTTGAAAAATAATTTTTTCTGAACGTACTAGATATCACAGTATGCCGTAAAATGGTTATAAGTATTAAATTCTGCTTCCATTAAAATAACGTAAGAAAACTTTTGAAATTAGTGAGAAATATATACTGTTAGATTCATTATGTTAGAGTAACAAGTTTTCAGAATATAATTCTTTGTATAACAGTATTTCTAGTTTCCAGAATGAAATTTGCACTGTGCAGCGGAGTGTGCGCTGATATGAAAATAGTGTCTCGGTCCGGCACACAGTTTGTATCTGTCAGGAAGTTTCAATATTTGTAGTTCTTCTATCAGATCAAGTCATCTTCCATTATTTTATGTCTGGACTACGACTGGGCTGCTGCGGATGCAATTTAGTGTATGTCTGTTCCGAAACTTAATTTCCTAAAGTAACATCACGCATATGCATAATTACGATAGTGACTTTTATTGTCACATGTTTTCGAGAACAGTTAGAACATTTATGTGATAATATTTGTTTGTTACGGTCAGTTGTATTCATTAATAGTGTGAGCCGGAAAGCTCGTGTTATGGCGTACTGAAGTCAACATTAACGTAACGTTCTGTAACACGTTTTAAGATTTGGGAGTAGTTGCATGCGACATCACTGCAAGTGTACAGTTCACAAGTCCTGACAGGTAAGCATTCTCACGATTGATGGAACGCCCGTGCAACCGAAAGGAAACTAGTTCAAAATTTTCAAATGTGTATGAATTCTTAGGGGACCAAACTGCTGAGGTCATCGGTTCCTAGACTTACACTAACTTATGCTAAGAACAACACACACACCCATGCCCAAGAGAGGACTGGAACCTCCGGCGGAAAGGACCGCGCAATCCGTGACGTGGCTCCTGTAACCGCGCGGCCAGAGAAATTAGTCATCTGGGTTGTAAGGCGCGGCGTTTCAGCCACAGTTGCAATTGGCCTTACTTTCCTTGAGATATGAAAAACGTAGAAGAGGTGAACCACTGAGCGTACCACAGTGCTGTGACGCTTCACACACTGGATGGGCCAACCACTTCACACAGCCCCTTCTCGCTCTAGGTGCGTAATTTTCCAGCACCGTCTGAGCTATTTTACGACGTAATCTGGAGTGTGACGATGATGGGTTATCAAGGTTTAATATCATGGGAGAGTTGCGTAAATTGGCGCTACACCGCTCTTTTCGCTGTAATTACACGGTTTTCCATCCCCGTTCTGAAACCGGAATTTTGTTAATAATTTTAAAACTAATGAAGACACGGTGATGAAACTCGAGCAGCGGTGCGCTGGCTATGCGATAAATTTTGTATTGTGGTGCCTGATAATGCAACACGCCGGGAACACTCATAACCGCCACCTTCTGTCCTGCTTGCTAGTGCCAATGCATTACCTTATTTCTAATATTTAGTTGTGTCCCTGTATGCAATATAATTGTAGTTTAATGGTGTCTTCGAAGAAGAGGGTAAGTGTACATTTATCTTCTGGAGCAATAGCGAGTTTTTCGCGGGTCGTTATTGTAACGCCAGTGTGTGATATAATTCTGCTCAACTCTTTTCGTAAATCCGAGATCGACTGCGACCAATCGATTAATTACAAATCGATTGCTGCAGAGGAAATGTGCTTTCTTTCGTCATAACCTAAATTATGTGCTACAAAAGTTGGTTGAGATATAACATTACAGGCACTTCTACTGCTCCATAAAATTGCTTGATATGATCCGTCCGTTTCCATATCGATCTTTTCACTTTATCCGTTGTCTTCGTGTGGTTCAAGTTACTTCATTTGGTTTCTCTTTTAGAAATTATACCCGGCTATACAAACTTGTACTGGATGTCAGAGCCGCCTCTTATTCGCAGTGCCATAATCGGTTTTGTAAAGGATGGCTTCCGTCAACTAATCCTACAAAGCCTGATATGAGAACACTGCTCATCTTAATTTTCTCTTTTTTCCTTAATGTACGATGTTTAATTATTATAAATTAATGTTAAATACTAAACACGTCCTTACGTTCTGAAAAATTATATCTGTTTGGTGAGGAACCGTCTTTCGGCTTATTAGGCCATCCTCAGGTGACAACTCAATGTCGTAAATACAGACACGACGTGCGACTAACACAGATAACATGTAAGTCTGCAGGCTTTCGTAGGCGTTGTCACTGAAGTCAAAATGTTCTGGATCGTTAAATCGTGTCATATTTCATCTAAACGATACACGTTTCGACCTCTCGGCCGGGATCTTCTTCAGAATCTTGTGGTATTCCTGTTAATTGAACACTGTCAGAGACCAGTGTCGCGTTCTCTTATAAAGGGGAGTTTCCCGCGCTTGCTCTGGAGAAGTGGGATTACTGGGAAAAATTCCTGTGGCTACCATTGCTGGGCCATCATCGTTGGATAGTGAGTAGAATATTCCCGCGCTAATGCCGAAGAAGGGGGTTATTCGCTAAATCGCTTGTGGCTACCATTTGTGGGCCATCGTCATTGGTTAGAAAGGCATTTTTACCGCACTCACGCTGGAGAGGAGATATTTAGTAAAATTACTCCTGTTGCTATTGGTGAACATCATCATTGCCTAGAAGCGAAACGGTCAGAGCAAGTAAGGGGGAATGTTTATCGAAAGTATTATTGTCCGCAGAGCTGGTTGCGGCAAAGTGTATGTAGAGGAAACGTGAAGGACTATTAAGGACCTTAGGGAATACGAACGCCACACGCGGCCAAAACAAAGTGTGAAATCGGCGGTAGCGGAACGTCACGAGAACTGTGGCCCTGACATCGATTTAGTAACGTATGTGTGCTAGCTAAGGAAAACAACATTTTTAGAGGAAAATTTCAAGAAGCGATTGTTTCTAAGAACGCATGTAACTTCAGTACAGAGGACAACTATAGATTTCCCGGATCGTGGCTCCCCGCCATCAAGGAAGCGAATACGCGGCAGCGGCGCGCGAGCAATACAAACAGCGTCCTGGGAGCCACCTCTGACGACAATAATACTTTGTATAAACATTCCTCCTCTCTCGCTCTGCCCGTTGGCACTCTAGCAAATGATGGTGGCCAACCAATAGCAGCAGGAGGAATTTTATCCAATAACTCTTATCCAGCGTAACTGCAGAAAAAATCCCTTTCTAACCAATGACGGTAGCCCACCAATGATATCTACAAGAGATTTAGCCAATAAACCCTTTCTTCGAAATTAACTGGGTAATAGGCCTACTTCTCTTACTATTCAGTGACGATGGCCCTCCGATGGTAGCCCCAAATTTTCACCCAATAATCCCATTTCTCCAGCACAAGCGTGAGAAAGCTCCCCTTTATACGAGAAGGCAACTCTGGTCTCTAACAGTGTTCAATCAACAGTGGTCACCACAAGACGCTGAAGAAGATTCCAGTACAGGGGTCGAAACGTCAATAGTTTAGAAGAAATATGACGCGGCCTAACGACCAAGAAGATTTTAACTTCAATAGACAGACATTATTTACACATAAGATACAACGATGGCGTGTAGAGTGTTTACATAGGAAAGAATTACATTTTTGTCACACAGAAATAATGACATTAACTACAGACGGAAAGGCTGTTTTTTGTGGCTGTACGTTTAACAAATGATAAAAAATAATTCTTAATTTAGAATTTCACTCATTTATTTTAAATAAAATTTAATTTAAAAGAATAGTGGTAAAATGTGCTAAACGGACCACCGTCGTGGGCTGTGGAAAATCAATTACAAATAAACCACAGCGAAACCAAACAGAAGATTTTCAGAAGAGGTGGTAAACTCTCACCAGATGACACGCCGGCCCTTCAAACCAAATCCGTACCAAAATACAAATATCTCGGAGTCACACTGCAACAGTACTGACATCATTCAACACCCATGTGAAAGAAAGAGCAACAGCAACAATAAAAGTAATTTACAACATCCAGCAGCTCAAAAACTCTCAACAAGAAAGGCAATAACACTATTTAAAACGGCCATAGCACCAACAGCAACATAACCTGGGACAAATAAAAATTCAGTGACCTTGCAACACAAGAGAAAGTCAAATGTCAAATCCCGCTATAAGAAACGAACCCTGGGCGTCGGAAAGACAGATAACAGTCTGGAGAAATATAAGCACAAAAAAGACACAGTAAATTCAGGGCCATACATTTCATATCTGGAGCCGACGGTGCGAAGTGTTGTGTCGATGCTGGCTAGTATTACGTAGGCAGCAGTTGCATAGCTCTCACAAGGCACTTCTTCCAATTACCTATGACCATGGAGCAAGTTTTTAGCATATGACCAGAAACCAACGTCCATACGAGGCTCCGATTCCTAGGGACATTTAAACGTAACTTCCACACTAGCGTATGTACGGTCCTATAGCTAACGACCGACTAATACTTTGTTCTCAACTGGCGTTCTCGCTTCGTAACCTCCACTTAGTCCATTGGCGCGTTTTCTTACCTCTCTAACAATGAGGGACTTCCCTCCAACTTTCCCCTATCCTATCATCGCAAATCTAACTATGCTTGTATAGGAAATGTCCCCATTCAGAACAAAATTTAAACACGAATACTAACAAAGTACATGTACAATATAGGTAAAACATTATTTATAAGTAAATAAATATCTGGATCTTCCAGTAGTAGCAAAGTAATAGTGTTAAAAATTTACAGGGAGCTTACCGGCAGTATTACGCTGTACCATATCCACGTGACCTTGGAAGCGATGTATTTTGGTCACAAAAATCCTGTTCTACACTTCTGTATGTTCACTCGATAGATATTCCTACTCTCTGATACCAACGAACCTTTTATAATCTATGATGTAAGGCCGATGGCACTTACTAACTGTATAACATCAAAAATTTATATGATTTTTTATTAGACTGTGCAACAATGAAAACATAAATCTAATGAAAATAGCCAATTCCTATCAGTTCTAATGTGCTGATCGGGAATATCACAAAGACAATTCAAAATTAGCTCTAGTTTTCATTTTACACTGTTTTATTACTGTGAGATAATTATATACGGATTTTTATGTTAAATTTGAAATCAAATACTATAATGGTTTGTCAAAGTCGTAATAACTAGTAACAATGGGTTATATTATATTATATAATTTTTTTGACATGCAAGATAGTCTTGTGGCATGTGTAGACATAAATGGTCTAATGAAGGCTCTCAGAATTAATTACAACCCTGATGAGTGGAAACTGTTTATTGATTCGTAAAATGTTGAGTTTAAAAGTAGTGCTTTTACATATTGATAATGAGTTTCTTTCTATTCCAGTTGGGCATAGTGTGCATATGAAAAAGTCATACCAAAACATGAACATTTTACTAGAAGCCATCAAATACAATGACTCTCAATGGCAGATTTGTGGCGACTTGAATGTGTTTGCACTGCTATTAGGTATGCGGCTAGGGTACACAAAATATTGCTGCTCTCTCTGTGAATGGGATAGGCGAGCTCGTGCATCTCATTACAGCAAACGTGAATGGCCCACAAGAAAATCTCTTCAACCAGGTACAAAGAACATTAAGAGTGAACCTCTAGTGACCCTGAGATGATTCTGCTCACGCCCTTGCACAGCAAATTGGGTCTCATGAAAAACTTTGCTAAGGGAATGAACAAATATGGTGACCCGTTTAAGTACTTAAGCAAAAATTCTCTTACTTAAGTGATGCTAAAGTGAAGGAGGGCATCTTTGTACGACCACAGATTCGTGCTTTTTGGAGAGCATATTTTAATGGAATAATACTAGAAACACTGGAACACGTGAGGCAGTACTCACCTTACGACTAATCTTAGAAGAAAGATTAAGGAAAGGCAAACCTACGTTTCTAGCATTTGTAGACTTAGAGAAAGCTTTTGACAATGTTGACTGGAATACTCTCTTTCAAATTCTAAAGGTGGCAGGGGTAAAATACAGGGAGCGAAAGGCTATTTACAATTTGTACAGAAATCAGATGGCAGTTATAAGAGTCGAGGGACATGAAAGGGAAGCAGTGGTTGGGAAGGGAGAAAGACGGGGTTGTAGCCTCTCCCCGATGTTGTTCAATCTGTATATTGAGCAAGCAGTAAAGGAAACAAAAGAAAAATTTGGAGTAGGTATCAAAATTCATGGAGAAGAAATAAAAACTTTGAGGTTCGCCGATGACATTGTAATTCTGTCAGAGACAGCAAAGGACTTAGAAGAGCAGTTGAATGGAATGGACAGTGTCTTGAAAGGAGGATATAAGATGAACATCAACAAAAGCAAAACAAGGATAATGGAATGTAATCTAATTAAGTCGGGTGATGCTGAGGGAATTAGATTAGGAAATGAGACACTTAAAGTAGTAAAGGAGTTTTGCTATTTGGGGAGCAAAATAACTGATGATGGTCGAAGTAGAGAGGATATAAAATGTAGACAGGAAAATGCCAAGGAAAGCGTTTCTGAAGAAGAGAAATTTGTTAACATCGAGTATAGATTTGTCAGGAAGTCATTTCTGAAATTATTTGTATGGAGTGTAGCCATGTATGGAAGTGAAACATGGACGATAAATAGTTTGGACAAGAAGAGAATAGAAGCTTTCGAAATGTGGTGCTACAGAAGAATGCTTAAGATTAGATGGGTAGATCACATAACTAATGAGGAAGTATTGAATAGGATTGGGGAGAAGAGAAGTTTGTGGCACAACTTGACCAGAAGAAGGGATCGGTTGGTAGGACATGTTCTGAGGCATCAAGGGATCACCAGTTTAGTATTGGAGGGCAGCGTGGAGGGTAAAAATCGTAGAGGGAGACCAAGAGATGAATACACTAAGCAGATTCAGAAGGATGTAGGTTGCAGTAGGTACTGGGAGATGAAAAAGCTTGCACAGGATAGAGTAGCATGGAGAGCTGCATCAAACCAGTCTCAGGACTGAAGACCACAACAACAACAACAATACTAGGTGATGAGAAGCATGCATGTGAATGTTTAGAGGCACTCTGTTTACAGTTCTTAGAGAAAAAACGAGCAATAAATTACAAGGAGTTTGTAGATAACATGTTGTCATCTTATGAAAAACTTGGTTGCAACGTGTCATTGAAAATTAATTTCTTAGATTGTCATCTTGACTTCTTCCCCAAAGATTGTGATGCGGTAAGTGATGGTCATGGGGAACGATTCTATCAAGATTTGCCACATTTGAGAAAAGGTATGCCGGAAAGTGGAACCCTACTGTTTTAGCAGATTACTGATGGACTGTCATTAGGGATGTTCCTGAGTGTGTACATAAACGTCAAACTAAGCGAAAACGGCCATCTTCCGAATTTATCTCTGAACAAAATATGTAATTGTATGTACTGTACATATGGACATTTAACATTTGTAATCCTCTATATACATTTGTGACCAGTTAATTTATATATTTTCTTTTGTGCTTTACATAGTTCTGCTACAAAGCAGAATTGGTTCAAATGGCTCTGAGCACTATGGGACTTAACTACTGTGGTCATCAGTCCCCTAGAACTTAGAACTACTTAAACCTAACTAACCTAAGGACATCACACACACCCATGCCTGAGGCAGGATTCGAACCTGCGACCGTAGCAGTCGCGCGGTTCCGGACTGCGCGCCTAGAACCGCTAGACCACCGCGGCCGGCCAAAGCAGAATTAGAAAGTATTTTCATTCATGTAGTATTATCTTCATTTTTTATTAATATTTAACTTCTGTACTTCCAGAATGGCACTGACATTTATCAATGCATAATACGTAACATAATTCAAGTAATTATTCACTTAAAATTTGTTGTGCTGAATCTTAGAACATGAATGCATATTTAGTTAGTAGGTTATTTATACAAAAATGTAGATTAGTTTTCTTGAAAAACTAGAGCTGGATATTTATGAAGATGATGATTTTGTATCATTTAAAACTGAAATAAACATAACTAACTCAAAATCATACAACTTACATATATTCACTTCAAATTTGTTGCTCAGTGTTATTAGAAACCATTTGTTTGAAACATTACTTGAATGTTTTCGCCAAATACGAGAGGTGTTCAATAAGTAATGCAACACTTTTTTTCCTCGGCCAGTGTCAGCAGCGCTGGAACATGCGGACACCCTAATTCGAAGTGATCACAATCAAACACCTCGCTGCACTACTGCACGTCTGTATTGGTAGCGCTGACACACTTATCCACCAGTTGGGGAGCTTATAAAACTTCATTAGACTGTTCTTCCTCTTCTACGCTACAGCTCGGATCTCGTACTTTCCGATTCTTACCTTCCGATTTTCATCTGTTTCGCCCAATGAGGGATACGCTCGACGGGAAGCAGTACGTAGATGATGAGGTGGTTATTGATGCAGGAGGCATTCGCTCCGACGTCGACCAGTAGAGTGGTACAGTGAGGCCATACAGGCCTTCCCAACAAGGTGGCGTAAGGCCGTCACACAGTACGATGATTATGCTGAAAAATAGGGTTTTGTAGCCAGAAGAGAGAGGAGTAATATGGTGTATTGGAATCCTGAATAAAAACACCCTTTTTCAGAAAAAAATACGTTGCAACATTTATTCAACGCATCTCGTACCTTTGCTACAAGCCCAATAGTATGTAGCGCAAGTACAATTAAGAAAGATTAAGAAAGACATGTGAGAAGATAACCAGTCGCAATAGCTAGTATGCAGTGCTATTTGCTGCAGACAAATATGTTGTACAATGTATTTGCCGTTTGTAATGGAGATGCTTTAAAATTTACCGGTGACATCATACTTCTCTCAGAGACGGACTATTTGAAAGAGCAAATGGACGGAATGGATAATAAATTGAAAAAGAGGTTATAAGATGAACATCAAGAAATTAAAGCAAGAGCAATGGAGTGTGAACAAATTAAATCGGGAGATCCTGAGGCAGTTAGATTAGGAAATAAAACAGTAAAAGTAGTTGATGTGTTTTGCCATTAGAGCATCAGAATAACTGACTAGTCGAAGTAGGAAGGATATAAAACGCAGACCGGCAATAGAATGAAAAGAGTTTCTGAGAAAGAGCATAATTGTAACGTCTGTTGGGGATTAATATTGCAACAAGTGTTTTCTGAAGGTATTTGTCTGAAGTATAACTTCGTATGGAGACAAAACATAGCAGTGAACAGCACAGAGAAGAAAAGAGTGGAAGCTTTTGAAATGTGGTGCTACAGAAGAATGCTGGAAATTAGACGGGTAGATCGAATGGTTAATAAGAAGGTACTGCCTCGAATTAGGGAGGAAATAATTTTATGCCACAACTTAATTAAAAGAAGGGATTTGTTCGTAAGGATACATCCTGAGACAGGAAATAATGCTTTGTTTGCTAATGGAGGGAAGTCTGGGGCACGAAAATTGTAGAGGGAGTCTTAAGCACAATAGTAAGCATGTTCAAATGGATGTAGGTTGCATTTGTTACGGAGAGATGAGGCTTGCACAGGATAGACCAGTGCGCAGAACTGCATCGCACCTGGCTCTAGAGTGAGAATCACAACAAAAATTCTTGGCATGTAGCCTTCTAAAATATAAATCTGTACGTAAAATAATCAGAAAACACTTCACATGGTAGTGTGAATCGGTTTGAAATGTCGAAGTACGCTTGGCTACGGGAGTTTTTCTGAATGCTTTCTGAATTTCTCAGCGAGCGGACAGGCGAGGCACAGAGGAAGAGTGAGATCAAAGGGAAGAAAAGTGGGAGTCTTCGGGAGAAACTTCCGCAAACCCCTAGAGTGCATGATGGGGCGGCGTACGTGTCTTGAGCGTCGCGTGAGGGTGCCACCTGTTGCTCCAACACAGCAGTCGTTGCCTTGTTCTGGGCTTCCGTGACGTCACGCAAGAGCTCTATCAGTGCAGGAACATCACTGGCACCTGCTCAAAAATGTGACAACACTCCCTGTAACACAATCGTCGTGTATCTTCTTCAGAAGCATCTGATGTCCTCTGCTACCACGGGGAAAGTAAATTTTTGGTACAATAATTTAATGTCGCCTAATTTGACTCGCCATTACAGCTGTACAACCATGGTAGTAGATGGGACCGTACATGAACTGTCTCTTGATTTTAAGGATGCCGGTACTTTGACGTAAATAGAGGGTAGGCAAAATGAAACCAGCACGACAAATATGTCATGCAACGTAAGAAAAAAAATGGTTCAAATGGCGTTGGGCACTATGGGACTTAAAATCTTAGGTCATCAGTCCCCTGGAACTTAGAACTACTTAAACCTAACTAACCTAAGGACATCACACACATCCATGCCCGAGGCAGGATTCGAACCTGCGACCGTAGCAGTCCCACGGTTCCGGGCTGCAGCACCTAGAACCGCACGGCCACCACGGCCGGCATGCAACGTAAGACAGGCAACCTAACTTACCTCGTCCACAGTGAGTTCGGATGACGTAAGTCGGGCTGCCTATCTAGAGGGGAAGAGAAATTGACGCCTTCCAAATGTAAAATTTTTTGTGATATAAGGTACATTTTTTAAAAATATATCGTAGCTGGAGAGCTAATACGTTTATAGTGTATGTGTATACTCACATGTATTGTGTCAACAGTGAAACACTGACATTGCACAGTCCTGACTGATGACGCGTATATTAATGTTTTTCTACATGTGCTACATTTTTTAAAACATTGTTTATTTCTGCCTGTAAATTTCTTACTGTCCAAGTAATAGACGTAATACTGTTTCAGTATAATAAAATTAGCCGTCTACATTTCAAAATTACTTGATGTTTCACCATTTTTCTCAATTTTCCTGTAGCTCCTACAGTTTTTAAACTGTACACACTTACGTTCATTACCTCATTATACTCGTTTATTCAATTAAAAATGTTTCTGATTTAAAAATGTAAGCTAAAGGAGTAGAAAAATAAGTGATAATGAATGTTACTACTTTGACATGTCCTATATTACACGTACATTTACTGTACACAATGTAATCTTACAGGATCAAATAATTTAATTCAATTCAATTGAAGAAGGCAATGGAAATCACTGCATTAAAGACACATAATGTAATTTCACAGGACATATGGCATGTAATTGAGAAAGCGTCTTGATGATATCTCCATTGGCAAAAAAATTCCGGACAAGTCCCCTAATCGGGTCTCTGGGAGGGGACTGCCAAGGAGGATGTAACCGTGAGAAAAAGATGGAATAACCCTCGAAGGGATAACGTTCTACGAATTGGGGCGTGCAATGTCGTAGGAAAGCTCTAAAATATCGAAACAGAAATGCAAAAGCTTCAGCTAGAAATAGTGGGGGCCAGTGAAATGAAATGGAAAGAAGATACTTACTTCTGGTCAGACCAATATAGGTTAATATCAACAGCAGTAGAAAATGGTTACGGGAGCAGGATTCCACATGAACAGAAAAGTAGGGCACAGTGTGAGCTACTGTGAACAGTTCACTGACAGTATTGTCCTCATCAGATGCAACAGCAAACCAATGCTGACAATTATAGTTGAGGTGGACAAGCCAACACAGCAAGTAGAAGATGGGGAGATGGAAAAAGTATACGATGATAGTGAAGGGGTATTTCAGTATTTAAATGGAGAAAAATCTAATAATCATTGGGGACTGGAACGCCGTTGTAGGTGAAGGACTACAAGAAAGAATAAGAGTTTGGCATTAGGAACGAGATAGGAGAAAGTCCAGTTGAGTTCCACAATAAATTTAAGATGGCAATACGGAATACGCAGTTGCAACTCGGCATTTTTCAAATTAAAACCGGTGTCAGAGATGGACGAGATGAAAAGTTACAAAAAAATGGTAGTACTGTTATGGAGAGCGAAGACCTTCAGATATGTAATTTGGCAGTTCGCCACTGAACTGCTGAGCTCTTACGTCAAGAGAACACATTTAAACTTTGTCAACCCATTCACAAAACTCCAAGTAGCTTGTAATTAATAAACAAAGGGAGAAATATTTAGGTAAAGTAGGATGTATTAAGGTATAAACAATGTAGATTTAGGGATGGATTGCGAAAGTCGTTTATTTTCTGAAATCTTACGATTCGTTGCAGGAGGATACTAAGTTATCCTATGTTCTATACCTCATATCTGGCCTACACTTTCTTACATTTTGTAGCCCCATTTTCTACTAAGAAAACAGAAACATCTCTCCTTTTCAAGCAGTACCCAGAGGGCAAGAAAAATAAGTGCACTGTAAAATATTTCATACACCTTAAGACAGACAACCCAACTTACTTCTTCCACACTTGGAGCAGCTGAAGCAAATTGGCTTGCATAAAATACACTGATGAGGCGAAGGAGTATGGCCACGTCCTTAATAGATTGTTTGGGAGTCTTTGGAACGGAATACATTACTGATTCAGCGTATCAGGGATCCGACAGTTTGTTGGTAGCTTTGTGGAAGTATGTGACATCAGATGTCTACGCACAGGTCATGTAATTCGCCTAAATAACGGGCCTCTAATCAGTGTACGTGGTGATGGATCCCGATACTGACACAGATGGGTTACATAGGATTCACGTCAAACGAATTTGGTCGCCGAGACATCAAACCACGGAAACACGTTTCTGGCACCGAGACACGAACAATTATACTGCTGAAAGATGACATCGCCGTCGGGAAAGACATTAAGCATGAACGGGTGCAGATGGTTCGCAGCCGTCAGCGTGTCTTCTATTAGTACTACAGGTCCCATTCAAGCGCAGGACATCTCTCACAGCATAAAACTGCTCCCACCAGCCTGCTTCCGAGGCGCGCTGCTTGTTTCGAGTCGCCGTTCACTTCGATGACAGCGTTTATGGAGACGCCTTCCAACGTAGTGTAGCAAAACTGTGATTCCCCCTAAGGGCCGCCACGTTTCCAGTGATCGACTGTTGAATCCCGATAGTTCGGTGCCCACTGCATTGATGATATCGTTGAGTCAACATGTGAAAACGTAGGGGTGGTCTACTGCGATGGGCCGTATTCAGCAATGTATAATGAACTGCGTGCTCCGAAACACTTGGGCATGAGGCAGCATTCTGCTCTTTCGGCAGAGATGCCACAGACCACCATCTACCCCATTTAACACAGCAACAAGCCTCCGAACCCCACATTCTGTGAATAGTCAAATGGTTCAAATGGCTCTGAGCACTATGGGACTCAACTGCTGTGGTCATAAGTCCCCTAGAACTTAGAACTACTTAAACCTAACTAACCTAAGGACATCACACACATCCATGCCCGAGGCAGGATTCGAACCTGCGACCGTAGCGGTCGTGCGGCTCCAGACTGTAGTGCCTTTAACCGCTCGGCCACTCCGGCCGGCAAGTGAACAGTCGTGGACGTACAAATATGTAGCGCCTAGTGGTAGTTTCCCAGTCCTTCTACCTCTTTCTGTAGATGCTCAGGATAGTAGCACGTGAATATTCGACCATGTTCGCCGTTTTCGAGATATTCATTCACAGGCTCTGTGTAATAATTATTGTCCTTTTGGCAGTGTTGCTTATCTCAATGGATTTCCCTATTTGCAGTCCATACCTTTGTTACGGCGATCCCCCGTCCGTGTGTACTCCGCCTATACACTGAAGCGCCAACGAAATTGTTACAGGCATGCGTAGAACGTGATGTTACAGTTGGCGCGCGAGCGATGCGACACAGCATCTCCGAGGTAGCGATGAAGTGGGGATTTTCCCGTACGACCATTTGACGAGTGTACCGTGAATACTAGGAATCCGGCAAAACACCAAATCTCCGACGTCGCTGCGGATGGAAAAAGATCCCGCAGGAACGAGAGCAAAGAGGATCGTTCAACGTGACAGTGCAACCCTTCCGCAAATTGCTGCAAATTTCAGTGCTTGTCCATCAATAAGTGTCAGAATATGAACCATTCAACGAAACATCATCGACATGGGCTTTCGGAGCCGAAGGTCCACTTGTGTACACTTGATGACTGCACGACACAAAGCTTTACGTCTCGCCTGGGACCGTCAACACCGACATTGGACTGTTGATGACTGGAAATATATTGTCTGGTCCGACGAGTCTCGTTTAAAATTGCATCGAGCGGATGCATGAGTACGTGTGTGGAGACAACCTCACGAATCCATTGATCCTGCATGTCAGCAGGGGACTGTTCAAGCTGGTGGAGGCTCTATAATGGTGTTGAGCGTGTGCAGTTGCAATGATATGGGGCCCCGATACGTCTAGATACAACTCTGAAAGGTGACACGTACGTAAGCATCCTGTCTGATCACCTGCATCCATTCATGTCCATTGTGCATTCCGACGGACTTTGGCAATTCCAGCACGACAGTGCGACACACGTCCAGAATTGCTGCAGAGATGCTCCAGGAACACTCTTCTGAGTGTAAACACTTCCGCTGACCACCAAATTCCCAGACAAGAACATTGTTGAGCATGTGTGGGATGCCTTGCAACGTGCTGTTCACAAGAGATCTCCTCCCACTCGTATCTTACGGATTTATGGACAGCCCTGCAGGATTCATGTTGTCAGTTCCCTCCAGCACTACTTCAGATATTAGTAGAGTCCATGCCACGTCGTGTTGCGGCACTTCTGAGTGCACGCTGGGGCCCTACACGATGTAAGGCAGGTGTACCAGTTTCTTTAGCTCTTCAGTGTATAATTCTGTTACCGCGACACGTGCCCGCAAAGCCACCAGGCGGCATCCAATGTCGCAGTGGTCATAATGTTCTGGCTTATCTGTTTCATTTCCAGGCGTTTTATTTGGCCTAGCCTTTCTCTCACGTTCTATCTAAAAAGTTAAGCATTGAAACAATAAAGCAGATATAATATCTCTCCACAGTTTACTTACTGACCGAAGCGAGATCAACGCATTCACACTCTTTTTTAAGCTGTTGCGTGCTGTAAGCGGCTAACTACCGCTTCTTAGACTTTTGAAATAAGGAAAAATTAGTTGTTATTTATAAATGTGCTGACCTGAATCTTGATGACGTGCTAGTGAGATGAGTAGTCCTGAAATGTGGGCTAACGGTAGAACCTTTCAGACAAGGTGACCTGATATAAATGATAGGAGAGTAAATGATATGAAAACGGATGATGAGTGTTAGGAAAGATTAGGAGGCCATATGTAGATGGTTGGAGATGAGTATCATAGCAATTACGCACGAGGAAAGAGTTTGGTTGGAAGTTTCACTAGGAACTGTAGAGGTAGGATTGGTAATAGGTGATAGGGTAGGTATCAATAATTATTTCATGCTGTGCTTGGCGATAACAACTTTGTTAACAATGGTAACTGCATGGATGTGACATAATAAATGGTGTCCAATGGGTCCGTCATTCGGTTTCGTCTCATATCTGATTTGTCCGGAACACTTCATATCGAGTTCCCTTTTTTTTTTCATTCTACAAACACCAGCGACGTAGCATTGCAGCGTCAAAATTGCGCAGTGAAGTTAAACGTTGCAGTTTCTGTTGGCAGCGCCGAGTGCCGAATACGTCGCCATTTCCCCTCACACTTCTCGCCACGCTGCAATGACTAATCTTGTCATTTAGATTTTTGTTCATCACTTTCAGCAACAGTTTTTGAAGAAAAAATGTTTTTAACGCACCTGGTGTGCATTTTCTTCACAACGGAAATCTTGTTATTCCAGTTTCACAGCCACCAATCAGCGCAATTGGATTTCTTCCTTGTGCCACCTATACTTGCTTCAGACAGTAAAAGGGAAAGACTGGACGTGATGAAAGCTCAAAAAGTAGTAAGACTGGTTCCCATAGTGAAAATAGAATTATGTTCTACTAAAATTTC
Organism: Schistocerca piceifrons; assembly: GCF_021461385.2. Classification (NCBI taxonomy): domain Eukaryota; kingdom Metazoa; phylum Arthropoda; class Insecta; order Orthoptera; family Acrididae; genus Schistocerca; species Schistocerca piceifrons. Next base: position 936,875,450 of record NC_060139.1, on the reverse strand, counting down.
AAAAGAACATTTTCAACTACTTACCGAAAATTGCGAAAAAATATATTACAAAATAAAAATATCAGCACTCGACATTGCCATTGCGATATCTATATATCAGAGAAAAGGCTGTCGCCGACATATATATCGCTATTTTAGGCATTTGGCTACGAGGCGCAGCGCTCAACGCTTTGACAGCGCGTAGTGCTCTGTGGAGCTGTCTCGTGTTGCTGCATATACAAGGCGAAGCATTCTCTGACACGTGTGCTTTCGAACTGAAAAGTCGTCTTGACTTGTGCATTTCTTTCTGTGCTGCGTCTAGTTGATATGCCAGTCACACCGAGAGGACCTACGAAAATATCATCTTTCGTTCAGTTTGTTTAGAAAAGTCGTTCTGTGTGGGAGTATACTGTGAAACAGCATGCGAGGTCAGATGTGACCATCTTGGCGTGGAGGAAGATAATAATGGAAATTCATTTTATTTTATTTGTCGTATGATGATACAGAGCTTGGATCAAATACATAATTTTAAGAGTATACAGGGTAAGAAATAACAAGCAAAATACATGTACAGAATCAAATGTTCAGAGTATTATGCTAAATTATCTACACATTACACAAGTTCTTAGATTTATAAGTCCAATATGTTGATCCAGTTGAGCCCTTCAGGTGATGCATGGTGGATGTCATTAGTGATCCCCCAAACACTCGTTTCGGGCATTCACCAACAATGTGATTAATTGTTTGCAGGGAACTCCACAGTTACAATCTGGAGATGTTGCCCAGCCCCATTTGTGCTTTGGATATCCGCAGTTCCCTTGTCCTGTTCGGATGCGGTTGATGGTTCTCCACTGGCGTCTGGGGAGTGTGAAACCTGGAACTCGCATGGAAGGCTTTTCAACCAGATGACCGTTGAACACTGACGATTCTTCCCACTGAGTTCTCTATACTTCGTTGATGTTAAAGCCGGAGGCTTCAAGATGTCGTGCAGTTCGCTAAGATGGTTTTCTTGACTTCAAAAAATGGTTCAAATGGCTCTGAGCACTATGGGACTTAACATCTATGGTCATCAGTCCCCTAGAACTTAAAACTACTTAAACCTAACTAACCTAAGGACATCACACAACACCCAGTCATCACGAGGCAGAGAAAATCCCAGACCCCGTCGGGAATCGAACCCCCTGAACACGGGCGCGGGAAGCGAGAACGCTACCGCACGATCACGAGCTGCGGACTCTTGACTTCAGACGCTGATGTTCTGCTATTAATATATCGCTGTTTACGGGTAGCTGGGGGTTCTTCCGAATGTTTCTCCAGGTCTTCAGGAGAGCATCTGATCTTCGTGGAGGTGGAGGTTGGATGTTACTTAAAACTGGTAGCCATGGTGTTTGAGTGCTACGTATGCAGCCTGTGATAAGTCGCATGGTCTGGTTGAGTTGCGCATCTATCTTGCTACAGTGAGCACTGTTCATCCAAGTTGGACAACAGTATTCAGCGACAGAGTATGATGGTGCCAAAGCAGTTGATATTAGGGTTTGAGCGCTGGAACCCCAGGAGGTACCAGCAAGCTTCTGAAGGACATTACTACGGGTCTTCACTTTTGCGGCCACGTTGGAGAGATGTTGTCGGAAAGCTAGGGACCTATCGAGTGTTATTCCGAGGTACTTCGGAACTTCTGGTTTATAGTCAGAGTGTCTGTTTCGTAGGTGGAAGTAACAGATTTCTGAAGGTTCAGGTAGAGGCATCAATTCCTGAAGTATGTGTCCAGGATTTCCATGTCGGCAATTAATGTGCTTTCAGCAGTGGTGAAACGGGAGCTCTCGGTTAACAGAATCTATGAATTTCCTTGAGGTTGTGGCTGGCAGGTCATAAATGTATAAATTGAAAATGAGAGGGGCCAATACAGATCCTTGAGGTAGTCCGTCACTCACTTTGAAGACTTTGCTTCTGTCGTTATCAGAGTAAATCTGGAAAAGTCTGTTGCTTGGCATGTTGCTGGGTAGGTTTGTGAGTTTCCGAGGCTGAATGATGCTTACAAATTTTAGGAGAAGGCCTTCTCGCCATACGATGTCTTACGCGGCGGATAGATCCAAGAAAGCAGCTATGCTCACGCATTTCTTCTTACACCCATTTTCATTATGGGTTGTTAATGCAAACACTAGGTCATTACATCTACTACCAGGCTTGAATCCAGCTTGCTCTATGGGTATTTGTTTGCTAATCGTTTCATAGATCCTGTTGTAGATGAGTCGTTCAAGTAGTTCGTAAGTAACACTTAACAGGGCTATTGGGCGGTAACTTTCTACTTTTGTTGGGTCTTTGTTCGGTTTAAGGGTAATGGGAATGAAAGAACCAGACAAGAATGTGCTGTCGAATATGTACCAGCATTAAAACTTATTATCTTCGTTGTTGCCGTTCCTTATTCGGATAGCAAAATTACAACTTTGGTCGCTGATTGTAAAATGTTAATAGTATTCTAAAAATTACTTCATTGGAAACCGAAATGGAGGAACCCCTATCTAAGGTTCTGGAAATGTGAATTGTGGATATACAAACTGAACAGGCCCAGTTTGTGTCCTGCTTCGTCGGAGTACTTGATGCACAACCTGAGCTGTGCCACTAGTATAGTTGTTGCTGAATATCGTACCCCAGTAGGGCAACACACTGCTGATACAAGGAAACTAGACACTAAAATCCACACCGATCCCTTGGCTGCACACCATCAGTGATACTTCACCACCTGGATTGCGACCCCGAGAAGACTTTCCAATTCATACAGCCTTATATGACACTCCTCCAGACAGTTTGATATCACGTACTCCAGTGTGGCGAAATGGAAAAAACAACTTTTGATATGAAGAGAAGTGAATGGATACGACAAAACAGGATAAGGACCGGTCACGCCAGGTGCAGTGCTCTGATGCACAACTGGGAACTCCAGGTCTCTCCAGCCTGTGGCTGTGGGGCCCAAGAACAAAGCGTTGAGCATTCTGTCAGAGACTGCCTTCTGAGCAAGTACCCAGGACCACTCAGTGAATTTATTAGTGCTGCTGATTCTGCTATCAATTAGATTTATTCAGTAAATGTTGAACTCTGATTAAATGTATCTACTTTCATTAACAGACCTTATTTTGTAGTTTAAATGTACTCCTTCTATCATTATTCAATTATTAACTTTAATAATCTGAACATATTAGCTTGCTGCCCAAATCCTTAAATGTATAATCGTAAACTGTGTATATTTCTCAATATTTGCTGCTGTGGCCATACAATAAGTAAATAAATAAATAAATAAATACGAGGGCAGTTCAATAAGTAATGCAACATATTTTTTTTCTCGGCCAATTTTGGTTGAAAAAAACGGAAATTTCTTGTGGAATATTTTCAAACATTCCCGCTTCGTCTCGTATAGTTTCATTGACTTCCGACAGGTGGCAGCGCTGTACGGAGCTGTTAAAATGGCGTCTGTAACGGATGTGCGTTGCAAACAACGGGCAGTGATCGAGTTTCTCTTGGCGGAAAACCAGGGCATCTCAGATATTCATAGGCGCTTGCAGAATGTCTACGGTGATCTGGCAGTGGACAAAAGCACGGTGAGTCGTTGGGCAAAGCGTGTGTCATCATCGCCGCAAGGTCAAGCAAGACTGTCTGATCTCCCGCGTGCGGGCCGGCCGTGCACAGCTGTGGCTCCTGCAATGGCGGGGCGTGCGAACACACTCGTTCGAGATGATCGACGGATCACCATCAAACAACTCAGTGCTCAACTTGACATCTCTGTTGGTAGTGCTGTCACAATTGTTCACCAGTTGGGATATTCAAAGGTTTGTTCCCGCTGGGTCCCTCGTTGTCTAACCGAAAACCATAAAGAGCAAAGGAGAACCATCTGTGCGGAATTGCTTGCTCGTCATGTGGCTGAGGGTGACAATTTCTTGTCAAAGATTGTTACAGGCGATGAAACATGGGTTCATCACTTCGAACCTGAAACAAAACGGCAATCAATGGAGTGGCGCCACACCCACTCCCCTACCAAGAAAAAGTTTAAAGCCATACCCTCAGCCGGTAAAGTCATGGTTACAGTCTTCTGGGACGCTGAAGGGGTTATTCTGTTCGATGTCCTTCCCCATGTTCAAACGATCAACTCTGAAGTGTATTGTGCTACTCTTCAGAAATTGAAGAAACGACTTCAGCGTGTTCGTAGGCACAAAAATCTGAACGAACTTCTCCTTCTTCATGACAACGCAAGACCTCACACCAGTCTTCGCACCCGAGAGGAGCTCACAAAACTTCAGTGGACTGTTCTTCCTCATGCACCCTACAGCCCCGATCTCGCACCGTCGGATTTCCATATGTTTGGCCCAATGAAGGACGCAATCCGTGGGAGGCACTACGCGGATGATGAAGAAGTTATTGATGCAGTACGACGTTGGCTCTGAGATCGACCAGTGGAATGGTACCGTGCAGGCATACAGGCCCTCATTTCAAGGTGGCGTAAGGCCGTAGCATTGAATGGAGATTACGTTGAAAAATAGTGTTGTGTAGCTAAAAGATTGGGGAATAACCTGGTGTATTTCAATGCTGAATAAAACAACCCCTGTTTCAGAAAAAAAATGTGTTGCAGTACTTGTTGAACTGCCCTCGTAAATAGAGTGCCTGATACTGTTGCTCCAAAAATGGAAACTATCTGGACCAATTCTGAGGAATTCCTGGAATTTGTGTTCGTGTTGACAGAGCTCACGAGAAACTTCAGCCAAAATATGTTTGATATTAATAGCATTGTACGGGTGCACCCAGTACTTCCTTCTCTTTTTCTGTTGAGTTTTAAATTTTGATACCCACAATAACGTCCTCTTCAATATGCTCATGATTGCAACTGAGCCAGAGGCGTGGTTCGTGCTGTCTTGTTGTTCGTCGTAATGCAAGTCCCATTATATTATCGTATCACATATCGTGTCGCCCCAATTAGAATGCGAGTGTGGCACCGATGAGTGTCGCGTCGCGAGACCTTTATTACGAGGGCAAATCACAAAGTCTTTGCCCCCAATTTTATTAGCTAAAGTAAGGTACATGCAGACACTATTTTTCCACATAGTATTCACACCGTTTCACAGATTTGTCCTATCGCAGCACTAAATTTTAGATGCCCCTGCGGTAGAATTTGTCCGGCTGACAATGGAAAACAGCGCCGACTAGGGCGCCTTGGCACGGTTCGCGCCGCTTCCCCCGTCGGAGGTTCGAGTCCTCCCTTGGGCATGGCTGCGTGTGTTGTCCTTAGCGTAAGTTGGTTTAAGTTAGATTAAGCAGTGTGTAAGCTTAGTGACCGATGACCTCAGAGTTTGGTCCCATAGGAACTTATCACAAATTTTCAAATTTGACAGTGGAACCACCGTTGGACTGTTGTCTAGGCTTCTTCGTTACTTGTGAATCGCTGTCGTACGAGGAACTTCTTCAGCATTTCGGAAACGTGGAAATCACTAGGGGTGAGGTCTGGGCGGTATTCTGATTGCCACAAGTGGTCTAGCATTGTCTTGGAGTAGAATAACATCGAGAACTCCTCGGCCCCTTCGCCTGATAACAGCCCTCAGACTTGGGACAGTGTGTATCCGTAAATGTCAGCCTTGATTGTTGCACATTGAGGCGTGAAATCCAGCATGAGCATCCCACAGCTGTCCCAGAAGGGCATCAAAATCACTTTCCCAACAGATGGCGCTGAACTGAATTTTTTGTCACAGGCGAATCCGGATGTAGTGTAGCTTGGATTGCGGCGTGAAATGCAGTATCCGCGTTTCATCACTAATAACAGTTTGGTCGCCGGCCGCGGTGGTCTCGCGGTTCTAGACGCGCAGTCCGGAACCGTGCGACTGCTACGGTCGCAGGTTCGAATCCTGCCTCGGGCATGGATGTGTGTGATGTCCTTAGGTTAGTTAGGTTTAAGTAGTTCTGAGTTCTAGGGACTGATGACCACGGCTGTTAAGTCCCATAGTGCTCAGAGCCATTTGAACCATTTGAACAGTTTGGTCCTGGAAGCCTTCACCCTCTTTGGATTACCGTTCCAGATGATTCAATGAAGACATCGGTCGCTTGCCTTTCATCATGTCTTCAAACTGCTTAGGCAACCACCGACATGCAGCGAGTTAAACGCTCGAACCCTCGAACCCTCGGACCCTCGAACCCGTTCAGAAGTGACACCTTTGACTTCGAACGCTCGGAAGCGCACGAAGCCACGCTTAGACTAACACTTGATCATAGAAATAACACTGGACTATGTCATTACCGTGCAAAACTCCGCACTTGTCTGCTAGCGCCATCAGACTGTGGCATGTTGTAGCTGCCCTAACATGTACTCGAGCTCCGTGAATGGTGTAGCTGCAGTATGGATGTGTCTCTTGGGGTGTTCTCATGTGTTTACTGTACAAACTATGTACAGTGATATGATGAAAAATAATCCTACGAATGTGTTCGAAATATCAGGGACAAAGTTGCGGCGTGCTCAATATAGAAATGAAATCGGGGTCGAGGACATAGAGTTCGCAGATATATTACATAACACAATTATTCATAAACGTATGGGGATGACTCAAAAACACACAACATTATGCTGGATAGATATACTGATATTTAAGGACAGGAAGAACTGGAATTTGAAGGTAGCTGTTCAAACAGTACACGACGTTCATCCCCAGAGCAACAGGCACACAGTCCAGTGAAAGAAAGTACGACCTGTCTCCACCAAACAGTCGAGGCCAGGTGTAGTAGAAGATATTGATGACAGACTGCTAGAGAATATTTATAAAGACTATTAAACTCGTGGCTTCGTTTTCTACAGCAGACTAATGGGGCTATAGAGCATTAAACTATGTAAAATTGCAGATTAATTCTAAATTATGTATCTAGCAAGAAACACGCAGCAGCTCGTTTCTGTCGAAACATACTGTCGCCATTACAAACTGTAAAAGGGCGTGTAATATCACAAATTGGTAGAGCGACGTCGTATGGGTCTACAGTTCAGTATTGGCATCTGCAAATAAGGTCACTAAAATGTCTAAAATGGTTGTCTTTGATTATTTAAAACCTTCGATTTCTTTTATCGACAATATTAAGTTTGAATATGGCATTTTACCCAGGCAAAGGAGATGATAGTAGTATAAGTCAGAAAGCACAACATTTTGTAGAGGATAGTGACAGTTTCTAGAGGATAGTGGCAAGAGTCAATTGTAGTATGGAATGTCTTCGTCATCAACACTGTCTCTCAGAGGAGAGAAAACTACAGGTAGTGTGTTGTAGTCTGTACATAGCATCACATACAGCTACACAAATGATGTGGCTTTATCAGTGGCAGGCAGAGTAACAAAAAAGTTGTACGTCTGTTTCCGAGAGGCACAAGGCTCTTTCGGGCCAAATATTTCAATGGAACTTTAAAAAAAAACTGTCCACGAAACGTTCATGTAGAGGCAAGCAAAAGGGGAAAAATGACTAAAGATTACATGAAACGTTTTCTAACTTGAGTCCCTGAACAAGCGCAAAGAACCTATTGCTATTTGATTCCAGGTCAGGTCATGTAGATCGTACCCTTCTAGATACAAGTTTTCCAGACAGAAATGTTATGCTGAACATTTTATATTGCTAACTAAAAAAGGAAAAATTCCAACCCCCTGATGTCTGTTCTTTCGGCAATATGATTTGTATATCAGAAGGACGGCTGATTTTGCAAGACTACATTGTACATTATCGTTATTTCGTCATCAAACTTCATTCTGTGATTTACAATGAGTTCTCTGCACCAAAGTACACGCCTATGTTACAATATGCATGGTGAAAGCCAGGTTATGACACTGACATACCTATATCGTCATTTAAAAATTAAATTAGTATTGTTTCTCATATTGCTCTGCTTGAATCCGAAAGAGATTTTGAATGTAAAAATACGGATTTAGTGAGGTGTGCGCATTGTTTCCTTCCACTTTGTTTTAACCACTCACCGAAATCCCACATCTACACTGTGAGTACTAGTATAAGTACTATCACGTGTGTAGGGTATCTGTGTTTTGCGTTATTATAATTACTTCAAGTGTTTTGGCATTGTTGACTGAAAATATAATGATACACTGAAGTCATTGGATTACGTATCATTTTCCTCCCGTGGTACTGACATAATGTTAGTTTGTTTCTCTCTATGAAACTGTCACTTGTTTTTGCGTGGAAACATACAAGTAAATCCTGAACGTTCAACACGGGCGCTTCTCTGCGTCACTTTTTAATTTCTTTTGGTCGTTCGGGTGGAAACATCGTCTCTCTTCCTTTCGACTTTCTCCAGCTGCACGTTCCTCTGATTTCACACAGGCATTAATCTTTCTACGCATAGCACCCATACGACAGAAAAACACCTGTAAATTACTTACATACATACAAATTTACGTAATTCAAATACCGTAGACAATGTTAATGAAGCAAAAAGAAAGAGAAATGTTTAAATAGGCAAACAAAGAAAATTCCGCCACAATACGTTCTTTATTTTTGGCTTATTTAATCTGTTTTTCAGCGTTATGTTGAAAATGAAAATACATTTTTGTTACTTTATTAACATCACATTTCTCCACATTAAAGAAAAAAAAACGTTCCGTTAAAATTATTGAAGCCAGTTAACTGAAAAAATAGATCTGTAACCACACAGCTGGAAGTTTTCAAAGAAAGCATCGTCAGAACTTTCCCGAGACGTTACGCCGTCGATCCGCCAACAATTCATTGTAACGTGGAAACAGGCTGCCCGAGTTTGTATGTGAACGCGGAAGACAAACTGTCTTCATCACAACACCAGACATCTGACAATTACCGCATTTCATACTGGCATAAAAAGTTCCTTTTCCACTAAATTGTGAAGATATTTGTATTATTTCAAAATATCTATACGACTAAGACCTGCCACTGCAGGTATATCTAACACACATTTTGCCATTGTTTACAAGAGTGTCCCTGCTTGCATGTAACAGTGTATACCAGAGTAATGATCCGATGACTGAAACATGACTTTCATGGGTATCTCATCATAAGAGTTAGCATACTTGTCTGACGGTGCGCCTAACGTAGTTCTCCAATTATGTTTCTCAAAATCTTGCTGGTTTGGCCCCAGTAATTCTTTTTCCAACAGTAATGAAGCCCTCTTCAGACTGTCTTTATCCAGAATAGGGGTAAAAAATTTTATCCGATGACGCCAAATTTGTTGGCACTTTTGCCTCGAAAATCCTTACAAAAACGACGTATTTTGTTGTATCTTTTTTGCGTTACGTCAATAAAACTGTGTATTTTCGTAGTACACAAGCACAAGCACGAAACCATCAAATACGGCACCACAGCTTTGCAAACACGTTAATCAATACAGCTCCAGCTTAGTTTATGTTTATTAGTCCATCACTACACAGGACACGTGACGTCATATAAAGGCTTTCTGGAGGTACAGAAGAACATTGAAAATGTTTGTTTCAATATTTATTCAATATCATTTTTTTTCTGTTTTGTCGATGAGGTTTGTGCTCACAACCTGATCAGCCATACGTGCAGGTTACGTTGAAAGCCAATATTTTCGTTGTGAGTTAGCCAAGCCAATGAACGCAATTCCATAAAAAGCTATCGTACTACTTGTGCAGCATGGTTTAAGTTCTTTCGTCTATCATAGCTCTATGTGTCTACGTGTTCTGTGCTTTTTATTGACTGATAGCAGCAAACCAACCACACATCATGTTGAATTACCAATTGCAAAAACAAATCGTCTTCTTCGGTGGTTTTCGTATTTATATTTGCGCTGTATAGTTCAGCTGCACCCCAAAAGAAAAAATCAGGTGTTGTTAGGTCAGGTGATCGTGGAGGCCAAAGTGCCTGTGAAATTATGCGATCACCAAAAACATCAGCAAGCAGTGACATTGAAACGCAAGCTGTATGCGCAGTTGCACCACCTTGTTGAAAATAACCGTTCAGTATTTGACTTAACACAAGTTCTCCTATGAATGGGTACAGAATATCACTGCAGTATCGTTGTGCGTTTATTGTTTTGTTGAAAAATATGGGAAGTAACCCAGGCAGGCGAACAATGATACGGCACGCGCGGCTAACAGTCATACGGCACTGCGGAGAGACGTTTTGAACACCCTGTGCTATTCAGCCGCATTAATGTTTTCCATCATTTAGAGCAAGCTGCCATTTATCACACGAATAATGATGGCAGCGCGACTACAAATGTAAAGTCTACATTCTCTAGTGGGAGTCAGAAACTGTATTGATACTTAAGATAATTATCGTTTATTTTTCAGACTGTTGCAGATTTCTGATTAGATTACATGTTTCGATCACTCGGGATCAACTTCAGTTGTAAGTAGTTGCGTCAGCAAACCGTCTTGTCTGCTGGGAACCACATATCACAGTAAGTCAACTGAGACTCAACAACAAATGAGAGTTATCTTAAACGAAGCCATTATTCGCAATCTAGAGCGTCTTGTGAAACTTATGACCTTTGCTTTATTCGTCGCGACTTGTTTCCTAAGGGACACGGTTTTGCAAGCCGATTTGGGAGCAGGTACGCGAATTTTGCTCTTGTGCTAGAATTTTAAGCACGTGGGAGCCAGAAGAGAATATGGAGAAAACTGAGTCCCCGATGTCCCCGCGAATTCAGCTCGAGATGACAATCCGGACTGCGGCCCCGTGGCCCAGTATTCCACGGGAGGTAGAAGAACTTGTCGGGAAGGGGGATGGGGAGAGGAGGCGGTGGAGGCGGCTGTAATGGCTCCCAGTCCCAAGCCGCTCCCACCCCCCCCTTCCCCAGGCTGGCGCGTGACGCAGTTTGGGGAACAATCCGCCCCACCTCCACCGCTTCACCGACGACGCCAGGAATGCCTCTCTCTCTCTCTCTCTCTCTCTCTCTCTCTCTCTTTCCCTTTCCGCCTTTCCGTCACACCACACCACTCCCCATTCCACCGTTGGCATGGAGTGCGCAAGGGTCCTACACGGCGGGTCGAGCCGCGCACCAACACTCGTGTTACTTTCCGATGTTGCAAAGCACTTTGCGAGTAATGTACAGCATATTTCTTTTTTGTTTATGCGACAGATTCTTCCTGTATTGAGCTTGGAACGCGAACACTTCGTTGCACATGTTCACTACACAGTAACGCAGTATCAAAAATGGGGTCGATTCTAGTGTCCGATACCACCCGTCGGCTTTGACCAAAGACGTAATGTGTGATGCTATTTTGTTTGCGCCGCAGATTGCTGTCGATGAACGTTAAATGATTTCTCGGGATTTCCTCGTTACTCGCGTATGTTAAAATTCGATGTAGATTGTTTTGTTTTCATCTCGTAATTTGTTTTCAGCATCTTTTGTTAATGAAAGTAGTCGTGATTTATAAGGTCTTGATTTCTCACGCTGTTCGTTATGGATGAGTCAGTCGTTTTTACTCCGAAACTTCTGCTTCAGAAAATGAGTGACCGTAAATCAACTATAAAATTTTTGCAATCATTGGGCATCACTGCTCAATTTTGCAAGTGCAGTGTCTGCGGAAATTAGATGGTTTTGACGAAGGCTGCGTTATCACGAACTTTCGAAGAAAAGAAGTGGAGGTGCAGAAAAAAAAATTACATGGAGATTCATGCGCACGGGGACGTGGTTTGAAAGATCGAGGCTGAATTTAGAAGTAATTGTCATGCTAACCTACTGTTTTTGCTATGAATATTCTTGCAAATCTGTCATGCACGAAGCAGGGGTTTCGTGTGGCACTGTAGTCGACTGGTTGTCGTATTGTAGAGAAGTCTGCGGGGAATTTATAAAGTGCAGGGGCTCATTGGGGGGAGGGGACGGGGCAGGGGTTAAAGTTGAAATAGATGAGTCACATTTTGGAAAGAGAAAGTACGAAAGGGGGCACGAGGTTTTTGGGCTTTGGGTTTTTGGAGTAGTAGTTTCTGGAGGAGATTGTGCTGATGTTGTACTTAGGGTTGTACAAAATCGGACAAAGGAAGTCTTGACATCTTAAATAGAAGACTATGTGGAAGAAGGTTCTGTAGTCATGTCGGATGGGTTTGCTTCGTACAAGGGGTTGGGTGAAAGGGGTTATCATCATTTGGTCGTGAATCACAATATTCATTTAAAGATTATAAGACGTGGGCATGTACTAATATTACCGAAGGGTATTGGGGGGCTGTAAAATCTGTTGTCGGGCGGGGAAAGAGAAGGATTTCAGTTTTGGAAGGCCATTTAGATAAATACTGTTGCAGGAAGACTATTCTTAAAGGTTATTGTTTATTTCTTGCATTTATGAAAGTAGTCAGCAAAATGTACAAGCCTCGTTTTGTTAGTTAGGTGCTGGTGGGTCCCATACTTTTTTCTTGTTTTACATTGCGTTTTTTTATGCTGCTGTATTGTGCGAGTGCTACTTTTTTGGTTTCTCTGGAGGGAGGTTTTTCTGTCGTTTTAATATTTTCTGTTTACAATGGTGGGCCGAGGGGTATTGCTGTGTCTTTTCCGGAGGGTTCATGTGATTGACTGGTGGTTTTTTTTTTTTTTTTTTTTTTGTTATTTTAAAATTTTGCGTCTGATTGATGGCGGATGGTTGGGAAAAACTGATTTGGGTGGTACCTCATTCGTGCCTGGCAGTTTGTGTTTCTTATTATTTTTTTCATTAGTTGTCCTGGATTTTGCTTCTTTCGATACAGTTTGACCTTCTAACATTATTATTTCTTGTTATGTCCTTATTTCGTTCTTGGCAGCCTCGATCTTTGTCTCCTTTGGAAGTTCATATGCGGTAAGTTTCTTTTTATGTAGCCACTTTTACGTTTTCCTTTTCGATGCTTCTGCTACACTTCTCTTATTTTTACTGTCACTCATTGGTGTATCGATTTTACTGATTGTCATTTGGAGCTACTGTCGCTAGTGTGACTTTCGTGTAGTATAGTTATCGGTTGCAAGGTTTGGTCATTTTTGCGCTTTATTCTTTGCGTGTGTAGTAATGTGTCTAAAGATTTTCATTTTTTGGAATTCTAGCCGTATTCTGTAGTTGCTACGGTCGCAGGTTCGAATCCTGCCTCGGGCATGGGTGTATGTGATGTCCTTAGGTTAGTTAGGTTTAAGTAGTTCTAAGTTCTAGGGGACTGATGACCACAGCAGTCGAGTCCCCATAGTGCTCACAGCCATTTGAACCATTTTTGTAGTTCACTAACAACAACATTGTTAAGCACCTTTCTGATATGTTGTAAGGTTTTTGCGCAACAAACAGTAGAATCTGTTACTGGAAATGACCTCCCTCATACGTTCCTTCTAGTTATAGATTCCAATAATTCTATGGTTCATTATTTACATCGTTTTTGCCGTACGCGTGGAAAAATATAATGTAATATACGCACTCGTAATTGCCCTTGTATTCTTACTTATTTCAGTCATCTTCAACTCGTTTAAATTAAATTCTCGCGTAAATAATAGTCGCCTTAAATGTATTATTTTATGGCATGCTGCATTCGTTTGTTTACGAGTATGATCCGTTCCATTCAGAGATTGTCCATTGCAGCATCTTTGCCTTACGTATGACGTCATTGGTGAAAGCCGACGGATGGTAACGGACACTATAATTTATCCCAAAAATGTACGGCACAAATTGCAGCGTACGGTCGTTGCAGTCTCACGGGCTACTACGTAAAGTTAACCACAGATTTGGTTCGTGCAGTGGCAGTGTTCACACTTAGACGAAAAAATTATGTTATATGAACGTTGGTCTTGACCGCTTTGTTTCCATGTTACAACTTATTTTCTCCAACTCATTAATCATGGGGAACGCACAAGAACAGGAAGTTAGAATCATGGGGAACGTGCACTCTTGGTGACGTCTGGTTACGATGTGCACCGCCATTGTTTAGTTTTACGTGTCCCTGTTGCAATGCGGCGTACGTCATTACTTGTTTACAGGTAACGTCAACTGTTCCAGCGTACGGCCGTTGTAGTCTCACGGGCTACTACGTAAAGTTAACCACAGACTTGGTTCGTGCACTGGCAGTGTTCACAAATGCAGAGATGGCGGATGCCCTTTTGATGTACGGATTGGCTGACGGCTATGGCGCTCGCTCTCAACGTTTGTATCTGGAGACATTTCCAGGACGAAGGTGCCCCGACCGGAAAAAGTTTGAAGTCGTTGACCGTCGACTTAGGGAACATGGAACATTTAAGCTTGATACTCGCGACCGGGAGAGGTCTTGAAGGGTGAAGACACCGCAACGGAAAGCGGAAATTCTTCATGCAATTGACAACTCAAGTGTCAGTACAAGACCTGTAGCTGCAACACTGAACTTTGAACATATGAGTGTCTGGCGAGTGTTACACTAGGACCAGCTCTATCCATACCATTTACAGCGTGTACAAGCACTATCTGCAGCTGATTTTCCTGCATGCGTACTCTTCTGGTTTATTAGATAAATGTCAACTCTAATTTCAGTACAGTGGTGCTGTTCACAGATGAGAACAGGATCAGATCGTAAATTTTCACAATCAGCGTGGATGGGTAGACGTCAGTCCTCATGCAATTGTTGAAGAAGTCATCAACGAAGATTTTCTGTCAGTGTTTGAGTCGGCATTCTTGGTGACTGTTTCGTAGGGCCTCACTTTCTTCCACCCACGCTCAATGGACAAAGCTATCATAATATAGATAATGTTCTACCTTACCTGTTAGCAGATGTGTGACAAAACATGTTCTTCATGCATGATAGACCATGTCATTTTAGTGTTAATGTCCGTTGGGTTCTAAATAACAGATTCGGTGACAGATGGATAGGTAGATATGGACCAGCTGTCTGGCCTCCTCATTCTCTGGATCTAAACCCACTGGACTTTTATTTAATGTCGTTTGGAAGGTCATATGTGTGGAACCCCAATACGAGCTGTTCAAAGTCTCTGTACTCAGTGGAAGGCTGTGGAACCGTACTCAATACTCCATGGATACATCAGTGCATCTGAAATTCAATATGATGGCGGGTTGATGCATGTATCAATGCCCACACACGCCGTATTGAACATTACCTGTGAGAAAGAGTGCGTATGTTATGTGCATGCATAAGCTGTCGCCAGCACATCAGTCAGCAAAGAGGTTGCAAGAAGATCGATAGTACGTGCTGAATCATTGCGCCTATCAGGTAGAGGCCAAAGACAGACTCGCAAGCAACGCTCCGCCAACGCCCTCTCAACTGCCAGTATTTAGATCGCCGCCGTGGACCAGAGGCCCCGTCAGTCACAGTCAGTCAGTCCAGTCGCAGATATAGTCAGTCACAGTCGCAGTCAGCTCAGTTCTAGCTCAGTTACTATTTTAGTTGGCGTCTTTCAGTTCACTTCAACAGCTACAAGCTTGTAGTGTTTATAGCACGACTTGTACTTCACCAGTAGTGAGGCTAACGTGCACTGTTACGGAACAGCTTGCACCTCAACACATGGACTAGCTTAAAGATAAGGGGCTTTCTGTTTTGGTAAATAAAGAAGCCTTTTAACAGATGTATGCAGATGTGTTGTAGCAGAGGATATCAGCCACCAAGCAACATCCTCTCCCTTGTTTTCCCTGCTACAAGACTCTACAGTGGAAACGACACCACAAAATGTTATGCTGGTGCGTTCTGTTCGTGTGTGTTTGGCATGATTAATGAGTTGGAGAAAATCAGTTGTAACATGGAAACAAAGCGCTTCCTGACCTATGTTTATACAACATAATTTCTTCGTCCACGAGAAATGTATCGTGCAATTTGTGCTATACGTCTTTGTTACACCCTGTACTAATATACAGAATATGCTTCTGCGTTTTTATATAGCTGGAATTTGCAAATTTTTTGTGACATCAGACCCTCTCTTACAACGAACAGTGAAATAGAAACGAGGGAGACGAGGCATGCACCTCTTCGTCAGACGCAAATCGACTTCCACGAATGTCTTTCTTCGGGACACCAAAAACTGGAAACAGCATTGGATAAATCGGAAGAGTGAGGAAGATGTTTAAGGGATTTGCAGCAAAATTTCTGTAGCGTACTCAAAACAGCCTTGGCTTGAGTAGGCCCATCTGCATGTTGAAAAGGTTGTTTCGACTACACTAAAAACATGTCGCTGCGAAACACTGACGCATCTCCCATACAGTCCCGATCTCTCCCCGGGCGATTTCCGTATACTTGGGATTCTGAAGGAAGGCATTCGTGGTTGATGATTTGCTTCGGACGCCAATGTCCATGCCTGAGAACAATCATGGTTCAGCAGGCGACTGCAAACATTTCTCCATAAAGGTACTGACCGGCTTGTCTCACAATGGGATAAATGTATTAACAGTTATGGTGATTACTCATGAAATAATAAACAGTTTACTTATTTTTCATCAATCTGTCTCTATTTCATTTGACTGCACGTTACAAATCTGAACTGGCAGTCTATATTTTTTACTACGCTACACGTGTTACAGTTACTTATAATGCACAACAGTATGATACATTTCGTAAGTGCTGTAGTGACGAAAGAGAAAAAATGGATATAGTTTACTTTTTTTTTCACGAGTACAACAATAAAGCCAATTTACTTGAAGACGAATTCAAACTATGAGGCTAGCAGGGTTGGTCATGAGAGGAAGCTAACTCCTGATATATTTGTTCATGGATTGTAGTTAGTTACTAATTTTAGGATTTTTGAACTGGTATTTCTTGCTGATTCTTGTAAAGTAAGTGTAGAAAAGATTTTCGGAAAGATTCGCTCACTGTCTAGTGTTGAAATTCGCTGAGTGTACCAGCGGACGCGTGAAATTTTTGTTTACAGATAAGTAATCGTGTGAACTATTTACGGTACTAGTATTAAGTGTGGAGTAGTAAGGTTAAGAGTAGTAGTTACTTTCTTTATAGAGAGTAAAGTTTCAATTTCTCTAGGTTGTATACGAAATAGTTTTACTCTTGAAGCAAAAATTAGGTAACGCATACGTACAATTTTTTCGATAACGGGTAAATTTTCACCATCAGTAAGAAACGTGGGTGGGATTTGGCGTTCGTTTGTGGGTAGTGGGTTGCGATGTGAGATTTGTGCAAATTATAGGGTGTATCAAAAAGAATCATCCGATTTGGCACGTTCATATTTCTGAAACTAATAAATATATACAATGAATTTTGTTTTTTGATGGACGGGAAACTCAAATAGATTTTTTTTCATAGGTTTGTATAGGTGTTCAGTATGCTCCCCTTGAGATGCACAGCATTATGTCAGTGTTCCCACACTGCAGCGAGCATGTCTTTAGTTACAGCTGCCGCAGATGCTGCTATGCGATGTTTCATTCAATGTTGTTGGTAACTGAGGCTCATAAACAGAGTCCTTTATGAACCCCCACAGGAAATAATCACATACAGTCAGGTCCTGTGGCCTTTTAGGCCAGGAATGTAAGACTGAATCATATGATCCAGTGCGACCGATTCATCGTTCAGTAATTCTTTGATTTAAAAATTCCCGCACTTCCAACTTCCTGTTGCTAAATGAAGCCGTTCGATTCAGTCTCCAACTGGGGCAAAAGAAAGTTCGCAAGCGTATCGACATATGTGCTTCCTGTAACAGTGTTCTTGGCAGAGAAACATGGAACATACACATTTTCCTGTAAAACTGCACAGAAAACATTAAATTTTGGAGAGTCCCTCTCATGTTGTACAGCTTCATGTGGTTGTTCAGTACCCCATATTCTCGCATTATGAAGGTCCACCTTCCCATTTTTATGGCATGTTGCCTCGTTACTAAACGCTAAGCTTGGAAGAAAACTGTCGTCCTCCATCTTGACAAGAACGAAATTGCAGAACACCACACGTTGCTGTTTATCACCTTCACGAAGAGCTTGCAGTAGCTGAATTTTATATGATTTCAAGTGTAAACGTCGAAGCAACACACACCATACGGACATCGCGGGCATGTTGAGCTGTCGAGCTTCACGGCGAACAGATTTCTATGGACTCCTTGTGAAACTATGGCGGACGCGTTCGACGTCGGTGTTAGACACTCGGGGATGGCCCAGCGAAGCTTTACACAAACAACGTGTTTCTCGGAACTGTTCACGCCATCGTCTAATGGCGTGTGCTGTAGGAGGATCCACACTATACGTAGTACGAAAGTCACGCTGAACAGTTATTACTGACCCGCACTGCACAAAACGTAGAACACAAAATGACTCCTATTGTCCCGACACCATTTTTGCTAGAACTGAAGTGGGCGCACACTGCTGCTACCTAGCGGGAACCATGTAAAGCTCCAACAGTACGTTGTTCACGCTCATATCTCGAATAACGTAAGAGTTATGATTTTTGTTTTTAAATCGGATGATTAATTTTGATACACCCTGCTTTTCCGTTGGGGGGGGGGGGGGGGGGGGATGCAGTGGGGAATCCAGTACGCAGTCTAGTGATATTCTCTCCTGGAATTGGGATGTGTAGCAAAACGCTGACATTTTTAGAGAATTAAAAAACACTAGTGGACGCTTGATATTTTGCAGCAATGCGCTTGATGGAGGTTAACACTAAATACACATTTTTTTCAAAAAAGAGGTACGAGGATACCTCCTCATTATCTACTCGACTTTCCCGTCTAATCTTCCACTGCAGCACATTTCGATAACTTCCATTATCTTCTTGTAAGAACAGCTTATCCTTCATGTTTTACATCCATACAAGAGTACAGCCCACACAATATATCTTCAGAAAAGACTTCGTAGTGATTAAATCATTAAAAATTACTGTTTTTCATCTTTTTTCAGAAACACTTTTGTTGCACTTTTTTAAGTCTGCATTTTATACACTCTCTACATAAGTCGTTGTAGGCTGTTTCGTTGTCCAAATAACAAAACTCATCGACTACTTTTAGAGACTCATTTCCTAATCTAAGTCCATCAAACTCACATGACTTAATTCAACTACATTACGTTACTCTAGTTCTACTTTTGTTGATGTTCATCATACAAATCCTTTTCAAGGCTCTGTACATTTCGTTCAACTGCTCTTCCACTTCCTCTTCCATTTCTGACAGAATTACAATGCCACTTGCAAACCAAAAATTTTTTAAAATGGGTCTCAGCACTATGGGACTTAACTGCTGAAGCCATCAGTCCCCTAGAACTTCAGAACTACTTAAACCTGACTAACCTAAGGACATCAACCACATCCATGCCCGAAGCAGGATTCGAAGCTGCGATCGTAGCGGCCGTCCGGTTCCAGACTGTAGCGCCTAGAACCGCTCGGCCACACCGGCCGGCAAAAATGTTTTATTCCTTCTCCAAAAACTCTAATTCATTTTTGAACTTTCTCCTCGATTTCCTTTACTACTCACTCAGTCTACAGCTTAAAATCCGTCAGGAAGTGACTACAATTGTCACTCCCTTCGCAACTTGACCTTTCTTTTTGTTGCCTTCGACTGGTTTATGCACAAGCTGTGAATTACGTTCCGCCTCCTGTATTTTACTACTGCAGCCATTTCAAAGAGTCTATTCCAGTCTACACTGTCAGGAGCGTCACACACAAGACAAAAGAATACTGACACTTGCAATTTTTTTTCGGAATTTTTATTTATATATCTAAGCGCTGCGTTTGGGCACTGTCGACGACGGGCGTGAGGTGTGGAAGGGACAGATTACGGCAAGGGGCAGAGAGGAGGAAGGGGTGCGACAAAGCGAGGGGAGAGGGAGTGGGTGGTGGAAATGGGGTTAGGGACGGGGGCTGAGGGTTGGGAAAGCGGAGCCGCTGCCAGGGCCTGAACTGTGACCTTTGACCTCCGGAGCGGGCGCCGTTAATATTTTATTTGGGCTCCCGCAGTACCTGCGGCTACCCGCCACAAAGAGGGCGTGCGCTGCGGCTCACCGTGTCTGAATATCCACTGTGCTCTGCTCCGTGTGTTGCCAGCCAGCCCCACTCTGACGGCTACGGCTGTCCGGCGCTGTTTTAGCCGCACTGACGGCTACCCCCCCCCCTCCCCCCTCACGCCTCAAGCCACAACCCCTCACGAAGCCCGTAGGCTGGTAGTGATGACAGCGCTCACCATTCTCCCTCGCTGCACAAGCCGCTCGCGAAATATATAAATCGACATTCTGCACAGCGGAAGTTACTCTGCGCTTTTCCTTCTACGTCATCAAATGTTCAGACCGCCCGCTGGACAGTGCGGAGACAAGCAACGTTTTCAGCATCACTCTTGAGGTGTTTGTGTCTATGACTTTGGGTACCAATATCGGGATGCGAACTGATTTGAATGTTTTCTTTGTCTGCATCCACCCTCTTCACGCCAGTCCAGGGTACTTCGTGTACCATTGTCACTCCCCCCTTTTCATTCCCCTGTCGCATAAGGTCCGGAGTGGGGGGTGGGTGGGGGGATACTATTGCCGGTATATCTCCGTGTGGGCTCGAATCCCTATACGAGCTCTGATTTATCTTAGTTTATTATGATGATCATTTCTTCCTATGTACAATTTTTTCGCATTCGGAAGAGAAAGTTGGTGACTGAAATTTCGCGGAAAGACCCCGTCACGCCAAAATATCGTTTTAATGATTGCCATCCCAACTTGCTTATCATATCCATGACATTTCCTCCCATATTTCGCAATACTACGAAACGAGCAGCCTTTCTTTGGACTTTTTCAACCTCCTCCGACAGTCCTGTCTGTCAAGGATCCCGTACCGCGCATCGTTACTTTAGCGGAGGACGGACAAGCGTAGTGTAGGTAGTCTCTTTAATAGACTTGTTGTCCTGCCAATCAATTGCAGTCTTTGGTTTATCTTTCCCACAGCCATTACCTATGAGATTATTTCAATTTAAGTTGTTCGTAATTGTTTGTTCCTAGACATTTTGCTGAATTGATAGTCTTTAGCTTGGTGTGATTTATCGTATAAATAAAATTTTAACGGATTCGCAATACATTTCCATCTCCATCTACATCCACATCTATACTCTGCAAATCACATTTAAGTGCCTGACAGAGGGTTCATTGAACCACCTTCACAATTCTCTATTATTCCAATCTCGTATAACGCGCGGAAAGAATGAACACATATCTCTTTCTGTATGAACTCTGATTTCCCTCATTTTATCTTGGTGATCGTTCCTCCCTATGTAGGTCGGTGTCAACAAAATATTTTCGCATTCGGAGGAGAAAGTTGGTGATTGGAATTTCGTGAGAAGATTCCGTCGCAACGAAAAATGCCTTTCTTTTAATGATCTCCAGCCCAAATCTTTTGTCATTTCTGTGATACTCTCTCCCATATTTCGCGATAATACAAAACGTGCTGCTTTTCTTTGAACTTTTTCGATGTACTCCGTCAGTCCTACATGGTAAGGATCCCACACCGCGCACCAGTATTCTTAAAGAGGACGGACAAGCATAGTGTAGACAGTCTCCTTAGTAGGTCTATTACATTTTCTAAGTGTCCTGCCAATAAAACGCAGTTAGTCTGCCCCACAACATTTTCTACGTGTTCCTTCCAATTTAAGTTGTTCGTAATTGTAAGACCCAGGTGTTAAGTTGAATTTACGGCTTTTAGATTAGACTGATTTATCGTGTAACCGAAGTATAAGGAGATCCTTTTAGCACTCATGTGGATGACCTCACACTTTTCGTTATTTAGGGTCAACTGACACTTTTCGCACCATTCAGATATTTTTTCTAAATCGTTTTGCAGTTTGTTTTGACCTTCTGATGACTTTATTAGTCGATAAACGACAGCGTCATCTGCAAACAACCGAAGACGGTTTCTCAGGTTGTCTCCAAAATCGTTTATATAGGTCAGGAACAACAAAGGGCCTAAAACTCTACCTTGGGGAGCGCCTGAAATCACTTCTGTTTTACTCGATGACTTTCTGTCAATTACTACGAACTGTGACCTCTCTGACAGGAAATCGCAAATCCAGTAACATAACTGAGACGATATTCCATAAGCACGCAGTTTTACTACGAGCCGCTTGTGTGGTACAGTGTCAAAAGCCTTCCAGAAATCCAGGACTACGGAATCGATCTGAAATCTCTTGTCAATAGCATTCAGCACTTCATGTGAATAAAGAGCTAGTTGTGTTTCACAGGAATGATGTTTTCTAAACCCATGTGGACTGCGTGTCAATAGACCGTTTCCTTCGAGGTAATTCATAATGTTCTAACACAATATATGTTCTAAAATCCTGCTGCATATCGACGTTAACGATATGGCCCTGTAATTTAGTGGATTACTCCTACTCCCTTCTTGAATATTGGTGTGACCTGTGCAACTTTCCAGTCTTTGGGTACGGATCTTTCGTCGAGCGAACGGTTGTATATGACTGTTATGTATGGAGCTAATGCATTAGCATACTCCGAAAGGAACCTAACTGGTATACAGCCTGGACCAGAAAACTTGCATTTATTAAGTGATTTGAGTTGCTTCACTACTCCGAGGATATTTACTTCTACGTTACTCATGTTGGCAGCACTTCTCGATTCGAATTCTGGAATATTTACTTCGTCTTCTTTTGTGATACTCATGTGGGATGACCTCACACTTCTTATTTGGAGTCAACTGCTACTTTTCGCACCACAAAGACATGGTGTGTAAGTCATTTTGCAGTTGGTTATGACCTTCTAATGACTTTACTGGACGGTAAATGACAGCCTTATATGCAAACTATGACGGCTGCCCAAATTGTCTCCTAGATCATTAGTTGGTTGCATCAGGCGGGAAATCAATGAATGATCACAGGCTCTGTAATTCTTCCGTTAAAAAGGAAAAACACAATACATTTCTCTAAAAATAAACAAGTGTAAAAAATATGCAGTCTCTGGGTAAAGTGGCAACACTAATGGAAATTAAATTTCCACCGAATCATGGCCATCGATAGAAGTTTGCCGCTTACCTGTTTGAGTTTACACATTATATCACAATGAATATTTACACGTAAAGTAAATATATAATGAATAGGATCTATATGCATTTTTCTGAGGCCTTGAATAGTAGACAATTATCCCACCCTAACGAGGACGGTCAGTGCGAACATATATACTCTGAAAGTGGACAGCAACCCTCCTTCGACTGAATTAACGTCACTGGCTTGTCGTCTTCCTCTAAGTGCAAGCTCTTTGCTGTTACTTGATGAACTGTCAACGGTTTCATCCTCGTAAATAGGATGTGGAGGATAAAATTATTTTTCTTGCAATGTTGTAAGAATATCAAAAAACTAGTATACGTTGACCTCGTCCTCTAGTCATTAATGTAGGCTACGTAACACTAATATTAGGGTGCTATCTTTGTCTGCCACCTCCGACTGTGTGATTTTGCCGCACTCTTCCAACTGGAATGCTAATCTCCGTAGATCGTTTACTGTAAAGGCATAACGTCGCTTTACAGTTTAAAAAAAGAAAAAAGGATTTTTTGTTCTTTATTGTACAAAACTTCATAAATTTACCATAATGTTTACCACGTACTGCATATCTACTTTTCCTAGAACTCAGCTCCTTTCAGATTATTGCATGAAATTGCTTTGTTGCTGTGGAATCATTCTTTACGACTTCGGTCACATTTTCCGTCGCAACAAGGCCCAAGTTTGTTGCTCTGATTTTAGTACATATTTTCTAGGTTCCTTGATGCACTAGTATCTGAAAGCCTGCCAGGCACCTGCTGCAGACTGTTTTCAATAGGATTTTTGTACTAAGCCAAATATAAAAGAACAGAGATTGTTTTATATAACATTAGTGACTGAATTCTAAATCGTCTAAAAGGGTACAATGAAGTGTGATATTGGTGCAAAGAGATTTAAAAGTCAGTCTGCAATGGTATGTATAGAGTGTGGAAGTAACTAACTCAGGTTGGCGTAAACACATTTAAAAAAAACTCTTGGGATATCTAACAACAAAAATTTTTGTCAAAAAAAAAAACCGAGCAAGTTTCTTCTGTCAAACCCAATGAGAACAGTGATGGATTATATTAAAACTGACATGACCACTTCTCGGCAGGTACGGGCACTATTGATGGAAAAAAGCATGCAACGGCCACATTTCTCAGCCTGCCCACTTTCCCCCTCACTCCTCTATCAATTATGTTGGTTAAAATTAAAAATATGTGAAAGACCTGATCATTCTTTTTGCTTAGATTCATGGTAGCTGTAATAACATGGCTGATGTATTGTGTTACGTTAGAGACTTTTAATGATACATAAGAGTGGTGTACCCAGGATTACGATATCTGTTATCTAACAAACTATATAAAACAGTCCGTCAAGTAGCCTTTGTGACTGGTCTTATATATATTTGACGTATTATTAACCATACTAGCGGAGAAACCTTGTGTTGCCTAGGCGTTGCCCGTACCACGCAGCGTCTTGTGTTGTGCGTAATGTTTACGACGTCATATTTCCTGACGTATGTATCGTACAGTTTTGTAGGTACATTGATCGACATATGTGCATACTGCCTCAAAATGTTTTTAAAATGGAGTTAACAGCAAAGAAGTCATAAATCTAAGCGTTATACACGATGCGTCAGTTTTCCACGCATGTCACTGTTTATGACGTCATATCTCGTGAATTATGTGTCGTACAATGATACAATTTTGCACTTACATTCAACGGCGCATGTGCGTTCTGTATGCAAAATGCGTCGCGAATTCAGAAAGTAGTAAAGAGGTAAGAAATTATGACGCCATGCCTCATGCCGTACTTATACTGTATGAATAGCGGAAAAGTAATAAGCGATGAACATTTTCCCTTTCATCATCCTGTAGAGGATGTCAGTGGAAAAAAGTTTCGCAAAGGTTTGAAATGTGTCGAGTTTGTTGCAAATGGCTAACTGTTCTCATTCTCTAATACTGGATTAATAAAGTCTAGGAGTTCACTCGTCGCCGGATACGCTTTTTTTTAACCCCATCCCCACCTCTTTGATCGGTACGTGATTCATACACCAAAAGCGATAGTCGCCTGCATGAAGGTATTGTATGATCGTGTGCACAAAGTTTGGTTGAAACTGATCCAGTGGTTTAGGAGGAGATATGAAACATACGCGTGCGCACGAATTTCTCTCCTGTGTCAACGTTTTGGTGTCAAAGCACCACTTCCAACCTACGTCCTCAAGTATTTTCTGGATATATTCCAATCTCTGTCTTCCTCCACAGTTTTTACCCACAACAGTTCCTTCTTGTAGCATGGATGCTATTCCGTGATGCCTTAAAGATGTCCTGCCATTCTCTTCCTTCTTGTTGGCAGTGTTTTCCATATATTCATTTCCTCTCCGACTCTGTTCAGAACCTCATTCCTTACCTTACCAGTCCATCTAATTTTCAACATTCATCTGTAGCACCACATCTCAAATTCTTCGATTCTCTTTTGTTCCGATTTTCCCACAGTCCGTGTTTCACTGCCATACAATGCTGTACTCCAGACGTACAGTCTCAGAAATTTCTTCCTCATATCAAGGGTTGTGTTTGATACTAGTAGATTTATCTTGGCCAGAAATGCCATTTTTGCCAGTGCTAGTCTGCTTTTTGTGTCCCTTCTCCGTCCGTCGTGGGTTATTTTGCTTCCTACGTAGCAGAATTCTTTGACTTCATCTACTTCTTTACCCCTAGTTTTCATGTTAAGTTTCTCGCTGTTCTCATTTCTACAATTTCTTATTACTTTCGTCTTCCTTCGATTTATTCTCAATCCATATTCTGCACTCATTAGACTGTTCATTCCATCCAGCACATCCTGTAGTTCTTCTTCACTTTCCCTCAGGATAGCAAAGTGATCAGCGAATATTATTATTGATATACTTTCACCTTGAATTTTAATTCCACTCTTGAACCTTTCTTTTATTTCTGTCATTACTTCTTCGACGTGTAGGTTGAACAGTAGGGGCGAAAGACTGCGTCCCTGCCTTATACCCTTTTTAATACGAGCACTTCGTGCTTGGTCTTTCGCATTTATTTTTCCATCTTGGTTCTTGTAAATATTGCATATTACCCGTCCTTACCAATAGCTTGCCCCTATTTCTCTCAGAATTTATTACATCTTTCATCATTTTACGTTGTGGAACACATTTCCAGGTCGACAAATTCAATGAAAGTGTCTCGATAATTCTTCAGTCTTACTTCCATTATCAGTCGTAATGTCAGAACACCCTCCTCCTCTGACAGATTCTCAATTTTCTTTTCCATTCTTCTGTATATTATTCTTGTCAGCATCTTGGAGGTACCAGAAATTAAGCTTGATTATACGACAATTCTCGCAGTTGTCGGCTCTTGAAATCTTCGGAATTGTGTAGATGATGTTTCTCCGAAAGTCTGATTGTATCTAAATCTTGCATATATATATATATATATATATATATATATATATATATATATATATATATATATACTTTAATCAAATCCTTGAAATGCGTAGCATATGTCGCTGCAGAAATTTATCGAAATACGAAACGAGAGTGTAAATGCTAGGCCTTTCTTCATATTATGTTGTTCATCGGTGATTAGATTTCTGCTTTTAAGTTTCCGCATTAAACGTAATGAGAAGCCAGTGAAAAGCGTCAACCGACGTATGAACGAAGTTTTGGAATAATACTAAGGCAAGCTGGGACTGATGTTCAGTGTTAAGTCCGTTACTTCCACCCATTTCGCGCTTACGTACGAATTTAGATACCTAAACCCTTCTTTTCTTCCGCTATTTTTCATTATTTGTCAAAAAGGTCGCGCTTGCCACGCCAAATAATCCTCTCTGAATGTCAGACTTTGCATCGTGACTCTACTTATACAGTCTTGCACATTGTGTACGGATTATTAGCGCCAGAAAACACAATGCAGCTTTCATAGGGCATGCTCGTTGTGTCATGTTCTCGTGTTCTCTTCCGTTCCGTTTCCCCTAACGTAAAGGCTTGTTCGCAGATTCAAGGGGATATGGTAGTGAACGCTATGGAATTTATATGCGATTGCTTGTTCGCTTTTACTCGCTTCCATGCTCCCCGTGTAAGCGACGCTCTAAATGACTCTTACTTGATGAATAAAACCGGTGTTTCACCCACGCTTGCTGTGGGTATTTCTCTTAATAACAATACTCCGCTAGTTTTTGGTGCCTGGTGGTACAACGTGAACAACTGTTACCCAGGCCTCTCCATCACCCCGTCACCAACCCTACTACTCATTTTGCTGTTCCAGCCGCGAATGGCGTGAAGGAAGAACGATTGCGTCTAAGCTTTCGTGTGAACTCGAATCTCTCTAATTTTAACTTCATCACGAATTCTTGTCGTATCAAAAATAAAACTACTTAAAGATGGAAGATATCTTTCAAACAGAAACAAAATAATGCCGATGCAACATTTAAAGTACATTTAGTCGAAGAAGAGAGAGTATCAGGTTACTATACCAGAAAAGGCTTGAAGCATATAAAAGTTTAAATATAAAAACGAATAAATCAACCAGAATGGAATAACATAAAGGAAGCGCTAATTAAAGCAGGAACAGAAGCACTTTGTACAAGGAAGAAAAGTTTTTTTTTTTTTTTCCTCCAAAAGTAGCCTGCGGTACTGGGATGACGAAATACGTAGTATAGCTGAAGATAAGAACCATGCCTTCTTAAATATGTTGAATTACCCAGACGATCAAGATCTGAGACTATACTGTAAAAGGAAATCTGCTGTAGTCAAAAGGAAAGTCAGACAAGTTAAAATCCTTAATGGAGACAAACATATTATAAATATTGAACATGATATAAGAGGAAGACAAGACAAAGAATACAAAATTTAAAAAGAACATTTAAACAAAGAAGATAAGGACATCTGCAAATGAACATAATATCTGAGTGTAATTGGTTACAATACTATAAAACACTCTGAACGTATGTGCAAGATACACAGGTGGTTCTGTCTGAACCAAATCGAAATGTAGACTTAATTATGTTTGAGTAGCGACAGGGTAGAGTAACTTCTAGCGAGAACAGGAAGACTGTAGGGTGCGACAAAATCAATATAGAACTGATAAAATTTGCACCAAATACTGCAACAATAAGAATATTCGATTTTATGAATATGTGCTGGCGAACTGATTACATACCTGAAGAATTGAATATAGCCCAGATACGCCCAATTTATAAGAAAGGAAACAGGCATGAATGTCATAACTCCAGAGATATTAGTCTTCTGAATTCATGGTATAAATTGTATGCTAGAATTTTAACAAAACGACTATCGCCGATCGTTGAAACTGCACTGTCCGATGCCCAACGTGGTTTTTAAAAAGGCGGATCATGTTCGGACAGTATCTTAACGTTTAAAATAAACATCTTGAATCAATTTACCAACTTTCTTGCCTTAATTAACTACGAAAAGCCGTTTGATAAAGTAAATCGAAACAAACTGTGAGAAATTTTAAGAAACAGAGAGGGTTCCGTCTCATCTACTATGAGCTGTGCAGGGTGTATGTATGATTAACAATATACAAATAAAATTACCAGGTATCAGATGTAACATAGCTGAAATAAACCGAGGAATTACACAAGTGTGTCATCTCTCACTCACTATTTTTAACATTTATATCGACGATGTAACCATAACTTCGTTACAACAATGAAACATTTTAAAATGAACGATTCGGATGTTATTACACTACTTTCTGTTGACGACCAAGTAATTATTAGTCGAACTGAAAATGTCTTACAAGAAGCTGTGTTTAATTTAAGTAAATTAGCCAGAGAACACAATCTGAACGTTTCTATCATAAAGGCAAATTCAATGACTTTTTGGGACACTAGTCCATGCGCGTTCAGATTGAATTAACAAACAGCTCAGAAAGCAGGTTCATACAATTAAACCTTTAGTGTGGAGTGTTACACACAGTACAAACAATGGAATACAAAATAAGTTAGACCTATTTAACTATTTCTGTAGAATTTACGCAGAACATTGGAAAAGAAAGTCCACAGAGATACTCTACTGACGTTCCAAAGATTATGGCCATAGCAGCATTGCACTATGGATGCGAAGACTGGACTCTTAAGAACATAGACGAAAGGAGAATAGAAGCGTGTGAAACCAATTTCCTTAGATACATAGATGGATAAAAAGAGATGATAACATCACAGCTGAACTGAATACGCAAAACACAATTCATATAATAAAACAATATCAGTTAAGATGAAAAGAACATATAGAACGTATGCCAGATGCAAGAATCACTAAAGCCATAAAACGATATAAACCAAG
The DNA here is from genome assembly GCF_021461385.2 of Schistocerca piceifrons. Lineage (NCBI taxonomy): Eukaryota > Metazoa > Arthropoda > Insecta > Orthoptera > Acrididae > Schistocerca > Schistocerca piceifrons. The sequence continues at coordinate 936,846,300 of NC_060139.1, read as the reverse complement.
AGGCAAAATATCTTTAGGAAGACGAATGATAAGATGGCTTGGCCAATTTTGAAGGTGACCGAAACTGACCAAAAGGTCCAGTCCTTGATTTAGATGAAAATGTGTAGATGTGATCTTTTCGAGGGACGTATGTACGAGGAAGCAATATGTTGGTATACTTGTTAGTCGGGTTCCATTCTTCGATAATACCGATTCAGTGAGGCTGCAATAATCGATTTAACTGTTTCATTTTACGCAGTTAGATAAAGGAGATTTTACAAGAACTTTAAACAATTAAGTGTCAAACATAAACAAAGAGTAAACATAGCTCACTTTTATCGAGGAAAAAGCTATGATGTATGGGATGGATGGAGGGTATAACACATCACATTCACGTAGCGTTTTGATCTGTACAGCAACGTATTTCCAATAATATGAGTTGTAGACGTTTTCGTTTCTCAAACTAAATATTCTGTTAATTCAGAACTGTGATATTGTAAGAGGACATTTTCGGCCTCAAAAATGTTCAAATGTGTGTGAAATCTTATGGGACTTAACTGCTAAGGTCATCAGTCCCTAAACTTGCACACTACTTAACTTAAATTATCCTAAGGACGAACACACACACCCATGCCCGAGGGAGGACTCGAACCTCCGCCGGCACCAGCCGCACAGTCCATGACTGTAGCGCCTGAGACCGCTCGGCTAATCCTGCGCGGCATTTTCGGCCTCCTGTAATGTATTTGAAAACTGTACAACAGACTGACCTCAGCTATTTGACCAACAGTTGTGTGTCCATTCGACGTCCCTTTCTGTAAACGGTAATTAGCTTCGCATTTCTCCAGTTGCAGCGCTTCGTACTTTTTATGCTTTTTTGTCGAAGAAGTTACCGTTGCCATGGCTGCTTTTAACAGCAAGATTGGTGATTACAAAGTAGATGAAGTTAAGGAATTCTGACACATAGGTAGCAAAATAACCCATGACGGACGGAATAAGGAAGACATAAAAAGCAGACTAGCGATGGCAAAAAGGCCAAGAAAAATCTACTAGTATCAAACAATGTCCTTAATATGAGGAAAAAATTTATGAGAATGCACATTTGGAGCACACCATTGTATGGTACTGAAGCAGAAATTGTCGGAAAAACGGAAAAAAAGAGACTCGAAGCATTTGAGATATGGTGCTACAGAAGAGTGTTGAAAATGAGGTGAACTGTGTAGACCATATTGCAACAGCAGCACTTCTAGATTATGCTACCTGTAACAAGAGAGAGAGAAAAGAAGTCAGATGCTGTCAGAGCGCATGTAGAGGTTTGTCCATGAAAACTTCATGAGGTACTCTACAATTTGCAACACACAGCGTAGTTGTCTCTAGCTTAGTTTCTTATAAACAAAGTTTTGCAATCGGAGAAAGACTTTTCACCCTGTATATTTCGCTATGGCCCTTCAGCTGAGCATGACGACACGTCACAGTTTTCAAAGCCGTTGAACTGCTCGATTTTCTACGGTGGAAGGAGTGAAGGTCTGCTGTTGCCTTTTGCTCCATAAAATATGAGCAGTGATTATGAAGCATACAGCTTAGGGTTTAATGTATTGTCATCGACGAGACAGGATAGAAGCTCGTACAGTAAAAATGGAGAAGGTAATCGACCGTGCTGTCTTCACAGAAGTCATCTGAGCATTTGATTTCAGCGTTCTAGGGAAGCCGCAGAAATCCTTCATCTGGACGGCCGGGCGAGATACTGAACCTACGCCCTCCTGAATGCATCCAGTGGCTGATTGGCAACTATCGTCGAATCACATATTAAGGATGGTTATAATTAAACTTTCGCTACCTTAGTGTCCCCATGAAAAACGAGAGTGATCATAGGACAGTACAGTTTGTGGAAACATTTGCAAGGACATGTGGAACAGAAGTAACGAATAAACGATTGACAGAAACACATTTTATTTTCCACGTGAGAAGGTAAAATTTCTTAGTGCATACCATGTTTATGTTCTAGGTTACAAACGTTCCTTAACGTAACGACCATATTCATCCACGACAGCTTGGGACCGCACTGGGGATACCATATGACAACTGTTCGCACCAGTTTTCTAAAGGTGGACCATGGAATGTTCAGCTGTCGTGATACAGTTCGAGCCCTGATCCAAGATTGCACCTTCCGCCCAGCATTATCAGCCATGGCAACGGTAACTTCTTCGACAATTTGCGGCACTGTGACAGAGAGAAGGCAGAAAAAGTGAATACGGTCTTCTGAAATTGTGTAACAGCGGAAGAGCGTAACACAGTTCCTCTTTTCACTCGCCGTATGAACGTCGAAATAGCAGATATTGAAATACCCGATCACGGAACAGAGAAGCAACTACAGTCGCTTAGTAGTGGAAAGACACCAGGATCAGATGAGATATCTATAGGATTATACAAAGATAATGTGAAAGAACTTACTCCCCTTGCAGCAGCATTTTACTGTGGATCACTGGAGCAACGAAGAGTACCTAGCATGTGGAAAAAAGCGCAGGTCATTCCCTTTTCCAAGAAGGGCCATAGGACAGATGCACACAATTAGAGACCTATATCGTTGATTTCAGTCTGTTGTAGAAATATCGAACATGGTTTACGCTCAAGAATTACGGCATTTTTGGAGAACTATAATATCCTGCACAAAAATCAACATAGATCCCGCAGAAAAAGATTTTGCAGAAACCAGCTCACTCTGTTCCTCCATGTTCTATGAGTACTTCCATGAAGAGTAAAACACACAAAAACGGGAAAAAAAATCAGTAGCGCTCGAGACTGGTAATCGCTGGATCGAACCTCCTTTGTTCTTTTTTTGGCTAGGTTCAGATAACTACTTTATTTAAATATAAAATTCATATATGCATTATTAATATGTACGAGGTATATTCGATAAGTAATGAAACGGCGAATTTCAGTGGAAAAAGTACACTACTGGCCATTAAAATTGCTACACCAACAAGATATGCAGATGATAAACGGGTATTCATTGGACAAATACAATGTAGTAGAACTGACATGTTATTACATTTTCACGCAATTTGGGTGCATAGATCCTGAGAAATCAGTACCCAGAACAACCACCTCTGGCCGTAATAACGGCCTTGATATTCCTGGGCATTGAGTCAAACAGAGCTTGGATGGCGTGTACAGGTACAGCTGCCCATGCAGCTTCGACACAATATCACAGTTCATCAAGAGTAGTGACTGGTGTATTGTGACGAGTCAGTTGCTCGGCCACTATTGACCAGACGTTTTCAATTGATGAGAGATCTAGAGAATGTGCTGGCCAGGGCAGCAGTCGAACATTTTCTGTATCCAGAAAAGCCCGTACAGGACCTGCAACATGCGGTCGTGCGTTATCCTGATGAAATGTAGGGTTTCGCAGTGATCGAATGAAGGGTAGAGCCATAAGTCGTAACACATCTGAAATGTAACGTCCACTGTTCAAAGTGCCGTCAATGCGAACAAGAGGTGACCGAGACGTGTAACTAATGGCACCCCATACCATCACGCCGGGTGATACGCCAGTATGGCGATGACGAATACACGCTTCCAATGTGCGTTCACCGCGATGTCGCCAAACACGGATGCGACAATCATGATGCTGTAAACAGAACCTGGAGTCATCCAATAACATGACTTTTGCCCATTTGTGCACCCAGGTTCGTCGTTGAGTACACCGTCGCAGGCGTTCCTGTCTGTGATGTAGCGTCAAGGGTAACTGCAGCCATGGTCTCCGAGCTGATAGTCCATGCTGCTGCAAACGTCGTCGAACTGTTCGTGCAGATGGTTGTTGTCTTGCAACCGTCCCTAGCTGTTGACTCAGGGTCCGTTACAGCCATGCGGATAAGATGCCTGTCATCTCGATTGCTAGTGATACGAGGCCGTTGGGATCCAGCACGGCGTTCCGTATTACCTCCTGAACCCACTGATACCATATTCTGTTAACAGTCATTGGATCTCGACCAATGCGAGCAGCAATGCTGCAATAAGATAAACCGCAATCGCGATAGGCTACAGTCTGACCTTTATCAAAGTCGGAAAAGTAATGGTACGCATTTCTTCTCCTTACACGAGGCATCACAACATCGTTTCACCAGGCAACGCCGGTCAACTGCTGTTTGTGTATGAGTAATCGGTTGGAAACTTTCCTCATGTCAGGACGTTGTAGGTGTCGCCACCGGCTCCAACCTTGTGTGAATGCTCTGAAAAGCTAATCATTTGCACATCACAGCATCTTCTTCCTGTTGGTTAAATTTCGCAACTGTAGCACGTCACCTTCGTGGTGTAGCAATTTTAATGGACAGTAGTGTACTTAATTTTGTGTCGGCATCGTGGAATATTCCCATTTCAGTTTCTACAGTTTCATGAAGTTCCAATAGTTAGCGGCGCTATACGTAGTCTGCAAAATGGCATCTGTAACGGAGGTGCGTTCGAAGGAGAGAGAGATGTCATTGTATTTCTTTTGGCGGAAAACCAAAGCATCGCAGGTACTCATAGGCGCTTGCATAATGTCTGTGGAGACCTGACGGTGATCAAAAGCACGGTGAGTCGGTGGGCGAGGGATCATCGTGAGAAGGTCGCACAAACCTATCCCACCTCGCGCGTGCCGGCCGGCCGTACACAGCTGTGACTCCTACAATGTTGAAACGTGCGGACACTCTTTCGAGGCACTCGACGGATCACAATCAAATACTTCGCTGCAGAACGGAACGTCTTTTTTCGTAGTGCTGAAACACTTGTCCACCAGTTGGGGTATGCAACGGTGTGTGACCACTGGGCTCCTCACCACCTAACAGAGGACCATAAAGAAGTCTTAGCCCAATGAAGCAAGCAGTCCGTGGAAAGTTGTGCGCAGATAATGGGGAGGTCATTGATGCAGCAAGACATTGGTTCCGAGTCGAGCAGTACAGTGGTAGCATGCGGGCATACAGGGCCTCCGAGTAAGGTGGGGTAGTGAATGGAGATTATGTTGAAAAATAGAGTTTTGTAGCCAAAAGAGTGGGGATTAATGTGGTGTAAAAGAATCCTGAATAGAACCAACCTGCTACTTAACGAACGCCTCTCGCATTTGATATTTTTATAAATAATGCACGTGTCTTTATTTCACATACCACACACAAAATGCATTTGTTATTGCAAATATAATCCCTTAATTAAGGATCTTTTATAAAAGAATGTTAATAAAGGTTAATAAAATTAAAAATCATTACAAATACAATACTGGCTCTTAAAATTGTTACATTACGAAGATGACGTGCTACAGACGCGAAATTTAACCGACAAGAAGAAGATACAGTGATATGCAGCTTTTCACAGCATGCAGCTTTTCAGAGCATTCACACAAGGTTGGCGCTGGTGGCGACACCTACGAGGTGCCGACGTGAGGAAAGTTTCCAACCGATTTCTCATACACAAACAGCAGTGACCGTCGTTGCCTCGTTAAACGTTGTTGTGATGCCTCGTGTAAGGAGGAGAAATGTGTACCATCACGTTTCCGACTTTGATAAAGGACGGATTGTACCCTATCGCGATTGCGGTTTATCGTACCGCGACATTGCTGCTCGCGTTGGTCGAGATCCAATGACTGTTAGCAGAATATGGAATCGGTAGATTCAGGAGAGTAATGCGGAACGCCGTGCTTAATCCCAGCGGCCTCGTATCACTAGCAGTCGAGATGACAGACATCTTATCCGCATGGCTGTAACGGATCGTGCAGCCACGTCTCGATCCCTGACTCAACAGATGGGGACGTTTGCAAGACAACAACCATCTGCACGAACAGTTCGATGACGTTTGCAGCAGCATGGACTACCAGCTCGGAGACCATGGCTGCAGTTATCCTTGACGCTGCATCACAGACAGGAGCGCCTGCGATGGTGTACTCAACGACGAACCTGGGTGCACGAATGGCAAAACGTCATTTTTTCGGATGAATCCAGGTTCTGTTTACGGCATCATGATTGTCGCATCCGTGTTTGACGACAATGCGGTGAACTCTCACTGGAAGCGTGTATTCGTCATCGCTATACTGGCGTATCACCCGGCGTGATGGTATGGGGTGCCATTGGTTACACGTCTCGGTCACCTCTTGTTCGCATTGACAGCACTTTGAACGGTGGACGTTACATTTCAGATGTGTTACGACTTATGGCTCTACCCTTCATTCGATCACTGCGGAAACCTACATTTCAGTAGGATAGTGCACGACCGCATGTTGCAGGTCCTGTACGGGCCTTTCTGGATACAGAAAATGTTCGACTGCTGCCCTGGCCAGCACATTCTCCAGATCTCTCACCAACTTAAAACGTCTGGTCAATGGTGGCCGAGCAACTGGCTTGTCAGAATACACCAGTCACTACTCTTGATGAACTGTGGTATCGTGTTGAAGCTGCATGGGCAGCTGTACCTGTACACGCCATCCAAGCTCTGTTTGACTCAATGCTCAGGCGTATCTAGGCCGTTATTACTGTGGTGTCACCGCCAGACACCACACTTGCTAGGTGGTAGTTTTAAATCGGCCGCGGTCCATTAGTACATGTCGGACCCGCGTGTCGCCACAGTGTGATCGCAGACCGAGCGCCACCACAAGGCAGGTCTCGAGATACGGACTAGCACTCGCCCCAGTTGTACGGACGACTTTGCTAACGACTACACTGACGAAGCCTCGCTCATTTGCCGAGCAAATAGTTAGAATAGCCTTCAGCTAAGTCAATGGCTACGACCTAGCAAGGCGCCATTAGTAACATTGCATGTATCTATGGAGTCTCACTTATATCGTCAATAGCGATGTACCAAGGATGGAATAAAGTTAAGTATTCCAGAAGCTACGTACTTTTCTTTATAGCATTCATTACGTTTCCTGTTACAGACCTATCTCTTGCCTGCTAAACGCGTGCCTTTCGGCTACTTCCGTGGCGTGGCTGTCTTGCTACGCCACAACAATTACGGCTACAGATGGTTGTTCTGCATACTGATTTCTCAGTATCTATGCACCCAAATTGCGTTCAGTTCTAGTATAATATATTTGCCCAGTGATACCCGTTTATCATCTGCATTCCTTCTTGGTGTAGCAATTTTAATGGCCAGTAGCGTATTTCTTTCATCCTTAGGATTTTTACAATTCACGATGCACCTTTGTTTAAAAATGTACCTTGGGCAGGAATCGAACATATTCCCCCCAAACGCCACACAAACATTCTTACGCAGAGCCAAACTGCTTGTCGGAAAATTGTCCTTACTGTAGCTTATTACAGATTTTCGGAAAACTTGAAAGTCGATTTTCTCGAGAATTTTTGAGAGTTGCATCGAACTGCTTTGGGATACTAATATTTGAGTACCAACAATATAGAAAATCTGCAAAAATGTTATTGCCATGTGGTCTCATTTTTGTTGCACTGCAGTTCGACGTATTCTCCGCGCAAAAGCCCACAAACGTATAACATTGTGCGACGGAATTGTTCTGAAAGTAACAGTCAACGAGACCGTCTCAGTGAGTTCAGCGCACATCACCGGCTCTGAGGTCGTGGTGCTCAGTTTTAGAACGAGAAAGTTCATTTAGGACAAAGTTCGGTGACGTCACAACTGCCAGTTGCTCTCTCAATCACTCAGACTGCCAGTCTGATGACGGATTGCCTTCTCGTGCGGACGTTCTTTCCTGTACATCGGTTGCGGCAGTTCCGATCGCTGAAAAACCAAGATCAATTAACTATGTGCATACGTTTATAGCATCATGTTGCTACGAGTAAGTTCTGCTATAGGAGTAGTAGCATTCACAAATTAAACAATAATGTGTACTACTCCTTGTTTGAAACATCTCATCATTATAATAGGTTTCTCTAAAGTTATTAGAGTAGAAATGTAAGAAAATATTTAGCGGGCGTATGCGGACGTTCAGTATCCTCTTGCCGAATTCTTTGTTTCTTTCGTCATGTTAGGAGCGTGTTTGCGTTCGTAATTGTTGCACAATATCACATAGTATAGTCTTCTCGGTCATTTATCTCACATTGGCTACAGGTTGATGCCTATTTCGAGTTATTGGATGTAATTGCCGTTAGTTACGGTTTCAATCCTGTGAAGGCAATGCTCATCACAAGTTGTTTCTTGTACTCCATCAGGAGCATCTACTTCTGAAGACAGTTACAAGGTTCGCTGCAACGTTTGTCTTATCGTTAAAGCTCAACTATTCCTTTCGTTTTTCCATGTTGACATGAAGGCACCAGTTTTGGGAAACGTAGTGATTTTGTAGGGAATTAATCATTGGTGCTTAAGAGTTAGTGGGTGACGTGCAAGCCCAGATGCAGTAGACGGTCATCCAATCATTTTTGTAGTTTTCATATAATTTACTCATTCATAGTCTGTTTCCACTCCTCATACCTCGAAGTAATACCATTCTCGGAGCGTAATACCCCATCTGTGAACTATTTCGCTCGTAGACACACACACACACACACACAAACACACACACACACAAGCGCGCGCGCGCGCGCGCGCGCGCGCGCACACACACACACACAGACAATAACAACAACAACAACAACAGCAACAGCAACAACGAAAGATATTTGGACAATTAAATATCAAAGTATGTTCGCAGGAATGATAAACCATGACAAAGTGTACTGAGGGAAAATGAGTAGTCATGACGTAGGAAGTCTGCATTATAGTAAAACATGTCTACTGGATGGCTGTAAGCCTGGATCGTCATATATATGGAATTATCAAAGGTAAATTAGATGTAATGTACGTCATGGCTGAGGTACCATCCAGCAAAATAGATTTTTGAGAAGTTGTACTCTTTTCACTATATTTGTTTGTGAGATAATAGGAAATGGAGAAAAAGAATGATGAAGCAAGAAATGCTAAAATTACTTTCTGAAGAAATATTATGCAGGGTGTGCGAAACAAAATTCTCGGAAAACGTTTCGTGCACCTTAAGAGAGGCAGCCCAACTTACGTCATCGCTGGTTTGAGGCAGAGGACCAAACAGGGAAGGTCATCGGTCCCATCGAATTAGGGAAGGATGGGGAAGGAAGTAGCCGTATCGTTTTGAAGGAACCATCCCGGCATTTGCCTGAAGCCATTTAAGGAAATCATGGAAAACATAAATCAGGATAGCCGGTAGCGGGTCTGAACAGTCGTCCTCCCGAATGCGAGTCAGTATACATCATCGGCCTCAGGTGTGAAGATGTGGGCTGGGTTGTCTCTTTAAGGTGCATGAAATATTTCCCGAGAGATATTTTTCCCACCCTGTATAATGTGACCATGAAGCTCAGAGGGAGCGACCAAGAAAGACACTCAAGGGATATAGTAAAGGGAGCTGCTTTCAAACAGTAACGAAAGAAGAGTTACTAAAATCCAAAGCCTGCTACAGAAAAGAACGAAGAAGAATAAGAAATAAAATAGGGAGAGAGAGAACTAGAGAGAGAGAGAGAGAGAGAGAGATAAAGAGAGAGAGAAAGATTGTGAGAGAGAGAGAGAGAGAAAGATTGAGAGACAGAGATGGATGATGTAAACAGAGAGTAAATGTCAGAGTGTGCAGCACACGTTAAGGGGCTATAGAAATTAAAAGGGTACTTGAAAGGAAAATCGTATCCGTCCCTCGTTAAACTGCGCTTTCAAAGTCGATGGAAGACAGTAGCGCGTTAGGGAGAATAATTTCACCCTCAGCCTCGTTAAAACCTTATAATCGTGTGGAAAGCGTAATAAATGTCTTGAGACGGATCATATCACATATAACCGAGGAGAAAACGGCTCTCAGATGACTGAGCGAGATATAAATACCCGCAGAAATTTCACTTTTTGCAGAAATAAACGCGATTAAAGCTAATGTAGTAGTCTTTTAAGCCTCGAAGAGGAAGGAAACATTTTTTTGTATTGTTTTGAATCTTTTTCACTTAAAAACAAACAGTGCATGATGTTACACACTGCGTGGAGCTTTAAAAGAACAACAATTAATTTCATCCTTTGCTCCGAACTATTTTGTTACGTTTTCATGCTGCACCAGTTCTTCGGATAACTGTTGTTAGAAGTGACGATCAGCAAGCATAAAACAATATTATCCTGCCGTTATGGAAACATTTCCTGAAATGAGTGTCGTACACTGAGAAACTTCGCTAAGTATTGAATGTAGCTCAAGTTAGAAATAAATAAAAGATCGCAGCATGGGGACGATAACATAGGAATTCATAAGTGCTGTAAAACAACCAAAAAAGTCGTTGTTGTGGACTGCAGTTATAGAGGTTTCTGAGTGTTTTCGTATTCTCTTTCTTCTTCTTTCTTCGTCTTCTTCCTAGCAGCAGAGCTCATGAGATGGTGAGACTTGCGTTACGCATCTAATTTGTCAATCATCTGTTTCGTCTATCAACGCTTCTTCCCCCTATAGATAGTGATGGAGTTTCATGTAAATAATATTTCATCGGACACCTTATCTACGTGGTCTTAGAATTCGTTTCTGGAACTTAACAAACTTTTTCCTCTCTTGTCCACATTTACCGTTGTGTCTTTATTGTGAAACCTAGATCTACCCACAAATATTTGATTTCTGTAGCTCAATACTTTTAGCACTCTTTCCTCAAAGTCGTTGCTTTTACATCTATTTCCTGTATCTGTCCTATTTCTTTTATGCAATAATCTCAGATATCCACACGTGCAGTTCAAGAGTTCCAGCTTTCAATGTTTTTCCGTGTACAGGACAAAAATAAACTGCACATGCAAACTTGTTTCCAAGACCGTCATCCACCAAGGCAACAGAGCATCATGTAAACAGGACAGACGGCGAACAGTGGCGCAACTAACATCAGACTTTAATGTTGGGCAGAGTGCAAGTGTGTCTGAACACACAGTGCACCGAACACTCCTAACTATGGGTCTCCGCAGCCGACGACGCATCCATGTGCCAATATTAACACCACGACATCACCAACTACGACTCAGAAGGGCATGTGACTATCGTCACTGGACGTTCGCACAGTGGCAGAGCTTTGTATGGCCTGATGAATGCCGATACCTTCTTCATCATGACGATGGGAGAGCGCAAATCCGTTGTCTTCCAGGGGAACAGTTCCTTGACACCTGTACTGCGGGATGGAGACTTGCTGGCGGCGGCCCCGTTATGCAATGGGGAACACTGACGTGGGCATCTCTGGGTCCAGTGGAGATTGTTCAAGGCACCATGACGGTCGAGGAGTATCGTACGCTGGTTGCAGATCACGTACACTCCTTCATGAGAATCATGTTCTTGATAGCAGTGGCATTTTTCAACAAGATAATGCACCACGCCGCATGGAGTGATTCGAGGAACACAGTGGCAAGTTCCAGTTGATGTGCTGGAACCCACAAGTCGCCAAATATGAACGCAATCAAACAGATCTAGAATGTAATTGAACCCAGCATCTCAGCTCATCACCCCCCTCCCCGGAATTTACGGGAATTAGGTGACTTGTGTGTACAGATTTGGTGCCAACTTCCTCCAGCGACCCATCAAGGCCTCATTGCTTCCATGCCACCATGCGACGACGCGTTGTCGCCGTTATGCATGCCAAACATGGGCATACCGGTTATTAGGTAGATGGTCATAAAGTTCTGGCTCATCAGTGTATAAAAAATGTTCTGTACATACGGTGTCTCTTTTAACTTGAAGCAACTAAATATCTCTGAAACGTCGCATCGTACAAAAAAATGTTCTACGTAAAAAGTTAATATTAGTGAAGGCGACAACTCTTCATTACAACCGGCCACCTAATAACCACTTCTGCTACGTGGCCGTGGGCAGCTCTGTTTATTCAGATGGGAACCCCAATACTTTTATTGCATATTTGGATTCTGCCACAAATATACGAGGTGATTACTAAAGCCATAGTTTCCTTTTCGTGGTACATGGTGGCGCTGTAATCGAGAAATAACAAATATGCCCGTTTTTGGAATTAGTAATCGGTAAATTTAACTCTACGTTTCATTTACGATGTAAATGTAAACCTTTGTATTCTAGCGGTTGATACTGATGTTCAAACTTTACTTGAGTAATGAAAATTTGGTTGTATATTACACTACTGGCCATTTAAATTGCTGCACGAAGAAGAAATGGAGATGATAAACGGGTATTCATTGGACAAATACATTATACTAGAACTGACACGAGATTACACTTTCACTCAATTTGGGTTGATAGATCCTGAGAAATCAGTACCCAGAACAGCCACCTCTGGCCGTAATAACGGCCTTGATACGCCTGGGCATTGAGTCAAACAGAGCTTGGATGGCGTGTACAGGTACAGCCGCCCATGCATCTTCAGCACGATACCACAGTTCATCAAGAATAGTGACTGGCGTGAAGAGCCAGTTGCTCGGCCACCATTAACCAGACGTTTTCAGTTGGTGAGAGATCTGGAGAATGTGCTGGCCAGGGCAGCAGTCGGCCATTTTCTGTATCCAGAAAGGCCCGTATAGGACCTGCAACATGCGGTCGTGCATTATCCTTCTAAAATGTAGGGTTTCGCAGGGATCGAATGAAGGGTAGAGCCACGGGTCGTAACACATCTGAAATATAACGTCCACTGTTCTAAGTGCCGTCAGTGCGAACAAGAGGTGACCGAGACGTGTAACCAATGGCACCCCATACCATCACGCCGGGTGATACGCCAGTATGGCGATGACGAATACACGCTTCCAGTGTGCGTTCACCGCATTGTCGCCAAACACGGATGCGACCATCATGATGCTGTAAACAGAACCTGGATTCATCCGAAAGAATGACGTTTTGCCATTCTTGCACCCAGGTTCGCCGTTGAGTACACCATCGCAGGCGCTCCTGTCTGTGATGCAGCGTCAAGGATAACTGCAGCCATGGTCTCCGAGCTGATAGTCCATGCTGCTGCAAACGTCATCGAACTGTTTGTGCAGATGGTTGTTGTCTTGCAAACGTCCCAATCTGTTGACGCAGGGATCGAGACGTGGCGGCACGATCCGTTACAGCCATGTGGATAATATGCCTGTCCTCTCGGCTGTTAGTGATACGAGGCCGTTGGGATCCAGCACGGCGTTCCGTATTACCCTCCTGAACCCACCGATCCCATGTTCTGCTCACAGTCATTGGATCTCGACCAAAGCGAGCAGCAATGATGCGATACGATAAACCGCAATCGCGATAGGCTACAATCCGACCTTTATCAAAGTCGGAAGCGTGATGGTACGCATTTCTCCTCCTTACATGAGGCATCACAACAACGTTTCACCAGGCGACGCTGGTCAACTGCTGTTTGTGTATTAGTAATCGTTTGGAAACTTTCCTCATGTCAGCACGTTGTAGGTGTCGCCACCGGCGCCAAACGTGTGTGAATGCTCTGAAAAGTTGATCATTTGCATATCACAGCATATTCTTCCTGTCGGATAAATTTCACGTCAGTAGCACGTCATCGTCGTGGTGTAGTAATTTTATTGGCCAGTAGTGCACAAATAATACGATTGGACATTGTCATTTCTGGCAAATAAGCTGCTGAAATGGTAACGTAGTTTTCTGTTGCCTACGGTGTTGATTGTGGTGATTTACGAAACCATCGGAATGGTTCATTTCGGTGGACGCCGTCGAACCCCGAAATCTGGGTGACTAATTTCGGTGAATCCATCCAACCTGCGTAACTCTCGCGCTGGCCGCTGTGCAGCTACCCGCTGGATACGTATCACAACTAATATCCATGACGTTGTAGTGACAGGCACACCTGCCATGGATACTGACTGAAATGAACACTCGAATGGTGACAGGCAAAGGGACTCACCGATATTGAGCATCCTGTCGGAAAAAAGAAAGCTGTTACATTTGCATCGTTTTTTTCTGGCCACACTAAACTTAGTTTTAACCAGGCATTGGTGCGTCTAACCACAGCATATTGGTAAATCAAATCTGCAACACTACATTAAATTTCGAAAATCATTATCAGCAATTGGAACACAAAGGGTTACACTGACATCGCAAATGAAATGCAGAATTAAATGCGTCGGTTCCTATACGGCGCCATCTACGACGACTGGGACACAACGTTTTGAGTACACCGTACGTATTTTTGGTCGTAGAATCCGAATATGCAGTAAAAATGGAGGGTTCCTTTTTGAAAATTACAAAGTTGACCCCACCCATGCAGTACGGATGGTTATAATGTGGATGTGGTCAGCTGTAGCACTGACAGATGCCCCCCCCCCCCCCTCCCGCCGCTGCTAATATTAAGTTTTCACCCAGAACATTTTTTTTTCGTATGATGCGTCGTTTCCGAGATATTTAGTTGTCCCAAGTTAAAACAACCACTTTTGGATATATGCTGAAGAGGTACACTTGGCCTGCCGGAGTGGCCGAGCGGTTCTAGGCGCTACAGTCTGGAATCGCGTGAGCACTACGATCGTAGGTTCGAATCCTGCCTCGGGCATGGATGTGTGTGATGTCCTTAGGTTAGTCAGGTTTAAGCAGTTCCAAGTTCTAGGGGACTGATGACCTCAGAAGTTACGTCCCATAGTCCTCAGAGCCATCTGAACCATATGAGGTACACTTATTCAGGACATACTAGGAACATGGAGACGGTGTAGTGATTGTTGCGATGTTCGTTTGCCAATCCAGTCGTCAGATCGGAGACTCTTTGGAGAGCAGATGACCAAAGGACACTGACTGGTTTTATAGCAGTAGTGACAATTTGAACCCTGTATATCAGGTAAAATAAAGGCTGGCGACCCTTATTTAGACTGACAGTATTATGTAGCAGTATGACTTTGGTCGCGGCCTCGAATGGGTGTTAGCCGGCCGGTGTGGCCGTGCGGTTCTAAGCGCGTCAGTTTGGAACCGCGTGACCGCTACGGTCGCAGGTTCGAATCCTGCTTCGGGCATGGATGTGTGTGATGTCCTTAGGTTAGTTAGGTTTAAGTAGTTCTAAGTTCTAGGGGACTGATGACCTCAGTAGTTAAGTCCCATAGTGCTCAGAGCCATTTCGAATGGGTGTTTACCGGATGGTACTCGTGGTGGTAAGTGCCTATGAGACCAGGCTGCCGAGGTCATCGTGGATTGAACGAGAGGAATAGTTTCAAAACGGCGTAGGAAGGGCATCCAAACAGAGAGGTAAAACAGATTTTCCAAATCATGGAAACAGCGGCCCCTATGCGGCAGGATAAACACCAGGAAAAATCCGCGGGGGGAGGCAATTAATTCGTTCGCCTCAAGTAACTTTTGATCCGTTAAAGACTATTTACCATGTTTCTTTGCCTCGCTATTTTCCTCAGCAGCTGTTATAATCAATTATTATTGGTCTTTACGTGTTAAGCTTACTGCAATTAAAGACTATGTTTCATCAGAAGCGTTCCGCTTTTATTTATGAAGCGTCTTCTATGTTCGTGCTTTAAATATACTACCGGAATCATAATTTTTCCTCACATATAGATACTTATAGATTAAAAATAGCATTTGTTTATAAAATTGGCCCACAGTTACCGCACGGTGTTTTTGCCTTTTTACATGTTCTCAAGACCTTTTTTTTTTGTAGTTGTTAGCGGAAGTTCAAATTTTTTTGGAAATTTGTAGTAAGTTCCTATGGGATCATACTGCTGATATCATCAGTCCATAGGCCTACACACTACTTAACCTAACTTGAACTAACGTACGCTAAGGACAACACGACTCGAACCTCCGACGGGGCAAGGCGCGCGAACCAATTTGTCAAGCGCTTCAGACCGCTCGTGTGTGTGTGTGTGTGTGTGTGTGTGTGTTTGTGTGTGTGTACCTGTTCCATATTTCATTTGTGTATGGAGTGACATCTCGTGGAAAGCTACTATTTGGTCAGCTACAAAGGAGGCAATATCCGGTGGGAAAAGCAGAAAAAACATCCACCGCAACTCTGGAGCGCAGAGAAGCTTGACCAGATTATAAGCCCTATACATATTATAAATTTAATTACCCCGCTGCATTTTTCTGTCTGTGCGTAAAAGGCAATTTCAGCATCCTCTGTAGGGACGTTGGTATAGTTTCACCAATATAGACTGATTTACAGAAACCCTTGAAAAAATCTCTACATATTACAAGCAACTCGTCGCGCCGTACATACTTAGTGCGAGGTTATTGCACCCACAGTGTTCACAATACTCACGACCTACGCAAAAAGTGAGTGAATAAACGCTAACACATTGGTGAGTGCAGATCACATGAAAACTATAGTATTGTTTCTCCTGTGAGGTTTACAAAAGTGACATGAATTGGAAACATCACAAACGCAGCACAAGAAAAACCGTGTTCATAGAAAGAAGGAAAAACTGCGAAAGAGAATTCTTTTGTAATTTCAACATTTGCTAACAATGAAAGAAAAGGACAGGAGTTCAGTACATGTAAAAAAAGGTGCCAATTTCATAGAGAAATACTATTTTTAATCTGTAAATACCGAAGTGTAGAGACATATTATGTTTAGCGTAGCGTATTTCCAGAATGACTGCAGAAGATACTTTATAAATAAAAGCGAAATGTGCCTGGCGAAAAATACTCTTTGACTGCAGTAAGATGAAGGCACACGTCGCAGTTAGTATATTTTATTTACCGGTTTCGCTCTTCAGATGAACAAGAGCGGATTAATCTTTGGCGCTGTCAATGTCGTTATTTCCTACTGTACTTTAAACGTCCTGTAAACGTCAATATTAGTACTAACAAGGAAACCTCCCCATCGCACCCCCCTCAGATTTAGTTATAAGTTGGCACAATGGATAGGCCTTCAGAAACTGAACACAGATCAATCGAGAAAACAGGAACAAGTTGTGTGGAACTATGAAAAAAATAAGCAAAATATACAAACTGAGTAGTCCATGAGCAGGACAGGCAACATCAAGGATAGTGTGAGCTCAGGAGTGCCGTGGTCCCGTGATTAGCGTGAGCAGTTCCGCAATCAGAAGTCCTTGGTTCAAGTCTTCCCTCAAGTGAAAAGTTTAATTTTTTATTTACAGACAATTTTCAAAGTTCAGGCACTCACACATAATCAACTTCGCTCTCCAAGATTCCAGGACATGTTCAGATTTGCTTGGACATATGCAGGATTTGACGGTCTACACACGGAAAAATTTGAAAACGTTAAAAACATATGTTTTGACAGAGCACAGGGAAAACTGTGCGACTGTAAAACTGTTGCATTCATTTGTTGCAGTTTATGTGACAAACTCTTATGTTTTCATCACTTTTTTGGGAGTGATTATCACATCCACAAGAAAACCTAAATCGGGCAAGGTAGAAGAATCTTTTTACCCATTCGCCAAGTATACAAGTTAGGTGGGTCGACAACATATTCCTGTCATGTGATGCACATGCCGTCACCAGTGTCGTATAGAATATATCAGACGTGTTTTCCTGTGGAGGAATCGGTTGACCTATGACCTTGCGATAAAATGTTTTCGGTTCCCATTGGAGAGGCTCGTCCTTTCGTCTACTAATCGCACGGTATTGCGGTGCGGTCGCATAGCACAGACACTAAACTTATTACAGTGAACAGAGACGTCAATGAACGAACGGACAGATCATAACTTTGCGAAAACAAAGACAGTAAACTTTTCACTCGAGGGAAGACTTGAACCAAGGACCTCTTGTTCCGCAGCTGCTCACGCTAACCACGGGACCACGGCGCTCCTGAGCTCATACTGTCCTTGATGTTGCCTATGTTGCACATGGACTACTCAGTTTGTGTATTTTGCTTATTTTTTTCATAGTTCCACTCAACTTCTTCCTGTTTTCTCGATTGATCTGTGTTCAGTTTTTCAAGGCCTATCCACTGTGCCAACTTATAACTAAAACTGAGGGGGGTTCGATGGGGAGGTTCCCTTGTAAGTAGTACATCCTCCTTAATCTTTGATGCCGTCAACCAACTTCATACGCAATTTTTAGTGATGTCAGCTAGCTTTAAACTGTATATTCTGATGATCCTCTTGTTCATTTGAAGAGCGAAACCGATTAATAAAAATAAAAACCTGCGACTTGTGGCTGTTTTCAAAAGTTTAGTTTTAATAGTCACTCCCTGTGTAGAGAATGCCTGCACTTGCTACACAAAATTACATTTGTAAGTTTTGGTGCCTAGACGAACAGTGATTACGGTCTCTTGAAACAAACAGTAGTACGTTCTTGCAGCCTCATTAGGAAATAAGATAAAGGCATCAACTTAGTTATATTTTTTAATGAAACTGTGCTACGTCGATGAGACAAACTTCCGTGATGTGACCCTTTTGTAGATCTAGCAGTTAATCGTAGAGTAAAAATACATTTAATATAGCGACTTTTGTGCTGTTTTTGCCGCCGCTGAATGGCCCACCAGCGACAAGTCTGTCACTCTCCAAGGAACCTCGTCCCACCAGCCAAGAGTTACGTGTTGTTTATGCTGCTCTCAACGGCAACCTGTTTTTTCGAGGCAAGAGAATCGTCCCTAGTTGTAGGTTACTCTTCACGCGGTTTAACGTAACTCAGTGGAGCCGCTATGTACGTAGATTAGGTTTGTAATGAGCAATGCTGTAATTCATTGACGGTGTGTTTCTTGTAATAGTTGTGCATAGTCGTGTCGTTGGTGTTGTATAAACCATTAGCTGGAATACAAGGACACTCGCTAATGAAGAACTGTTCGACATTTTCTTAATTGATGGCTAAAGTCACCAAAATTTATCAAGGGCACCAGAGAGGTTTGTAGAACGATTTACATGTAGACACTGTCGAAATAGTGCTACGTTGGACAATATCATGAAAAGACTTTGCGAGACAGGAAGTTTTGCCCCAAGAAAAAGTATACGAAGGAAGGCCGCTAACAAAAAATCTACAGAAGCAGTGGTTCTTGCAGCCACTGTAGTCAATCTGCATGCTGCTTACCGTCACATTCAAAGAGAAGACGACATCAACCAAAAACGCGTTTTGCGTATTCTTCATAGACATAAATGTCTCCCATTCCATATTTGTCTACAGCATGCTATGTGGCAGTGATTTTCAAAACCGTGTTGAGTATTGTCAGTGGGTTCTGCTGTAAGATGATAATTTTCTGGAGAAAGTATTATTTATTGGTGAGGCCTATTTCACAAATCAAGGGACTGTAAATTTGAGAAACGTGTACTACTGCTCAACGAAAACCCGTCAGTGGCTTCGACAGGTGTTCAACCGACGAGGTCGAATGTATGGAGCGTCATAATGGAACAGTAATAATTCGCCTTATTTCGTTAATAGTACGTTGGATGGAGGAAAGTAAGAACACGCATTTTTTGATAACTGCACAGTGCCAACACAAGTATGGAAACACCGCCAGAAATACATGCTTGAACATAAAATCACAAAAGCATTATTGTATTTGACCACATATGGTATCCATGCGATGTCCTCAATACATTTCAAGTCTCAGTCGTAGTCCGAACAATGTTCCGTGTAATTGTGTATGCAATATGTTGGAGCTAAGCGAATTCGAACATGGGGAAATAGTTGGTGCTTGTGTGTTGGGTGCTTCTGTAACAAAGGCAACCGCAGTGTTTGGTGTTTCATGAGGCACTGTATCGAAGATCTGTGCCACATACAGGGAAAACGGAAAAATATCATCCGCTAACGAACGCGGACGAAAGTGTGCGTTCATTGATCGTTATGCAGACAGCTGCAATAGTCACTGCAGAAATGAATGTCATACTCACGAATCCTGTCAGCAGCAAAACGACACCAAGGGAGCTCTACAAAGAGGGAATTTCAGGGAGAGCTAGAATTCCACATCCACATATCAGTTTTGTAAATGCCTTAACCGAAACACGTCCCGAAGCCATAAAATCTGGACTATGGAGTAATTAAAGAATGGAATTTGGTTGGATAAGTCTTGCTTCACAGTGATTGCAACCTTTAAATTTTATTGTATAAATGGTTGAAATAAATATTATTTGCAAACTTATGGTTTCAGATAATCAAGGTGTCATGTGAGGCCAGTAATTAACAGTACAATGGATTCTTTCTGAGCTTCGCAAGATGTTGTTTTCTTCATTTGTTCTTTTCTTTCGTCTTAAGGGTACTGGAATTTGCAAGCATTTTTCACGAGCCGTATTTTGCTTTCAGCCTCTGCTGAGAAACTACCTCGGTTTTTGCTACGCAGGAGGTAGAAAATATTTTTGTAACTCTGTCGAAGGTGGTTACTAACACAAACATAAGAGAGAAAATCAGTGCTCGGAATTATATAGGATTATCACTCCTATCTACTCGAAAAAACAAGTACTTCTTGCTCGTAACATTGTTTTTCAAATAGCGGCACCACCAGCGCAGCCTCTCTCGACGACGCTGGAAGTAGGCCGAGCATTAAAGTTGCCGCCGTCGCGCCGGCCGTAAAATGTTATCTCTGATGTGTCCCGTGACGTCACACACTGGCGGCCATTGAGGCCGAGCCTCACGTACACCCCACCGTCCTGCGCTATCGCCGCGTAGGGGCTGGCGTAAAAACGGCACGCCGCCGTGCCATCTCGACATCGTACGTGCTGAGCTAGCGGTCGAAACGTCGATGCACTTTGGGAGCGTGTTCAAACACTGGTTAAAACCAGGTCTCCGCACCACGTTCGAGTTAGACGCACTGCGTATGATGCGACAACTGACTTCCCACTAATGTGCTCTCGAAATCTCTACGAAGTTACACTAACGGTAAAGGGCTCACATAAAAAGGACAATTACTGGAGCAGATACACAGGGTGTTAAAAATAAAGCACATCTCTTTTATTTTGGCATTATGGACGACCTACAAAACACAGTAAGCAAATGAGCAGGACTATGTTTGAACACAACTCGAACTGTTCGAGCAGTTTTCGTCGCAGTTCGGGAAATTCCGGGTTTTGTTCGATATTTTGATCGGCCTGCAATCTAGCGATTTTTGTTGTACTTTCCCAACGATCGGTCTTGGCATTTTTTAATGAACTATGGATTTTAATAACAAAAATAACTCTGAAACACGGACTGATATATCTTCTAGGGTGAAGGTCATGCAAAAAACAATGGAAAATAGTAAATAAATAAAAGATAGTAATCATGATTCTATTCCTATTCTCGAGCTTTCGCTCGTCCCGCAATCTGATGACGTCTGGCGGTATTATCAACAAGACGGATCTTTCCGTTGTAATTCATTCTCGCGATAAAAATTACAGTCACTTTAGTACTACAGATTTCTTTTGTTCGGCATTTAATTATTGACTGTTTCATCTGAATGTTGTCGTCTTGTTTTCAAACTGATTGAAATCTGCTAATGTTTTTACCTCTTATTCCAATATGTCAACAGCGACTGAACCGCTCGCTCATTTGGAACAATTGCTCTCTTGCAACTTGTTTGGTAAACCATTACCGTCTTTCGAAAACAAATAAAATATGCCAGTGGATTCAGTCAAGTGATACTTTTTACGACAACATTTTCGTCCACGTCTGATTTCCTTATTAAAATCAGCATAAATGTTTATATATCGACAGTTAGTGGTACTGTACGAGAACTCATATCGTAAATTTATTTAAACACAATGGGAGTTTGAGCAGCAATTTAATGCTTGGTACTCCAATGTTTTACAAAATTGTATAATTTTAAGCAGAGCTATAGCTTATTGCTGTGGCTAGTTTGCCGTTTCTTGCGTATCCCTTGTACTCTCGCAAAGCGCGTCAAATGTCAAGTGATTAATCGAATAAGTTCGATACTGAATCGAACGCTGCAGTGTATCGGGACATCTAGAAGGAGAGTATCGTTTGTACAGCTCTGACAAACGAGGACAAATTCCTCTCCTGTTGTGCATAGATACAACATGCTGTAAACCCCTGTTAGTGTTGTTACTGTATCGTCTATTCACAGTTCTGAGCAAGTGCAGCGCACACATTGGTCCTAATGGAACCCGAGTTTCGAAAAGTTTGTGAAACGCTCTTACATTGTAGTTTTGTCTTTGCCCTTACCAGCTTGATGGAAGCCTGTTATTCCGCACAGATGTGATTTTCTGCTATGGTTTAACAGATTATAGCAACCGTCGATCCAGTGTTCAGTTTGCTGAAAAATATCCAAAACCTCGGGTGCCCTGTGCCAGACTATTCAGCCGTCTTTTCCAGCGATTCTGACTCCGAAGTTAGAATAAGGGCGGATTGTGGCAGTCCTCGTACTCCTGTTGTGGAGGAGTGTGTGTTTCAGCGACTGAACAAGATCGTGGATCTAGTGTGTAGAATTTTACCACATATCAGGGTCAGCTGTCCTCTTGTCTGAGTGATCCCGGTGAACAGTTGCTGTACCTGTGCCCACCGCCTGCACGATCAGATTGGCGTAACGTAGTTCTTCCAGTCACTTGCAAAGATATGGTGGAGACCCACTTTTCACAACAAGGATAACTTTTGTCATACGAAGCTGGTTTCACACGAGATGGAATTGTCCATTTTTGTTGTAAATATTTGTGGGCTGATTCAAGTGTGCATGCTGTTGAAGAAACAACACATCAGCGCTGACGTTGAAGGTCAGCTGTTTCACAGTAATAGAATGATGCGCTCTGATTTGTTAACACATTTACTTATTGACGGGGAGAACGTGGCGAGTGCCATAATGCGACTTCCCAGGAACTTAACTGAGAAGAAGAGGGGTCAAAGTAAGCTTATCCGCGGGTACTCGCCCGTTTCTAAGAAAACGACGGTCAAAGTTTTCGAGGTATTTTATGCGCCTTTTAGTGAGTAACTAGCTCAACCGAAACGGTGGCACATTGGCTTGAGTAGCGGCTTCACACATTTGGGCCCTGCTTTCGAAACTCGTTTTTATTTTTTATTTTTTCATTTATGTACCAATGTCCGTAGAAGATTATTACACAACTGGCCATTAAAATTGCTACACCACGAAGATGACGTGCTACAGACGCAAAATTTAACCGACAGGAAGAAGATGCTGTGACATGCAAATGATTAGCTTCTCAGAGCATTCACACAAGGTCAGCGCCGGTGGCGACACCTACAACGTGCTGACATGAGGAAAGTATCCAACCGATTTCTCATACACAAACAGCAGTTGGCAAGCGTTGCCTGATGAAATGTTGTTGTGATGCCTCGTGTAAGGAGGAGAAATGCGTACCATCACGTTTCCGACTTTGATAAAGGTCGGATTGTAGCCTGTCGCGATTGCGGTTTATCGTATCGCGACATTGCTGCTCGCGTTGGACGAGATCCAATGACTGCTAGCAGAATACGGAATCGGCGGGTTCAGGAGGGTAATACGCAACACCGTGCTGGATCCCAACGGCCTCGTATCACGAGCAGTCGAGATGACAGGCATCTTATCCGCATGGCTGTAACGGATCGTGCAGCAACGTCTCGATCCCTGAGTCAACAGATGGGGACGTTTGCAAGACAACAACTATCTGCACGAACAGTTCGACGACCATGGCTGCGGTTACTTTTGACGCTGCATCACAGACAAGAGCGCCTGCCATGGTTCACTCAACGACGAACCTGGGTGCACGAATGGCAAAACGTCATTTTTTCGTATGAATCCAGGTTCTGTTTACAGCATCATGATAGTCGCATCCGTGTTTGGCGACATCGCGGTGAACGCACATTGGAAGCGTGTATTCGTCATCGCCATACTGGCGTATCACCCGGCGTGATGATATGGTGTGCCATTGGTTACCCGTCTCGGTCACCTCTTGTTCGCATTGACGGTGCTCTGAACAGCGGACGTTACATTTCAGATGTGTTACGACCCGTAGCTCTACCCTTCATTCGATCCCTGCGAAACCCTACATTTCAGCAGGATAATGCATGGCCGGTCGGAGTGGTCGAGCGGTTCTAGGCGCTACAGACTGGAACCGCGTGACCGCTACGGTCGCAGGTTCGAATCCTGCCTCGGGCATGGATGTGAGTGATGTCCTTAGGTTACTTAGGTTTAAGTAGTTCTAAGTTCTAGGGGACTGATGAGCTCAGAAGTTAATTCCCATAGTGCTCAGAGCCATTTGAACCATTTGATAATGCACGACCGCATGTTGCACATCCTGTACGGGCCTTTCTGGATACAGAAAATGGCCGACTTCTGCCCTGCCCAGCACATTCTCCAGATCTCTCACCAACTGAAAACGTCTGGTCAATAGCGGCCGAGCTACTGGCTCGTCACGATACGCCAGTCACTACTCTTGATGAATTGTGGTATCGTGTTGAAGCTGCATGGGCAGCTGTACCTGTACACACCATCCAAGCTCTGTTTGACTCAATGCCCAGGCGTATCAAGGCTGTTATCACGGCCAGAGGTGGTTGTTCTGCGAACTGGTTTCTCAGGGTCTATGCACCCAAACTGCGTGAAAATTTAATCACATATCAGTTCTAGTATAATATATTTGTCCAATGAATACCTGTTTATCATCTGCATTTCTTCTTGGTGTAGAAATTTTAATGGCCAGTAGTGTACACGAATGTATACCTCTAGGTACTGAACTGTCGTCGTCCTTATCCTCCTGCTAACTGCGTATCTGATGAATAAATTTTAAAAAAGGAAAAGAACCAATGAACGAACTAGAATACTATTTGAACTTGTTTCTGGTTTAATTCCTATAGTGTATCTTGATTCTTTATCAGTTACAAGTGGACGTTTGCGGTAAAATGATCCGTTATGTGTTGTCTGCCGCGAAGTTATTGCCAACGTGTGAAACCTTCAGCAACGTTTTCCCGAGTGCGGCTCACACAAAGAAATGTCACCGTGGCAAAGTTGCCTTCGGGCGATGTCGTGATGTTCAGAACTTCTCTGTTTCGAATGTTTCTACGATCGGCGTAACACAAAGAAATGCATCAATTCGTCCAGAAGAATGAAACATGAGAAATTATATAAGAATGAGATATAAGAATACCAGAATTTAAAAACATTGTAAGCCTTAAAAATACAAACACACGTAAGTTATATAATAAATCTGTAACACATATTGTGAAACCCAATTGTGACTTTACAATTAATTACAATTAATATAACGTCTTTGTGACTCCTACCTTGATAAGAAACTTACTCGTAGGAGCCTTTTACAACCACGGTTCAATAAATGAAAAAAAGGAAATAAAAACGAATAATCTGGTTGCTAACACGGGTCCCAGAAGTGAGAGACTGCGTCACCATTTCAGCTCACATTATGTGGCATCTAAATTACTTCGAAAACTTTGGCCGTCGTTTTCTCAGGAATGGTCGAGTATCCACGAATAAACGGAGACACGTGTTCGCTTATTTTGACGACTCCTCTTCCATTGAGCAAAGTTTCTGATAAATAGGGGGGGGGGGGGGGGGGGAGAGGCCAAATGAAAAGTTACTTGTGTGAAAAAATGCCATCGAACCGAGCCTGGCTATACGTCTATTTGTACGAAACATAGAATCGGGGTGTGTGTGTGTGTGTGTGTGTGTGTGTGTGTGTGTGTGTGTGTGTGCCCCCGTGATGGTTGATATACACAAATAAAAAAGCAGGCTCCTCGCCAGGCTATGAAAGCCCAAGGGATGTCTACCGCCCGCGGTGTCATCCTCTCAATTTTTTTCTTTATGTGAAAGTAGTATGGAAGGGCATGTGGTCAGCACACAGCTCTCCCAGAAGTTTTTCATACTTTCCAGGTGCTGGAGCCGCTACTACTCGGTCAAGTAGGTCCTCAACTGTCATCACGAGGCTGAAGGCATACTTTACCAGTCCTCCCATTAAGCAAAAATCCTTGGCAGTTCCAGTAACCGAACCCGGGTCCTCCACATGGCAGCCATCTAAGCTGACCACCGACCTATTTTTTTATTTTATTTTTTGACATTTTGTTTTATGTTTCTCGTTGAATTTGCTCGGGGCGGACGTCCGATGACACCCATTCAGGTTCTTTGTTGATCGGTTCACTCAGTCTTTTTATTGCAGAGGGTAGCTAACCCTCTGACCGAGCACGCTGAACTACCGTGCCGGCAAAATGTACCTATTGTGCGGTGGCCGGGAATCGAACCCGGATCAACTGCTTGGGAAGCAACCATGCTGACCGTTACACCACCACCGCCCTTGTGGAGGTGCACACGATATCCATATAGCCACTGGAAACTTGTCTCTGGGACCAGCTGTGACATTCAAAAGAAAAAAATGCAGCTGGTCCCATTATTCAAATGCAAATCAATACTACATTTACGAACGTGTGAGGTCGTGTTTTTAGCAGCGTTTGTAAGTATTAATAGTTCTACGTATTTAAGCGCTGGGTAACATACCAAAACTACTCTCAGTCGACAAAAGTCACTGGATAGCAAAATGCATATAGACAGATGGCGGTAGTAGCGCGAACACACGGTAGAAAAGGGCTGTGCATCGGCGGGGCTCCCATCTGTATTCATGTGATTCAGGTGAAAAATTGTCCCATCTGATTGTGGCCGCACGATGGGAATTAATAGACTTTGAACATGGAGCTAGACGCATGGGACGGTCCATTTCAGAATTCGTTTGGGAATTCGATATTGCGAGATCCAAAGTGTCAACAGTACC
Source organism: Schistocerca piceifrons (assembly GCF_021461385.2). Lineage (NCBI taxonomy): Eukaryota > Metazoa > Arthropoda > Insecta > Orthoptera > Acrididae > Schistocerca > Schistocerca piceifrons. The sequence goes on along the minus strand of NC_060139.1, from coordinate 936,819,849 downwards.
CCGAGAATGGTAAATTTCATGCATTTCCTCTCATCACGGACAATACAATGGGCGACTGCATCACTTAACGACCGAAAACAGCGGCGTTTGTGTAGAGTTGTCAGTGCTAACAGACAAGCAACACTGCTTGAAATAACCGCAGAAAACGATGTGGGACGGACATACGACAGACATATACGTTAGGATAGTACGGCGAAATTTGGTGTTATTGGGCTCTGGCGACCGATGTGAGTGCTCTTTCTAACAGCACGACATCGTCTGCGGCGCCTCTCCTACGCTCGTGGACCCTAGATGACTGGAAAATTGCGACCTGGTCGAATGAGCCCCGATTTCAGTTCGTAAGAGCTGATGGTGAGATTCGACTGTGGCGCATGTCCCACGAAGCCACTGACCCAAGCTGTCAACAAGGCACTGTGCAAGTTGGTGGTGGTTTCAGAATTGTGTGGGCTGCATTTACAGGAAATGTACTGGGTGCTGTGGTCCAACTGGACCGATCATTGACTGGAAGTGGTTATGTTCGGCTGCCATTCACGGACTTCGTGTTTCCATAGAGCGATAGAATTTTTATAGATGACAATGCACCAAGTCACGGGGCCACAGTTGTTCGTGATTGGTTTGAAGAGCATTCTGGACAGTTCGAGCGAATGATTTGGCCACCAAAATTCCTCGAAATGATCCCATCGAACATCTATGGGATTTAATCGAGAAGCCATCTCGCGCACAAAATTCTGCACCGACAACACTTTCGCAGTTATGGATGGCTGTAGAGGCTGTATGACACTCAGTATTTCTGCGGGGGCTTCCAATGACAAGCTGCGACTATGCTGCACCACGCCGGTCAAGAGCAGGCCCGACACGATATTAAGAGGTATCCCATGACTTTCGTCACTTCAGTCTATTTTGTAGCAACTACTACGGCTTCTGACATCAAATGTAACAACTATGACGGCTTATGACACTAAATGTAACAGTTGTGTTACTAAATGTGACACTTCTGTCACTCAATGTAAATGGGTTTTCTCTTTGGATGCTGTCAATTGTCAGGATGAGCATTCTAAAGCATTCTGTCAGGGTGAAAATATTAAATAAATTAACTTTTCTCTCTTACAACATGTGGGCAGGGTGGGTTCTCCCTTGGCTCGGGTATGAGGTCGAATGAAACATCATTTTACATAAGATAAATTTTATTGAAAGTTTCGTACAACTGTATCTTACTGGGACGTTCTGGTTCGGAGAGCGGCAGCCGTGTCGTTTGCGTAGCCTTCTGCTGCGACAGCGGCGGCGGCGGCGGCGGCGGCGGCGGCGGCGTCTGATTACGCGTAGCGGTGTGTATCTCGTGTCGCCGTCTCGCCCAGCTGACCGGAGACGCGCAGCGCGAGGTGGCCCGTTTAATTATTGCGAGCGACGTCGTGCATCGGATGGTGATACCTTGAATGTGGCGTCCCAGTGTTTCTCTTCTCTAAGCGGCCGCGTGTGTTGTGCGTCGACCAGCGGAGCGGCGCGGCGGTGGAAGGCCAGTGTCCCGAACTCGAACCACGGACTCCCGCTTGCCAGTCTTCGGCTGTCAGGTCTTCATCCCAGCTCACAGGTAACTACTGATGTGAGGCCGTCTCCTTCCCGTCCTCACGAGTCACCCGGGTATGTAAAAACCAGACTTCCAATACCTTTTAACTTCTGTCTTCTGGCGCCGCGGCTGCTGCTTGCTATTCCATTACAGCGGCGGACTTGGTGCGTCTGTGCATGATGCAGTCTCTTCTTGCATGACGGTCTTCAGCACCGGAACTGACTGAAAACTACTGCTACTCTTCTTTTCTTCCTTCGTCTCTCGTCTTCGTCTCCGTCTGTCTTCATCTGTCTTCATCTGTCTTCATCTGTCTTCAACTGTCTTCATCTGTCTTCATCTGTCGGGCCCACCGCGTCTCGCGTATTTATTCACTTCAGTTCACTGGGGGTGAACGACTTCACGGCCATTGCCTCTTCTGTCACGTTGAAAAGCTTCTCGAAGAATCTTCTTGACCTCGGTCATTGGCTCTTGGAATGTAGGCGGGGGCCTCTGATCGCATGTGACGACTGAGAAACACGTGAGCCGGTCATTGCTTCTTCCGTCACGTTGAAAGGCTTCTCGAAGAATCTTCTTAACGTCGGTCATTGGCTCTTGGAATGTAGGCGAGGGCCTTTGCTCATGCGACAACTTAGAAACACGTGAGCCGGTCGGGCGATGCCCTGACGGCTGAATCGACAGCGCCCGCTTATGTGGAACTCGCTGACTCCACGGTCATTGTTTCTTCTGTTCTGCCCCCTGAATGCCAGTATGTAACTCTCTAAACTAAACCAAGTTTTCCATTTATATTCTACTTTCTTAGTTCACTTTGATTTCACTAATTTATTTACTTAATTAACACTCAACATTCCTCCACCCTTCGGAGAAATTCGCCCTCGAATTTACCACTCAACATTCCTCCACTCTTCACACGGAAAAAGCACAAGCACTGAAAACTCTCGACTTAGAAGATTGCACACGCTTCACATTAAGTACGTGGAAAATACTTTATCACTTTACAAAAGCACTGTACGGTCATGAATCACATAGTTCTTACATAAATGGTTGTAATAAGTGTAACAAATCTTGATGACAATGAATAAACTAAAAACAGATTTTGCACTTAGAAAATTACATAGCAACAGCTGTTTAATCTACCCTATACTAATGCAAGAATATCTATTCTACAGTATTGTTTATTTTAACAAGAGACTGTTTAATAAAGAATGAAGTACAATAAACAAAATTAATACACTAATGCTCAAAAGTAACTGCTGAAGTACACCAGTTAAGAGTGTGATATCCAGTTAACAGGGATTTGATGAAGTGGTATATTATTATTTGGCTTATTTTTTCGTCTTAAATAACAGGAAACTGTACAAAGCAGAAACACCAACAAAAAGGTTCCAGATATACCCGTTCCTAGCATTATAATTTTAGTTTTGTGTTCACCTTTTAATTTTAAGACATGTTGCATCATAACATTGGCATCAATTTTGCCTTGCTGTGAGTTTATGAACATATCTAATGACTTCAGAAGGGAACTGTCAAGGGAGTCATTGAGGTAGGACAGGTTTTGTGTAGGAAATGCTTGCATGGCGTTTTCTGGCCAATAAATTAGAGGGAAGGATGAATTAACATTAGTTGTACCAGTGATTGTTGCGGGTAAATGAAAATTCGCTCCTGAGATGGAACATAACGTGCCGTTAATTATTAGCCCACTTCCATGAAGTACAAAATGTTGTAATGGTGTAGCTACACCGTTCTCGTAACATTGTGCAAAAATATCAGTTGGATTACTGACCGCATATAACCAGTGATTTTCTACTTGCTCGAAAAAACCTGATGTGGAAGTTAATATATCGCGTGGGCAATTGATGGCGTCAGATTGTTCGAAAAATAATTGAGATTCACAACTAGTGGCATGTAATTGGATTGCGCGAGATGGACATATAATAACTTGTGCGGATGTGCAACTATTTAATTCAGAAGTTGTCATTACCGTGCTCGTATTGCTTGTTTGGGAGATTAAAAATACTTGGTGTGTTCGGAACTGTACAAATTTATTTATTTTGCCCCATTTTACCGGAAATGAGTGTACTGTGTAACAGTCATATATACCCATTTTATCTGTAACCGGGAAAGATATACGAACTCGTATTCTTGCATTATCTGTGTCAACTAGTACTGTAGCTAAGTGGTAATACTGTGGTAAATGTTTCTTATCTGCAGGAAATATTAACTTAAGTGAATCTGGCAATTGTTTTTCAATTTTAACTAATAATGAGATGAATTTAACCGGCGATAGTAACGTGGGTGACAAATGTCCCTGTACTGCATAGTGGATGGCTTCCTTTAATTCCTCCGCTGCTAGCCGTGCATCTATCACTTGATCAGTGAGTAGCCTAAGCGATCTTCCTACTGCAAGTTTCTTATCCACCATATCGAGCCTTGTTTGTATGACCTTTAGGTCTTTATTCAGCGTAGCAGTAGTAGCTAGGAGATAATCGTTTAATTCTTGGGTAAGGTTCCTGATGACCTTGGTATTAGTAAAAACCGTTTGCTCCAATCCGTTTAATCTTGTCGTGTGCCATTCTATAGTGTCTTTATTTAATTCCGCGGTACTCTCTATGTTCTGTAATGAATTATTTAACTGATTAATATCTTCGTTATCCGCTGTACCGAAAATGGTCTTTAGTAGTTTACCTCCTGCGTCCACCCATCCACGTTTAGCTCGTTTAACGGTCTGCGGAAGTATATCTTGTAACTGACGCAACTGTCCTCTCAACTGTTCGTATGAGTAGTGTAATGTTTTAAATTCACTAGATATTTCTTCAAAAATCTCTGGTGAACTTGCCCTTTCATGTAGTGTATCAAATTCTAATTCAAGGCTCTTAAGTTCATTACGTAAGGCCCATAAATTATACTCTAATGAAATAGTCCACTTGTGATTGGTCAGAATGACAGTACCCTGTTTTACAAAAATTACACCACTCATCAACTGATTGATCTGTAGTCCGTTATTCGTATTAGTCAATAATGCAATTATGATGAGCAGTACAGTCACAATGTAGTTGTCCATTATGCTAGAGACGTTACCTGAAAAAGCAAACAACATGGTTATGAACCTACAAACCTAGTAAAAACAAAAACAAAGAAAAGAAGGAATACATTGTTAACTACAAGATCTACATGTTTCTACGTTCAACTTTTCTTTCTTAAAAAATAAACCATTATAATTTATTAATTATTTACATTTGTATACTGTCCATAGTCTACTAAGATTCAACTAGGACATTCGCACCCTTGAACGAAGATTGTATGGTGCCATGTCTGTATGTTGTGCTGGCGTGGCCACTCTTTTTCCTTTACGGGAACTTCCTCCACCCTTCGGAAAAGCAGACACTATTGTTGAAGGAATTACATCTGGAGCGCCCTTAAAAGGTTTTAAACGACTTGCATGGACAATGGTAGTTCGGGTGGGCAGTTGCAATTTAACGTTGACTGGTGACGTGATCTCAATAATTTGATAAGGACCTCTGTAGTTTGTTACAAATTTCTTCGTTTTTCCTTTAGCTATGTAAGGAGTTGAAAGCATAACCCACTGACCGATTTTGTAATTTGGATATTTAGCTTGGGTATTACCTAATCTTTCCTGTCGTTCCAAAGCCTTTGTATTAGATTTTTGAACCTTTTTCCATACCTCCTTCATCATTCGACTGAAATCTCTTACTGTTTCTCCGACTTTTCCGTTTTTCTGCCTGATTACATCAAAAGGGGACGGCATTTTTTTCCCATAGACCACTTCATAAGGTGACATGCCAGTTGCTTCATGCGTTTTGGCGTTGTATACCGACACGATTATTGGTAAATACGTATCCCAATTAGAATGTTGTTCGTTAATATAATAACTAAGCATCTTGCCAATTGTCCGATGAACTCTTTCTGTGCGCCCGTTGCACTGAGGTTGTAACGGAGTTGTGCGTAATTTGCGTATTTTTAATAAGTGGCATAGCTGTTTCATTAATTCAGACATAAAATTAGATCCCTGATCTGTGATAATAGCTTCAGGTACTCCAAATTTAAGTATCCAGTTGTTAACTAAAGCTTGGGCAACTGTATTTGCTTGCTGATCTGGGAGACTCACCATAGCTAGATAGCGTGAAAAGTGATCTATAATTGTAAGGACATACTTATTACCAGCAGGTGTTTTATGAAATGGCCCGTAGAGATCGACTCCGCAGATTTGAAATGGACTTGAAGCCTCGGGGAGCCTCTGTAAGGGTATTTTTGAACGAGAAAGTTCAGCTCGTTGTGCGCACGCAATACAATTACGAACGTACTGCGCAACATCCTGCTTTCTGGTTTGCCACCAAAATCGTTCTGCTACTCGTCTTTCGGTTGTCCGCTGTCCACCGTGTCCTGCAAGGATATGATCGTGGGCCTCTGCCATTATTTCTTGTCTAAGGTGTTGGGGAACAACAATTCGCGGTCCAAGTTTTGTTTTACGGCATAATACACCATCTTCAAAGCAAAATTGTTTTTGAGTTGCGTATTTTTTACATTCTGTATCCTCATCTTGTGCCTTTCTCCAGTCCTCAGTATCTCGGCCTGTTGCTTCCAAAAGTGCTATTTTCCGACTTAGGCAATCTGCATTCGTGTGTTTTTTGCCTGGTTTATGGATAACTTCGAAATCCATTTCGGAAAGACATAGGGCCCAACGGGTAAGACGACTAGATGGATCCTTTAATCCATGCAACCATTTTAAAGCTGCGTGGTCTGTAATGACCTTGAATTTTCTACCATACAAGTAGCATTTAAAGTATTTGATACCATAAATAACACTTAACAATTCTTTCTCCGTTGTGGAATAATTTCTTTCTGCCGTTGTTAGTTGTCTCGAAGCATAGGCTATGGGGTGTTCCGTGCCATTAATATTCTGACTCAAAACAACTCCTACTGAATGACCACTTGCGTCACAGGATAAAATAAATTCTTTATTGTAATCTGGGTAGGCTAATACAGGACTGTGTGTTAACTTATCTTTAAGGGTTTGAAATGCAGATTCACAATCTTCAGACCAATGAAATTTTGCACCCTTTTTCAACAATTGGGTTAAGGGTCGGGCAATTTCAGCAAAATTTTGAACATATTTTCGGTAATACGATGCGAGACCAATGAAACTTTGTACTTCCTTAACGCGTTGTGGTGTTGGGAAGTCCTTAACTGCCGAAATTAATCGAGGATCTGTTTTAATTCCTTTTTCACTAATGACATGCCCTAGGTATGTAACCTCTGTCAATGCAAAACTACATTTTTCCATATTTAATGTTAATTTGGCTTTTCTAAGTCTCTGAAAAACATTACGCAGACGCACAGCATGTTCATTAATGTCTCTGGAGAATACAATAATATCGTCTAGATATACACAACATTGCTGAGTTTTGAGTCCTCGCAATACTCCATCGAGTAGTCTTTGAAAAGTTGCTGGTGCATTTTTCAAACCGAAAGGCATTCTTTTAAATTGCCAGTGGCCTCCAGGGGTAGAAAATGCTGTTTTATGCCTATCTTCAGGTGCAACTTCCAATTGATGATATCCACTACGTAGATCGATTGTTGAAAAGTATTTACTGTTACCCAAACTGTCAATGATATCTGTAATGTTTGGAAAAGGATAAACATCTGAGATAGTTTGTTTGTTAAGGTGTCTGTAGTCACAACAAAATCTATATCGTTTCGTACCGTCGGGAGACTTCTTTGGAATAATTACGATATTTGAATTATAAGGAGAATCAGAATATTCTATAATTCCATCTTTTAGATGCTGTTCTATAAATTCATCCAGTACTGGCTGTAAGTGATGCGCAACTCTATAAGGCTTCCTATAAACTGGGGGGCTATTTCCTGTTGGGATCCTATGCTGTGTGATGTCTGTTGCTGGCAATGGACCTTCTACATTAAATAAATCTTGGAACTCAACTAAAACTGCTTCTATCGTGTCTCTATCATTTCCTTTCAAATGCTCAATCTTCTGGCGCAATGCGGTTTTATAGGCGTCTGGTTTCTGACCATCATTAATATCTGACCAAATGAAATCTTCTTCTTCAAAAGTACTGACTGTAGCTACTAATATTCCCTTATGCAACTCTTTGTCCTCCACTCCGAAATTGTCAATATGTACCGGTACTTTTCTTTCTCCCTCAACGTCTTGAACCCGTACAACACTCCTACGTACAAAACAATGTGATACATCTAATTCCTCATTTTCCTCTAAAGGCTCTATTAGACACACTGTATCTGTAGGTACTTCGTGGTCAACGGTCATCCAGAGAAGTTTTCCTGAGCCAGATGGTATCTGATCCCGCGAATCAACCTTCAAGGACGTTGCACGCAGTATAGTTGATTTCGCCTTCCGGTTAGGGAAATCTTGCGGCAGAGGGCCCTTTGCAGCGGTGTCACCTAGCTGAAACACTATTCCGCTAAGTTCTACAGTTTGCTGTCTGAGGTCGATTTTAGCGTGATGTTTATTCAGGAAATCCAACCCTAGGATCGCGTCGTACCCGTCAGTTACCTTTGTTACCACTTCTACATCTTCCTGAAATTGTACACCGTGAATATAGAAAATCAATGATGTACATCCTAATGACTTCACTGTATCTCCTCCTACTCCACTCAATCTATACCTTGGAGGGTCATATTTCTTTTCTCCCATACATTCATTACTTACTATTGATACGTTTGCGCCTGTATCCACCAGTATCTTTGCCTCTTTATCCTGTATGGTAGCAGATAACCAGCATTCCGCCTTCACATTCGCCTTAATGGCATGAAATTTTATTGGGAACGCCTGGCGGCGGCTCCGACATTCCCGTTTGAGTTAAACTGATTTCTATTTCCAAAAACTTTCTTAGACCTGCATTCCTTGAATGTGTGACCTGTTCTTTGACAATTAGTGCATTGAGGTTGTCAGCAATTTTTTGCTATATGTCCCTGTCGATCGCACCTAAAACATCGTACTCCTGCTGAAAATATATTTCGCTTCTCCTTGTATCTGGTGGCAATGTCAATTTCTTCAAAAGCTGTCGCCACAGATACAGCTTCTGCTAAATTTTTAGGAAACTCTGCCCTGACACGACGGGACGTTTCAGGAGGTAACCCACGTAAAAATGTATCCAGAGCTCTATCTTCTGCCTCTTGTAAAATAACTTTATTTGCTTCATCACTAGTTGTCAACTGATAGGTGTTAATATTAACTTTTCTAATCCTATCTACAAAGCTTTCTAATGACTCGTTTTGCCTCTGAGTGATAGTGTGTAATTTTTCCCTATAAAATCTACAGCTGTTCTGTTTTTGAAAACGTTTAAGTAATCCTTTCTGCAATTCCTCAAATGTTGGAGCATTCCGTAATTCTTCATTGTATAAGACGTGTGCTTTAGCCTCTCCTGTCAATCTTAACTTTGTCATTTGTAAGAGCTGTTCATCTGACCATGATCCTAACTTTGCAGCTGCTACTAAATCATCAAAAAAGGCTGTTATGTCCTCGCCAGGTTTACCTGAAAAAGGAGATACCAAGGCTGCTGCTGAGGAATCTAGGGTGGAAGGGATTGAACTGGTTTGCCTAACCTCACACAACTGCTTAAATAATGCATTATTATCATTTTTGAGCTGTTCTATCTGATTAACTAAGATCCGAATAGCTTCATCAGTAGAAACCGCTTGTGGTGCTGACTCTGACTTTGTACGATTTCGTGTCATCATTTTACAAACTGTTAGTTACACAATCTTCCTATACTGAATTTAAAAGATGTTTAAATATTTCCGACAAACTCTTAAAATCATGAGAGAAAATACACTTCTAAATAAAGAAAATATTACGACTGCTATGCAAACCTCTATCCCTTCACACATTAAAAAAAAAAAACTAACTGTGGACCTTTAGTGACTGTCATTCACACCTCATATTGAGCCAAGGGTTTTTTCTCTGACACCAACTGTAACAACTGCTACGGCTTCTGACATCAAATGTAACAACTATGACGGCTTATGACACTAAATGTAACAGTTGTGTTACTAAATGTGACACTTCTGTCACTCAATGTAAATGGGTTTTCTCTTTGGATGCTGTCAATTGTCAGGATGAGCATTCTAAAGCATTCTGTCAGGGTGAAAATATTAAATAAATTAACTTTTCTCTCTTACAACATGTGGGCAGGGTGGGTTCTCCCTTGGCTCGGGTATGAGGTCGAATGAAACATCATTTTACATAAGATAAATTTTATTGAAAGTTTCGTACAACTGTATCTTACTGGGACGTTCTGGTTCGGAGAGCGGCAGCCGTGTCGTTTGCGTAGCCTTCTGCTGCGACAGCGGCGGCGGCGGCGGCGGCGGCGGCGGCGTCTGATTACGCGTAGCGGTGTGTATCTCGTGTCGCCGTCTCGCCCAGCTGACCGGAGACGCGCAGCGCGAGGTGGCCCGTTTAATTATTGCGAGCGACGTCGTGCATCGGATGGTGATACCTTGAATGTGGCGTCCCAGTGTTTCTCTTCTCTAAGCGGCCGCGTGTGTTGTGCGTCGACCAGCGGAGCGGCGCGGCGGTGGAAGGCCAGTGTCCCGAACTCGAACCACGGACTCCCGCTTGCCAGTCTTCGGCTGTCAGGTCTTCATCCCAGCTCACAGGTAACTACTGATGTGAGGCCGTCTCCTTCCCGTCCTCACGAGTCACCCGGGTATGTAAAAACCAGACTTCCAATACCTTTTAACTTCTGTCTTCTGGCGCCGCGGCTGCTGCTTGCTATTCCATTACAGCGGCGGACTTGGTGCGTCTGTGCATGATGCAGTCTCTTCTTGCATGACGGTCTTCAGCACCGGAACTGACTGAAAACTACTGCTACTCTTCTTTTCTTCCTTCGTCTCTCGTCTTCGTCTCCGTCTGTCTTCATCTGTCTTCATCTGTCTTCATCTGTCTTCAACTGTCTTCAACTGTCTTCATCTGTCTTCATCTGTCGGGCCCACCGCGTCTCGCGTATTTATTCACTTCAGTTCACTGGGGGTGAACGACTTCACGGCCATTGCCTCTTCTGTCACGTTGAAAAGCTTCTCGAAGAATCTTCTTGACCTCGGTCATTGGCTCTTGGAATGTAGGCGGGGGCCTCTGATCGCATGTGACGACTGAGAAACACGTGAGCCGGTCATTGCTTCTTCCGTCACGTTGAAAGGCTTCTCGAAGAATCTTCTTAACGTCGGTCATTGGCTCTTGGAATGTAGGCGAGGGCCTTTGCTCATGCGACAACTTAGAAACACGTGAGCCGGTCGGGCGATGCCCCGACGGCTGAATCGACAGCGCCCGCTTATGTGGAACTCGCTGACTCCACGGTCATTGTTTCTTCTGTTCTGCCCCCTGAATGCCAGTATGTAACTCTCTAAACTAAACCAAGTTTTCCATTTATATTCTACTTTCTTAGTTCACTTTGATTTCACTAATTTATTTACTTAATTAACACTCAACAATTTCGACGATATCGTTAATTCGTCAATTACAGAGTTTTATGGTGTGTAAAATTCCACGGATTTTTAAAAGTATTTACGTAACGTCTGCACGGTTCAGCCACACTTCGTCAGTCGTGCACGATTTTGTACCTTGAAAGAAATGGTCTCTGTCCGATGAAACGCGTGATACTTACAAACTAACTGAGTTTCTTTAATGTCTAATCAGTTTCATCAGTTTTAAATTGGAATTGGTACTAGCTGTCAAAAGCTTCTATTTCAGGCTGTAACTGTTTTTTGATAACACTTTTTCTTAATTTAATTTCACTTACTGATGTTGGTATTGATGTTTAGTAGTACGTATCACGATGACTGTTAAAAAGAGTATTCACAAAATTATCTCGACTGCAACACATTAAAATTTGAACAGAAGGTTCGTCTTACGTACAAGACCATGTTGCATCTTGGAACAGTTTTTCACATTTGGGAAAACCTTCCTTTCCTGGTGTAATTTTTGCAAGTTCAGAAAAACACTGGAACACATGCAAGGTGAATGATGTCATAACAAAACATAATAATAAGATACATTAAACCTGTATTGTAGGGCCGCCTTGACGCGCAAGTATGAAAAGTATTCCAAGGTAGGACACGCTCCCCTACTGAAAATAAATTCGCAAAAGTATGAAATTTTAATCAAAATATCCCACATGTCTCACTTCTTTATTGTCATGGACAACGTGATAAACGAGTTATTGGCTACTAGCCATAATGGAATGGGCGACGAAGGAATAAAAATCATGTGCTACACTGACGATGCAGTTCTGCTAACAAACAATGACCATACGTTTCAGAAACGAAACATGTTTTACGTGGTACCTTCATACCTAAATATGGTTATACCAACTCAAAAAACCACATGTATGACTATATGTGGGAACCAATTAGATGAAAACTGTAAGTCGCTGGAAAAAGTATTCAACAGGTAATGAAGTTCTGCTACGAAACAGTGAAGATAACATGTAGGAACTTTTAGGCATAGACTATGTGATCAAAAGTATCCGGACACTCTCAAAAACATACGTTTTTCATATTAGGTGCATTGTGCTGCCACTTACTGCCAGGTACTCCATACCATCAACCTCAGTAGTCATTAGACTTCGAGAGAAAACAGAATGGGTCGCTCCGCGGATCTCACGGACTTCGAACGTGGTCAGGTGATTGGGTGTCACTTGTGTCATACGTCTGTACGCGAGATTTCCACACTCCTAAACATCCATAGGTCCACTGTTTCTGATGTTATAGTGCAGAAGAAACGTGAAGGGACACTTACAGCACAAAATCGTACAGGCCGACATCGTCTGTTGACTGACAGAGACCGCCGACAGTTGAAGAGGGTCGTGATGTATAATAGGCAGACATCTATCCAGACCGTCACACAGGAATTCCAAACTGCATCAGGATCCATTGCAAGTACTATGACAGTTATTCGGGAGGTGAGAAAACTTGGAATTTACGGTCGAGCGGCTGCTCATAAGCCACACATCACGCCTGTGAATGCCAAACGACTCCTCGCTTGGTGTAAGGAGCGTAAACATTGGACGATTGAACAGTGGAAAAACATTGTGTGGAGTGACGAATCACGGCACACAATGTGGCGGTCCGATGGCAGGGTGTGGGTACGGCGAATGGTCGGTAAACGTCGTCTGCCAGCGTGTATAGTGCCAACAGTAAAATTCTGAGGCGGTGGTGTTATGGTGTGGTCGTGTTTTTCATTGAGGGGGCTTGCACCTCCTGTTGTTTTGCGTGGCTCTATCACAGCACTGGCCTACACTGATGTTTTCAAATGGCTCTGAGCACTATGGGACTCAACTGCTGTGGTCATAAGTCCCCTAGAACTTAGAACTACTTAAACCTAACTAACCTAAGGACATCACACACATCCATGCTCGAGGCAGGATTCGAACCTGCGACCGTAGCGGTCGTGCGGTTCCGGACACTGATGTTTTAGGCACCTTCTTGCTTCCCACTGTTGAAGAGCAATTCGGGGCTCGCGATTGCATCTTTCAACACGATCATAACGCACGGCATGTGGCGGAGTGGTTACACAACAGTATGATCCCAGTAATGGACCGGCCTACACAGAGTCCTGACCTGAATCATACAGAACAGCTTTGGGATGTTTTGCACCGTCGACTTCGTGCCAGGCCTCACCGACCGACATCGATACCTCTCCTCAGTGCAGCACTCCGTTAAGAATGGGCTGCCATTCCCCAAGAAACCTTCCAGCATCTGATTGAACGTATGCCTGCGAGAGTGGAAGCTGTCATCAAGGCTAAGGTTGGGCCAACACCATACAGAAATCCAGCATTACCGATGGAGGGCACCACCAATTTGTAAGTTATTTTCAGCCAGGTGTCCGGTTACTTTTGTTCACATAGTGTATTTAACACGACAGTAAGAATCTCAAACACCTCAGTAATGAATTGTCCAGTAGTGGAACTATTGGGAAGGAGGTTAGAGAACAAGTAGCTAAAGCAAAGAAAGTGGTATGGTTTTATAATAAAACAATTTGGAAAACCAACATCTAGGAAAATACGCAAAGGCAAGAATTTACAATAATAGTGAGACCAGTTATATCATACAAAATTGAGACAAGATCTGAAACATCAAAAGTAGAAGACTTTTGAAAAACGCGGAAAACAAAATCTTTGAGGAATTGCAGGGAAGATACTGTGAGACAGAGAGAGAGAGAAGTAAAAGTATTAGAAGAAAAGTGGGTATATAAGAGAAAGTATGAAAGGGACCATAGAGAACGTAGATGAACGGAATATTCTGAAAATCGTAAAAAATAAATCGCCAGCTGGTAAAATAAAAACATGCCGTCCAACGAAAAGATGGAGCGACAACCTAAAGGTAGCGTGAAGCGTACTGAAGGAAACAGGCTTCAGTCTATGAAGAAAGGGGGAGGAAGAGGATGAAGCAAAAGATCTCCTACAAACATGGGAACACTGGAATATCTATGTAGAAGCGTTCGGTCAAGGTGTAACATTTCCCATTATATTATTTCTACCCCATCAATATTTCAAAACTATGCTTTCATATTTTATAAAATGCTCTCGGCTAAAGAGCAGTATACTGCTGCTAGCCCACCTTTGGAACGGTGATTAAATGAATGAATTACACTAGAGAACGCACCAAGGTGAAAGTAGGCACGCACGGTAACTACGGAAGAGAAAGCCATAGCGGCGGAAGAAATAGACAGAGGAAAGCCGGGTGGAAGACATAGACAAAGGCAACTGTAAAAAAAATGGCCACAAATATGCGCATTAGTAACGGTTCATCACGCCGCATCGTTCACCGCACGCTGCGGTTCGAAGACGGGTGCCGTGTCAGCTGCCCACCTCGGGTATGATGTCTGAGGGTCTTTCATGTGTGATCCGTTCGCCAGACCTCGGTCCCATTAATTTTCACGTCTTTGGACTGCTGAAAGGGGCGCTGAGATGAAAGCATTTCCGTTCCAATGTCGCTGTGAAAAGCGCCATACGCGATTAAGTAAAGTCGTCACCAGAAAATTTCTTTTTCAGTATGTGTGCTCACCTTTACCAGGTACTCTCTACCCGCGTTACACGTCACACGAATTAGAAACAGAAGAAATTATTACACTGCTGGCTGATGTCCGAGTTTTCATTTTTCTCCTGTATTTCCTTTATTGCATCGCATTTTAGGTGTGGAGACGACTTTGACGGCTCAACAGACAAATTCTAGCATGAAATATGCGGCCACGCAGATTAGAGCATAGAGGGTGTTGCTGGGCCTGGCGAAGCTTGCATCTCTAATGTTTCTCATTTTCCAGTTCTCGACGCTCCTGCTGAAAACAGCAGCTAAAGGAGTTGTGCACCAACGAGTCTGCTATTGCACACCACTTACCCGTATCATTGTTTAAACTCACTAGGTTCTTCTTGCATTGTTCCTTATATCGCTTGATGTGACCACTTCACTACATAAAATTTGTCGAGGAAG
The DNA here is from genome assembly GCF_021461385.2 of Schistocerca piceifrons. Lineage (NCBI taxonomy): Eukaryota > Metazoa > Arthropoda > Insecta > Orthoptera > Acrididae > Schistocerca > Schistocerca piceifrons. Next base: position 936,804,806 of record NC_060139.1, on the reverse strand, counting down.
TCTCCTGATTCTTATCCATCGGAGATCGCAGTCCATCTGAATTGGTGACCAATGACGGTGGCTTCTAAACTGTTCACGTTGGCCCTTCAGGAGCAATTGTGTTTGACATTAAGACATCCCATTTGATACCCCGTCTAAGCTTCTGTTGGTTGACGCGTATTAGTTTATTTCAGATCAAGGCGAACTATGGCCAAGGTTTCGCAACCACAGAGCAGAATACAACTACTACTGCTCGATAAAACGTCAGTTTGCTGCGCAGTGTTAGATCATTCTTCAAGATTCCCCCCATGTGGCCGACGTCCGTAAGCAACATGGACAGAACATGTTCTGATCTCCACGTCCTTTCCCGATGAGCAATCTACGCTACTAAAACGCTGTCTCGGGACCCGGAACCTGGTACCAGTTGCAGCATAGGAGCAACAAAAATTCGATTTTTAGCATTTCGTGTAATTATTGAAGTAGTTTAAAAATGTAAAACGCTATCATAATCTGTTCATTAAGAGATATAATCTTAGGTTAAAAGGTTAAGACAGTAGTTCAAGTATTACAACTGAAAACTCTATCTTTTGTCTTGAAGCAGGGTAACTTACAGCGCACAAATGCCCCGACTTTATCCATTCGATATTTGAGAGTGAGAGCATGTAGGGACTTCCAACAAACTTTTCACATACTTTCAAACCTTAACGAAACTCTTTGCTGTTGATCCCCCTACCCTACAAACACACATAAAACGATGAGAGGAAAAAAATTTATAGTTTACTACATTTTCGCTGTTCATGCCTCGGACAAGACGTTTTAACTTATTGGCAATTTATCTGGTAAAAAATTGCAATCAGTCGCCTGTTTTTAGGTTTTTGATACGATTTAGTCAACCATAAACATGTTTTCGATCCAATCCTGTCTCATCGTCAGATGGAGGTGTTACAAGAACGTTATGCTGTGGACCAACTGTAGCTAGGTGCTGTGAAGATGCTGCTGGAGGAAATGACGGCAGTTTACTAATCGGTGACGAAACATTTATGAAACCGAAAGTTTCTTATGTTTTAGGTATTTACAGTGCACTGCCTTGTGGTATCCATATCAAATCTGTTCCTATAATGCACATTATCAAGTAATGTACACAAAGCTACATTTGCTTTTAACTGATTCACAGAAAGTAAACACTGGATGTTTTTGCAAAGAATCTGGATAAGATAGATATTACACTTTACTTCTTCATGGTCTTTACACTGATTCACATAAAGTAAACACTGGATGTTTTTGCAAAGAATCTAGATAAGACAGATATTACACTTTACTTCTTCATGGTCTGTGGTATGAGAAACATTGTAGTACAGTACAAATATTACTAATACCGATATTATATTTAAGTAAATTTTTTCTAGCTGCAGGAGTATTTTTGTATTGACAGCATACTCGTAAATGTGAGATGGGTTGAAAGTTATACGAAAGATGAACAAACAGAGTCGAATATTTACTATGTAATCAAAATTTTTATATACGTTACAGGATGCCACACTTATTACATTACAAAGAAAATCAAATTTATGCAGCAAGATGAATATGTGTTATTATTGTCCTTTTAGGTGTTTTAGAGCCACGATGTCTTGGAAATACTCGAAGAAAGAATTCTGTGTTGATTCAGTTTGTTCATTAAGGATTTTCTGAGGTGATTTTAGTTTGCGGATGTAAATCTGTAATTGTTCAAGGAGGCCCATCTGTATTCCTTTCTCAGCAATGTGTAGCACAGAAAGATTGTCAGTGATATCGCCAACAAAATGTTCATGATGAGCAATATGCTACGCAAAGCTGAACTTATTTAAGTTTTGAGTTGAGGGGCGTCCATACGTTCTTTGCAGCAGGTTGCAAAATTTTTCCCCTACTTCACCTATGTAGAAGCAAGAAAACGAGTATGAAGAGTTTGTATATGCCAGAATTTTTATGCCAATCTCCATTGGATTTACGATTGTGAACAGTTTTATTTTGTAGTTCACTGTCAATGTGGAATGACATTTGTACGTTGAATCGTCTGAAAAGATTTGAAGGTTTATTTGACGCTTTACCAACGAATGGAAGACAGACAAATTTTTCCATTTCTTTACTAGTTTGTAAGTTTACTTTGGATTTTTTCAACTAGGGTGTTAATTTATTAACTTTTTAGTACTCATTCTATTCGCAACATAGTTTGCAGTCAGTATCTACAATACTGAATGTGCCTGCAAAACTCCATCATTGTACGCCACTTCATTCAGGAGATGTGCCTTATAAAAATTGAGGTATGCGAAAAATTAGATCTTGATTAAAATGGAACGCAAATTACCCAGTTTATGTTCATCCAACTTTTCATAATGTGAGCACTTAGCGACTTCTGACAGACTTTAAGCGTAATTCATACCTTTCCTAAACTTTTTCTCGCTTACATGCTTAATGTCATAAACTACTGGCCATTAAAATTGCTACACCAAGAAGAAATGCAGATAATAAACGGGTATTCATTGGACAAATATATTATACTAGAACTGACATGTGATTACATTTTCACGCAATTCGGGTACATAGATCCTGAGAAATCAGCACTCACAACAACCACCTCTGGCCATAATAACGGCCTTGATACACCTGGACATTGAGTCAAACAGAGCTTGGATGGCTTGTACAAGTACAGCTGCCCATGCAGCTTCAACACGATACCACAGTTCATCAAGAGCAGTGACTGGCGTATTGTGACGAGCCAGTTGCTCGCCCACCATTGACCAAACGTTTTCAATTGCTGAGGGATCTGGATAATGTGCTGGCAGGGCAGCAGTCGAACATTTTCTGTACCCAGAAAGCCCCGTACAGGACCTGCAACATGCAGTCGTGCATTATCCTGCTGAAATGTAGGGTTTCGCAGGGATCGAATGAAGGGTAGAGCCACGGGTCGTAAAACATCTGAAATGTAAAGTCGACAGTTCAAAGTGCCGTCAATGCGAACAAGAGGTGACCGAGACGTGTAACCAATGGCAGCCCATACCATCACGCCGGGTGACACGCCAGTATGGCGATGACGAATACACACTTCCAATGTGCGTTCACCGCGATGTCGCCAAACACGGATGCGACCATCATGATGCTGTAAACAGAACCTGGATTCATCCGAAAAAATGACATTTTCCCATTCGTGCACCCAGGTTCGTCGTTGAGTACACCATCGCAGGCGCTCCTGTCTTTGATGCAGTGTTAAGGGTAACCGCAGCCATGGTCTCCGAGCTGATAGTCCATGCTGCTGCTAACGTTGTCGAACTGTTCGTGCAGATGGTTTTTGTCTTGCAAACGTCCCCATCTGTTGACTCAGGGATCGAGACGTGGCTGCATGATCCGTTACAGCCATGCGGATAAGATGCATGTCATCTCAACTGCTAGTGATACGAGGCTGTTGGGATCCAGCACGGCGTTCCGTATTACCCTCCTGAAGCCGCCGATTCCATATTCTGCTAATGGTCATTGGATCTCGACAGACGCGAGCAGCAATGTCGCGATACGATAAACCGCAATCGCGATAGGCTACAATCCGACCTTTATCAAAGTCGGAAACGGGATGGTACGCATTTCTCCTCCTTGCACGAGACGTTACAACAACGTTTCACCAGGCAACGCCGGTCAACTGCTGTTTGTGTATGAGAAATCGGTTGTAAACTTTCCTCATGTCAGCACGTTGTAGGTGTCGCCACCGGCGCCAACCTTGTGTGAATGCTCTGAAAAGCTAATCATTTGCATATCACAGCATCTTCTTCCTGTCCGTTAAATTTCGCGTCTGTAGCATGTCATCTTCGTCGTGTAGCAATTTTGATGGCCAGTAGTGTATATTTAAGACACTGATTTGTAAAGTAATCAGACATCTGAAGTTCTTTGAAGCACTGCCGTTCGACTCTTTGACGAATATGGGGTTTACTGGTTCGTTACTAATGTAATTCCTAAATGGAGAACGTTATCTACTTGTTTCAGAGATTTGCTGGAAATAGAGATACTGAAATCTGGAAAACTCGCTGTGTGAGTAGCTTTGTTTTTGGGTTGCTGATTATCAGGTCAAACCGCTTGTATGCACTTCTGTAAGAACTTATATATAGTTGCTGCTCTGCTTGTCGTCTGCCTACTCGTCTTACTGTTCAGTTGCCTGGGTGAGATATGCGAACATCTGTATGTAACAGTCAGGTAAAACAGAAATAGGGTTTTCATTTGAATCACTTTATTACATGTGAAACATACAGTGATGAGCCAGGATATTATGACCATTCTCCACAATTAATGTGGACAGGTGGCGTTGTGGGTTTCAAGGAAAGTATGTAAGTGAAGGAGAAACGAATGGGAATTAATTCATTCTACTCGTACGCAGCCGCCGAAGAGCTGGAAGTCCATGAAAGATTTAAGAAAACAACTGTAAAATTCTACAAGCAGACTAGAGCGTCAAGTAATCCACTTATCCAGCAACTAAGAAGGCCGGATACAGTCGAGACCATTATAAGCGGCAGGTAGCCCTTCTGAGCAGTAGACCCACACGTGAAGTAAATTATCAGGTATTAATTCTCACTAATGGGATGCAAACCTAATAGAGATGTCCCTGAAGCCTATGCCTAACCAGCCCTAGCAGTAAATGCCCTAAATGCGTCTTACTTCTTTTGAAGGAACGTGAAAGTGACCGTTTGGAGATTGCTGATTATCAGCAAATTGATGAATCCACCGACATAAGCGACTTTCCAGAATGAGATTTTCACTCTGCAGCGGAGTGTGCTCTGATGTGAAACTTCCTGACAGATTAAAACTGTGTGCCGGACCGAGACTCGAACTCAAGTGCTCTACCACTTGCCTGCAAAAGGCAAAGGTCCCGAGTTCGAGTCTCGGTCCGGCACACAGTTTTAATCTGCCAGGAAGTTTCATATAGACTTTCACACAGGGCAAATTGCTGTGGCCCGATAATTGCGGACGAGTGTCTTATGATGAAAGTGGGCGGCTGTTGACGTGCTACAGCCAAGACCGTCTCTGGAAAGTGGTTTAAGGAATATGAAGCCACGAATAGGTGGAGGTCGGAGGCTTGTCCGCTCTGTAAAGCATGATGGGTGGCGATGTGAACGACACTACTGGTGCACGCACAAATGTTTCAGAGTTCAGCGCGCATTGCTGAATATGTTGTTGTTGTTGTTGTTTCTGCGGTCTTCAGTCCAGAGACTGGTTTGATGCTTCTCTCCCTGCTACTCTATTCTGTGCAAGCCTCATCATCTCCGAATAATTACTGCAACCTACATCATTCTGAATCTGCTTAGTGTATTCATCCCTTGGTCTCCCTCTACGACTTTTACCCTTTACACTTCTCTCCAATACTAAATTGGTGATCCCTTTATGCCCCAGAATGTATCCCTTCTTCTTGTCAAGTTGTGCAACAACTTCCTCTTCTCCCCTATTCTATTCAGTAACTCCTCATTAGTTACGTGATTTTCCCATTTAATCTTCAGCATTCTTCTGTAGCACCACATTTCGAAAGCTTCCATTCTCTTCTTGTCTAAAGTATTCATCGTCCATGTTTCATTTCAATTCATGGCTACACTCCATTGAAATACATTCAGAAAAGACTGCCTGACACTTAAATCTATACTCGATGGTAACAAATTTCTCTTCTTCAGAAACGCTTTCCTGGCGATAGCCATTCTACATTTTATATCTTCTCTACTTCGACCATCATCAGTTACTTTGCTCCCCAAACATCAAAACTCATTTACTACTTTAAGCGTCTCATTTCCTAATCTAATTCCCTCAGCATCATTCCATTATCCTCGTTTTGCTTTTGTTGATGTTCATCTTACATCCTCCTTTCAAGACACTGTCCATTCCGTTCAGCTGGTCTTCCGGGTCCTTTTCTGTCTCTGACAGAATTACAATGTCATCGGCGAACCTCGAAGTTTTTATTTCTTCTCCATGGATTTTAATTCCTACTCCGAATTTTGGTTTTGTTTCCTTTGCTGCTCGCTCAATATAAATATTGAATAACATCTGGGATAGGCTACAAACCTGTCTCACTCCCTTCTCAACCACTGTTTCCCTTTCGTGCCTCTCAATTCTAATAACTGCCTTCCGGTTTCTGCATAAACTGTAAATAGACTTTTGCTACCTGTATTTTACCCCTACCACCTCCATAATTTGAGAGAGAGTATTCGAGTCAACATTGTCAAAAGCCTTCTCTACAAATGCTAGAAACGTAGGCTTACCATTTCTTAAGTCGTAGGGTCAGTATTGCCTCGCGTGTTCCAACATTTCTGCGGAATCCAAACTGATCTTCCCCGAGGTCGGCTTCTACCAGTTTTTCCATTCGTCTGTAAAGAATTCAGGTTAGTATTTTTCAACCGTGACTAATTACACTGGTAGTTCTGTCATGCTGAATATAAAGCTCCGTAACAGACGATCCATGCGTGTTCACGTATTGACCCAGTGACATCGTCATTACTACTTCAGTGAGCAGGGAATCACCGTGGTTGGACCGTGCGTCAGTGGAGAAGTGTAGCCTGGTCCGACGAATCACAATTCTTGTTACACTTGGTCGATCGTCATGTCGGGATACACCTTCATACAAGAAAACGGCTACGCAAAAATCTACTGTGCCACGGACGCAGGCCGCTGGGGGCAGTACTGTGATGCAAGGGTCATTCACCTGAGTTTCCATGGGATCTGTGGTAGTAACCGAAGGCATCGTAACAGCAGTGGATTACTAGGCTTGGGTGCATCCCTTCATCCTTGACAGCCTATGCGACGGCGATGGCATTTTCCAGCAGAATAACTGTCAGTAGCACAAGGCCAAAATGGTGGAGCCGTGATATGCGGTTCATCGTAGTGAACACACGTTGATGTCTTTGTCACCAGATTGACTGATGTGAACGCGATAGAACACATCTGAGCCACTATCGAGCGCCAGTTCTACGCCCGCTATTCCTTGGCCTGTAATGTGCGGAAAATTCGAGTCCTGCATGTATATATCTGGTGCTACAAACCTCTCGAACCCTGCCAAGGGCTTCTCGAATCCAAGCCACGCAGAATCGCTGCTGTGTTGCATTCAGAAGGTGGACCAATATGCTGCTAAGCAAATGTGGATATTGTTTTGCCTCAGATGTGTAGTTTATGATAATAAATCGAATGTAATTGTTTAGTTTGTGCAGTAAAAGAACCTAAGTGATGCCAACCCAAATCTGAACTTATGACTGAAAGAGGTAAATGAATAACTGACAGAAGTTCAAAGGCATGTTATTCGAAATACACACTAAAGCCCGAAAAGTAGGAGATACAAATAGGCGATATCGTTAAATATATGGAGATGTGTGGTTTGTACGCCTGAAAGCAACACTCGCAGAGCGTGGTGTACCAGGAGCAGTAGGTTTGCATGGGGGCAATACACTGAACAGCCAGGGAAACTGCCTAATATCGCGTAGGGCCCCCGCGAGCACTCAGAAGTGCCGCAACACGACGTGCCATGTATTCGAATGATGTCTGAAGTAGTGCTGGATGGAACTGACGCCATTAATCCTGCAGGGCTGTCCATAAATCTGTAAGAGTATCAGTGGGTGGAGATCTCTTCTGAACAACACGTTGCAAGGTGTCCCACATATGTTCAGTAATGTTCATGACTGAGGAGTTTGGTGGCCAGCGGAATTGTTTCAACTCAGAAGAGTGTCCCTCGAAACACTCTGTAGCAATGCTCATTCCGGAACCGAGCTGCTGCTACGGTCGCAGGTTCGAATCCTGCCTCGGGCATGGATGCGTGTGAAATCCTTAGGTTAGTTAGGTTTAAATAGTTCTTAGTCTACTTTCATAGGATTTGTAGTCCTGGAAAAAGCTTTCGACAATATAAAATAGTGCAAGCTGTTCGAGATTCTGAAAAAAGTAGGGGTAAGCTACAGGGAGAGACGGGTCATATACAATATGTACAACAATCAAGAGGGAATAATACGAGTGGACGATCAAGAACGAAGTACTCGTATTAAGAAGGGTGTAAGACAAGGCTGTAGCCTTTCGCCCCTACTCTTCAATCTGTACATCGAGGAAGCAATGATGGAAATAAAAGAATGGTTCAGGAGTGGAATTAAAATACAAGGTGAAAGGATATCAATGATACGATTCGCTGATGACATTGCTATCCTGAGTGAAAGTGAAGAAGAATTAAATGATCTGCTGAACGGAATGAACAGTCTAATGAGTACACAGTATGGTTTGAGAGTAAATCGGAAAAAGACGAAGGTAATGAGAAGTAGTAGAAATGAGAACAGCGAGAAACTTAACATCGCGATTGATGGTCACTAAGTCAATGAAGTTAAGGAATTCTGCTACCTAGGCAGTAAAATAACCAATGACGGACGGAGCAAGGAGGACATCAAAAGCAGACTCGCTATGGCAAAAAAGGCATTTCTGGCCAAGAGAAGTCTACTAATATCAAATACCGGCCTTAATTTGAGGAAGAAATTTCTGAGGATGTACGTCTGGAGTACAGCATTGTATGGTAGTGAAACATGGACTGTGGGAAAACCGGAACAGAAGACAATCGAAGCATTTGAGATGTGGTGCTATAGGAATATGTGGAAAACACTGATAAGGAGAAGGGACAGGACGATAGGACAACTGCTAAGACATGAGGGAATGACTTCCATGGTACTAGAGGGAGCTGTAGAGGGCAAAAACTGTAGAGGAAGACAGAGATTGGAATACGTCAAGCAAATAATTGAGGACGTAGGTTGCGAGTGCTACTCAGAGATGAAGAAGTTAGCACAGGAAAAGAATTCGTGGCGGGCCGCATCAAACCAGTCAGTAGACTGATGACCAAAAGGAAAAAGTCTACGGGACTGATGACCTCAGATGTTAGGTCCCATAGAGCTTAGAGCCATTTTGTAGCAATTCTGGGCGTGTGGGGTGTCGCATTGACCTGCTGGAACTGCCCAAGTCCGTCAGAATGCACAATGGACATGAATGGATGTAGGTGATCAGACAGGATGCTTACGTACGTGTCACCTGTCAGAGTCGGATCTAGACGTGTCAGGGGTCCCATAGCACTCCAACGGGACATGCCCCACGCCATTACAGAGCCTCCACCAGGTTGAACAGTCCCCTGCTGACATGGAAAATCAATGGATTCATGAGGTTGTCTCCATACCAGTACACGTCCATCCGCTCGCTACAGTTTGAAAGGAGACTCATCCGACCAGGCAACATGTTTACAGTCATCAACAGTCCAACGTCGGTGTTGACCGGCCAAGCGAGGCGTAAGCCTTTGTGTTGTGCAGTCATCAAGAGTACACGAGTGGGCCTTCGGCTCCGAAAGCCCATATTGGTGATTCTTCGTTGAATGGTATGCACGCTGCCACTTTTTGATGGCCCAGCAGTGATATCTGCAGCTCATTGCGGAAGGGTTGGACTTCTGTCAAGTTGAACGATTCTCTTCGGTCATCGTTGGTCCCGTTCTTGCAAGATCTTTCTCCGGCTGCAGCGACGTCGGAGATTTGATGTTTTACCGTATTCCTGATATCACACTACACTCGTGAAATGATCGTACTGGAAAATCCCCACTTCATCACTACCTCGGAGATGTTGAGTCCCATCGCTCGTGCGTCGACTATAACACCACGTTCAAACTACCATCGATTTGATAACATGCCACTGCAGCAGTTGTAACCAAGCAGTTGCGCCAAACACATGTCTTACATGGGCGTTACCGACCGCAGCGCCGTATTCTGCCTGTTTATGTATCTCTGTATTTGAATACGCATGTCTGTATCAGTTTCTTTGGCGTTTCAGAGTAGTTTAGCCAATAGAACGGAAAACCAGTATGTAAATGCTTATTGCACGTTTTTGACATCTTCGGAAATGCCATTTTCGTATTTTTTTATAATGATTTGAAAATGGGTCTAGGCGATCGAATCAATAAAAAGTAAAAATTTGCAACTGGGAGTGCTTTTTCGTTGTAAAGATTAATAGAAGTTGCTGACCGAAGCTACTCAAGCATGCGGGAAGTTCGTATTTAGTTTAGCCACTCAAAATTAAACGAAGCACTGAACAAATTCAAATCGAAGTAGTTTACTCGAAGACAGTACAATGAATGAAAGATAGAAGAACTGGTAGGTTATTTGTTATGGTATCGAAAGTACTTTTAACAGAGTACTTACAACCAGCTTTCCAGGAAAGTGTGGTCATAATATCAGAGAAGGAACTACTATATAAACAGAGAACTATTTGTCGATTTGGCTGACATAGCGTAGTTGTAACTACTGGCTAAAATAATATGCAGCGGAATAGAGCGGAATATTAAAGAGATATTGTGTGAAAGATAATTGTTGCATAAAGGTTAAAGATATGAGTAACAGCTTCTGATATTGCAATTTGAAAGTAAGAGAGTAATGAAGAAAATTCAGAATTCCATTTTTGTACACTGCGAAGACGTTTGACAGTGTGATGTTGGCTAATATGTCAAAATCCTGCAAAGATTGTGGCTAATGTTCATAGGCAGTCTCTCTTTGATTTACTTTGTCTTCGTTCTGTAGTTTTTATTCACCTCAACATGCCACAGCAATATCATCCGTGAATCTAATCATTGAGTCTTCTCTTCTGAATCGTTGCTTTACGATATACAGTAAGTCAACAGAAAGTGAAGAAACAAGTAGTCTCGCACACTGAACACGTATCAGCCCGGCACTGCGCCAAATCTTCTACGCATTCGTTTCTGCATCACAGCAGGAAAAGTCGTTCGTTTTCGATTGGGCGTAACCGCATCGCCCGTAAATCCACAGCCAGGATGAGAGTAGAACGTCTTCAGCTGGCGAGACGGAACTCTTGACGTCGCAGCGTTGCAAGTAGCCGTTCTTCTGGACGCTGCAAAGACTTCTTTCTGGGAAAACAGAGGCCGGTGTGGGCCAGAACGACCTGAGCTATTTACGACTTCCGCTGACGAAACGAAGAGCGGCAGAGACCGGGTAATCGAGAATTTATGACTGAAAATGTCCGGAAAAAGTAGCGCAGTTCAACCCTCAGTCCGAAAATACGGCCCCTACAGCCGTTTACTGCAGCATGTCTAATGTATGGGTCTTCTTGTGCCCATCAACACGGATACGTGCCGTCTCCAGCCATTCACCGACGTGAAATAGGGCCCACGTGACCAGCCCTCGTGTGGGACACGCTACATTGACACATGGCTTCCTGTTTTCACCGAAGGACCCACCTGTGTGTGACGCATGAGGTACGGATCTCCACCTCATTAGTGAGCCAGTTGCTAAACGTATAGTATCCACACTGAAATTTCTAGTTTTAATTCATAAAGCTGCGTTTGGATGGTCCACATTTTAAGGTAATATTTGGCCACAATAGCGTTGCCGTCAACGTCTCTGCAATGTGGCTGCAATTTTCGTGTATTACTGGGCAATATCTCTGAAGTTCTAGGCTATTACAGATAGTTGCCGACGTAATGCAGAGGGATTGGCGGTGGTGTCCACTAAGTGTGGAGAAAATTTCGAGTGGTAGAACAATATCTATTTATGTCCTTATCTGTAAATTCTTCCCTGTCGCTCTCACATTCGTTTCCTATTTCTCTCACCGACAGCGCTCCAGTCATGTGTCTGAGCGAAAACAATATCGTTTCGTTTTCGTACGAAAATCTGCACACGTACATGTTTTGTAGTTTTTTCCTGTTGTGCGTTAGTTCTGTACAGCGACTAAGAAGTGAACAAACGCATGAACTAAACACAACAGAAAAAGTTTTCCATCACTTCGGTTCCCAGAGCTCCAGAACCTGTACAGAAAACTGGAATAGAGATAAACATAAACATTATTTCCGCCCCTTTTATTGCTCATGAAAACCACACATTGTACGTTGTACCACCATACAGCGAAACCTCCAGAGGTGGTGGTCCAGATTTCTGTACACACCGTTACCTCTAATACCCAGTAGCACGTTTTCTTGCATTGATGCATGCCTGTATTCGTCGTGGCATACTATCCACAAGTAAATCAAGACACTGTTGGTCCAGATTGTCCCACACCTCAACGGCGATTCGGAGTAGATCCCTCAGAGTGGTTGGTGGATCATGTCGCCCATAAACAGCCCTTTTCAATCTATACCAGGCGTGCTCAACAGGGTTCATGTCTCGAGAACATGCTGGTCACTCTAGTCGAGCGATGTCGTTATCTTGAAGGAAGTCATTCACAAGATGTGCACGATGGGGGCGCGAATTGTCGTCCACGAAGACGAATGTCTATCCAATATGCTGCCGATATGGTTGCACTATCGGTCGGAGGATGGCATCACGTATCGTGCAGCCGTTACGGCGCCTTCCATGAGCACCAGTGGCGTACGTCAACCCCACATAACGCCATCCCAAAACATCACGGAACCTCCACCTTGCTGCACTAACTGGACGGTGTGCCTAAGGCGTTCAGCCTGACCGGGTTGCCTCCAAACACGTCTCCGACGATTGTGTGGTGGAAGGCATATGTGACACTCATTGGTGAAGAGAACGTGATACCAATCCTGAGCGGTCCATTCGGCATGTTGTTAGACTCATCTGTACCGCACTGCATGGTGTCGTGGGTGCAAAGAAGGACCTCGTCATGGACGTCAGGAGTGAAATTGCGCATCATACAGCCTATTGCGCACAGTTTGAGTCGTAACACGACGTCCTGTGGCTGCACGAAAAGCGTTATCCAACATGGTGGCGTTGCTGTCAGGGTTCCTCAGAGCCATAATCCGTAGGTAACGGTCGTCCATTGCGGTAGTAGCGCTTGGGCGGCTTGAGCGAGGCATGTCATCGACATTTCCTGACTCTCTGTATCTCCTCCATGTCCGAAAAACATCGCTTCGGTTCATTCCGAGACGCTTGGACACTTCCTTTGTTGAGAGCCCTTCTTGGCACTAAATAACAATGCGGACGCGATCGGTATTGACCCTCTAGGCATGGTTCAACTACAGACAACATGAGCCGTGTACCTCCTTCCTGGCGGAATGACTGGCACTGATCGGCTGTCCGAGTCCCTCCGTCTAATAGGCGCTGCTCTTGCATGTTTATTAACATCTTTGGGCGGGTTTAGTGACATCTTTGTGGACTGTCTCTGTGATACAATATCCATTGTCAACGTCTGTCTTCAGGACTCATGGGAACCGGGTGATACAAAACTTTTTTTGATATGTGTATAATTTTTACACATACGATTCATCTACGAGCCGGGTTACAGGACGTCGCAATTAATCTACACAGAGATCGCAACTTGAAAAAACAGTTTTCAGGCTGTTGCCAATAAGTTTGGAATCACATTTGAGGAATCGTACAGAAAATTCCTAAGTCCTCGAAGCGATGCCAAATATAAGGTAAAAAAATTGTTTGGGAAGAGTGAAAACGCTGGGAGCTCTTTATCGACGTGGTTGGTATTAGATGTCACTCGTTTTATGTTATCTAGATACGTACCTGAAGCAAGAAGTGAGTGTAAACAGTGATTTGTGCACTGTGGACAAAAATAAAATAATAATTGTCTTTTTATCACAAACCCCAGTTAATAAAAGCTTTCAGGCCTTTTACCAAAGTATTTTACGCTTCTGGTAGCACGAGACTTCCTGAAGAAAAAAGAATTTTAGAAGGATACATTAAACTGCTGTGCGAATCACCAATAGCTAAAAACCGAAAAGTAATCGCCAATCTGGTTGTAACTGATATATTCTCTCTCTCTCTCTCTCTCTCTCTCTCATACACTATGTGATCAAAAGTATCTGGACACCCCCAATGACATAGTTTCTCATGTTAGGTATGTTAGGTGCATTGTGCTGCCACCTACTGCCAGGTACTCTATACCAGCGACATCGGTAGTCACGAGACATCGTAAGAGAGCAGAATGGGGCGATCCGCGGAACTCACGGACTTCAAACGTGGTCAGGTGATTGGGTGTCACTTGTGTCATACGTCTGTACGAGAGATTTCCACACACCTAAACATCCATAGGTCCACTGTCTCCGATGTTATAGTGAAGTGGAAACATGAAGGGAATGAAGGCAGACTCTCAGCATAAAAGCGTGCAGCGGACATCGTCTGTTGACTTTAAGAGACCGCCGACATTTGAAGAGGGTCTTAATGTGTAATGGGCAGACATCTATCCAATCCATCAACACCAATTCTAGACTGCATCAGGGTCCACTGCAAGTACTATGACAGTTCGGCGGGAGGTGAGAAAACTTGAATTTCATGGTCGGACGGCTGCTCATAAGCCACACATCACGCGGGTAAATGCCAAACGACGCCTCGCTTGGTGTAAGGAGCGTAAACATTGGACGACTGAACAGTAGAAAAACATTGTGTGGAATGACGAATCGCGGTACACAATGTGGCGATCCGATGGCAGGGTGTGGGTATGGTGAATGTCCGGTGAACATCATCTGCCAGGGTGTATAGTGTCAACAGTAAAATTCGGAGGCGGTGGTGTTATGGTGTGGTCGTGTTTTTCATGGAGGGGGCTTGCATCCGTTGTTGTTTTGCGTGGCACTATCATAGCACAGGCCTACACTGATGTTTTAGGTTTTAAGCACCTTCTTGTTCCCACTGTTGAAGAGCAATTCGGGGATGGCGATTGCATCTTTCAATACGATCGAGCACCTGCTCATAAAGCACGGCCTGTGGTGGAATTGTTACACGACAATAACATCCCTTTAATGGACTGGCCTGCGCAGAGTGAAACGTCCCCTTTGAACAATTAGTTAATTCATTACTCGGTGGCGCTAACACACTGCTTTCATTTTCACTGTCATTTCTCAGTTTACTTTGGAGCCTAGTATTACGTTTTTCACACGCCATTATTGTCACAGTATTTCACACGACAACACAGAAAAACACAATTTGAAGATCAAAAATAAGAGAACACATTAACATAGCACTGAAAATAATATCTAGTTAATTGAAGCTGCGAAATACTTGGTGCAAATCTACATGCATGCCACAACTGTTTTACTGTACAACAATGAAAGACTGCAACTACAAAGGAGATTTTCTCTACAATTACGCGCTAGCAATAAACAAGAGCTACACTAATTACACAAACTACAAGAAAAAATCAGAAGATTCCAGTGAGGTATCCTCGGCTAAGAGTCGACATATGAAACGTCCCCTTTGAACAATTATACATGACTGTGCTTAAACTGACACACAATATTTTGTTAGCACAACGCAATCTGACTTTCAAAATTCCCTACAAAAGAATGGCCCTGACTAACATTAAACTATACCTTTCACAAATCACTTACCTCACAAAAATCTTCGCTGCTCAAGCTACTGCAATACAGCGAGCGCCACTACTGCCAGCTAAATAAAAGATTCTAACTATTGATAGGGATAGTTAGCAAATGAAAGATATTAATAGAGAACAAACAATGTATTTACCTTGATATCATCATATATAAATATAGCAGTTCATGACAAATTTCAAAACTCCGCCATCTCTCTCCCCACATCCACCACTGCTGGCGGCTCACCTCCAACTGCGCAACGCTACGCGCTGTTCACAGCCAGCTGCCTAACACTACAATGGCGAGTATTACAACAATTCAAAGCAGACACAGACTGCCCACAGCACAGCCAGTGATTTTCATACAGAGGTGGCGTTACCAATAAAAAAACCTAAACAGCCTACTTACAAGAGTCCTGACCTGAATCCTATATAACACCTTTGGGATGTTTTGGAACGCCGACTACGTGTCGGGTCTCACCGACCGACATCGATACCTCTCTTCAGTGCAGCACTCCGTGAAGAATGGGCTGCCATTCCCCAAGAAACCTACCAGCACCTGGTTGAACGTATGCCTGCGAGAGTGAAAGCTGTCATCAAGGCTAAGGGTGGGCCAACGCCAAACAGAATTCCAGCATTACCGATGGGGGGTGCCGCGAACTTGTAAGTCATTTTCAGCCAGGTGTCCGTATACTTTTGATCACATAGGATATATTGCCAGAAACAAGTTAGTAGACGTTTTTCGAGGTTTCCTACTCACTCAATATTTATCGTCGCAACAATGTATATAGAGTACATGGTACTACGATATTTGTAGTTCAATAGCACAAACAGTTCTGAGGTGCTAGGTACTCGTGTAAGTACGTGGTGTAGCCCTCACGGACGGTAATGCAGGCGTTGACTCAGGCATCCAAACAATCGTACAGTTGGCGAATGCTGTCCTGGGATACGTTATTTCACGCGTGCTCGACCTGTTCATGCAGGTCTGTATGTGTTGGTGGTTGACGAGTCGCACGAGTCACTTCTTGTCGTATCACATCACACGCGTGCTCGGTTGGAGGCAAGCCCTGATATCCTGCTGACCAGGGAAGTTTCTGCACGTCCTGCAGAACATGTTGAGTTTCACGGACAGTGTGTCGCCTGTTGGACAGCACATCATCTTCTCGTTGCAAGAACGGCAAAAGAACGAGGCTAACAACATTCTACACATATCCAGCACTGTTTAGCGGCCCCTCCATTAACACCAAAGGTTACAACACCCTCATTGGCCTTGTAGCGAGAAGGGAGTGCTTCTCTGGGCGGTATCACTAACCCGGTGTCTTGGTGCTTCGGTAAGTCCCTCGCAGCACAGAAGTAGCGCTCAGTCGCCAGGTTCCATGTAGGTGGTGATCCTGCTGAATTGGAGTGTTTAGGGATGCCAGTTGTTAATTCTCAACAACGTTTGTACTATACTTCTTTTAATACAGAAATTGCCTTGTCACACACGTCACAGAATCAGCATTTGCAATATGGCGGCTCTGGACTACGCCGTTATATTCGATCCTTTACACACATTAACACAGTTTTCTGACTTTACATAATGATAGACACTGCCCACGACACGTGGCGTTCTTATAACTAATAACTTCACTTTATATCTTGTTTAACATCTGAAATATGCACTCGCGACCGTTCTTTTAGAGCCGCCCCGTCTACTCGACCGTGCGTTTTGCGTGGCTCCTCGCGACTCATTCCTTGTCTTCCCGAAGGACAAGAGAGACCACCCCACCTTTCTCTCCCAGCCAATGAGGACACTTCTCTCGTTATATATATATATATATATATATATATATATATATATATATATATCTCCAAACCTTCAGCCAATGGCCGTTAAGATCGCTGTTGCTAGACGGCGGATCTGATGTCACGTTTGCGGACATTGTGAAGGACGTTTGTCTCAGAAACACTGTCTCAGATTGTAATATCCCACTCCCGAATAGTCGGATCCTGCTCCTACTAAGGTTCCACAACATTGCCTCCTATGATTTCATCACTAATGCTCCTTGCTGACGCTTAATTGTTAAATGTACATGTAGCTTGGCTGCTACTGAGCATTCCCGATCGCATAAATATGCATAATACTTGGCTTAAACAAGTGAAGGGAATGCACATAAGCATTACAAGGTTATTGCACGTTTGGGGGTGGGGGGGGGGGGGGCAGTGCAGTGTGTCTTGGACGAATGCACTCTACGAAACCGCTAACCAGGTCTATGTCGTATACGCAAACGACCATTACTTGCCAGCAGCATAATCTGCTTCCATCGCTGAAGACCACGACACGCCATTCCAAGTTCGAAGTGATCCTCTGCCGGCACCAGTCGCACCGCGGACATCGATGGTGTGGCACGAATGGAAGACCGCTAAAGGTGTGCGTGGCCGTAGTCCCACTGCTAATAACAGGTTCGCAGCAGTTGTTGTTGACACGTCTGGACTTACAAGCCCTCTTATCTGTGCTGTGGTAACTGTGCGACCTACCACTGTTGCCCTTACAACACGAATATCGTGGTGGGTGTCTGCCCTGCGTGGACGCCCAGAACCTCGTCTACGGGTGTGAGAATGTTCACTTAACCTCTGGTACTAGTAGCATTTCACAACTGACGCAGCACGTCCAACTTGTGTGGAAGTTCTCCGAGAGGACGAGCCCGTCACTCGGAAGGCCACAGTTTGTCCTATCTCAAACTCGCTCATTTGGCTGTATGAAGCACGAGTGCTTGCTTCACACGTTTGCACCACACAGCCTTCTGGCTGTGAGAATTCTCGATTAATGGGTACACACACATATGGCGCTCTGGTAGCTATGTAACTATGCTATCTGTTTGTCCTCAGAGGGCATATGTCGCCAGCGGGTGAAAATCGACCTCGTCTTTCTAGGTGTACTAATTTTTTTCCAGCAATGTATATGCATCGGTTTTAGCAGTTCTTGGACAAATTTTTTTTCTCGACATATTCTAAATCGTGTTCTGACATTGTGGTAAACTTCTGAAACTGGTATGTATCCAGTATCAGTCCACTAGCTAAACTTTCGGTAGCATTCCAATTACTTAAAGAAGAACGCGCCCACAAAGTCGGATTTCTCTTGTTCTTTTCAACTTGATTCCTTGTTTGATGTAAAAGCTTAGAGCTGCACTCATTTCCACTAGCTCGCGTTCGTCTATTTTGTGACAATTGTGTGGCCCCTTGCAAATACTTCTGGTCCATAAATGTATTGCTAAGAACATTTCCTGGGAATAGTGGCCGGTAAACGTACCATAATATACTACTGCTCTGTAATATTGAACACCAAGAAAGATAGTAAATGACGATATGTTAGTTGTTGTGTCCAAGAAGCATAGTAGGAAAACCACATGATTAAATATCTATATGGTATACGGAAGTGCCTCCTCTGGTAAGAGCAGCGGCTCCAACTCAGAAGGGTATCAAGTCGAACTGGGCTTGGAAGATAGATACAGGCTCGTCATTCCATGCTCCCTTAACTCGATGGTTGGAGCCCAGGCAACAAGTACACGTAACAGTAAAACTCGCAACACCAGCAGAAGACGGTTGAATCGATCGTCGAAATATTGTGCATAAAATGGAAACAAAATCACGGCAGAACATCCGGAGGAAGACCATGGAAGATTTTTCTTTCAATATACGAATATTGTGTATTGAAACCCGTGTCGACCTCCCTAGTTTTTTAACTAGTCTATTTGAAATTTCTTGCAACTACGGACGAGTTCGATTGCCTTACACGGTCAAGATTTACACCGGAAATCGTAATCGATTTTCGCACAGACAGGGCACAAGGTTGGAGGAACACTTCTCACCTCACTTAAACAGACTGACTATCGGTCATGTGCAGGATCAACAATTAGGTGCGGACGTCCTCTGTAACCATGGAGCAAAGGGTTTCCTCGAAACATTACATCTGTGTTTTGGCTAGCCTCGTACTCTGTTGTGAGTTACGCCACAAATCACCAGTTATTAGATACACACGTCTTCTTGGATAACACATCGAAGTTCTCTAGCGAGTCCGTCATCGTTCATCCAGTGTCAGTAACCCGTAATGACGAAAAATCATTATACTGGTTTCTGATCGCAAGGCCAACGCCAGCCACCTTTATCGAAGTCACTTTAACCGTCTGCAGTCCACTTTCTCTACAAACTGAGCCTTCCAAATCCTTTCGCTGACCACGAAAATGCCTCTACAGACGGTATTCGATTACCCAAATAGGAAACATTTGGAACTGTGATTGGTGACAGTAAAATTGTAACTTAAGTTGTTAGGCCAGTAGGCCTTCCCTCCAGTCAGCGGCTTGCTATTTAATTGCCCTCTTTTCCGGCTGGTTTGCTGCTGTTTGTTGCTTTAATGCCTCCTGTTTGCAGCGCTTCGGCTGCGTAGCAGGTGTGGACATCTGGTGTGCTGTTAGCGCTGGATTTTCTTTTTTCTTTTTTTTTTTTTAAACCAGCGATCAGGGTTTGCTATTTTTTACTGCCAGCAGAAGATTCAAGGTAACAGACGATAGTTTCTCTCGTCAGAAAAATGAAAACGTTCATGTTTTCTTGTAGCAAGCTTTGTTCTCAATGATGAGGAACTAACGTATTCAGAAAGGGAACATCACCTGCATCATGTACTCATTTTACAACAAATGTGTGAAATCAACGAGTAAACAAACATAGTTCTTAGAGATTTTGTAAGAGAAAGTTGTAAACAGAGCAAGTTTTGGACAACAGTGACAAGTAACTGATACTCTACCAAATAATAAATACTCGAAAAATCTACAGGATGTTTTTCCGCTCTCTAAAAACCTTAGGGATTGATCGATTAGAGTATACGGAACAAGAAAAGGTCTGAAGAAGTTATGTCCGGAAATGCATGGTTTCCATACTACAGACCATTTATTCAATCACACATTGTTAGAGACTACAGTCTAATACGCGCTGTACCATGCTGCCACAGTTACAGTATGTGTTGAAAGAGGCTTCCATGTGCCTCAAGGCATACGTGTACGCGCCGTAGCGTGTCCTATCTCACAAGTTCACATCGGCCAGGCTGCATCCGAGAAGTGCCAAATGCGACATGAATACGCTGTTCCAGTGTCACCACATCTCGGATGAGCTGTGCATACACGATACTTTTGAGATAGCCCCATAACCAGAAATCGCACGTTTTGAGATCCGGTGCAGGCCATGCTACTGGACCCCACGTCCGATCCATCAACTAGTGAAGAAACAATTAAAACAAAACAGCCCTCGGTCACTAATTTTTAACGAATTAACCGGGTTTCGACACTGCTAGGAGTGTCTTCCTCAGAATTTACACCAAAGAATGGGCTATAACATGGTCACAGAATTATGACTAAAAACGTATGATACAAATTATGAGTACGTTATTATCGTGAAAGACTGGCAGTACTTATATAATGACAAAATTCAGTCCTATCTACATTTTCATAATGATACTTTCATGTTTTACCTTACTTTTATAAGCTTTGATGTAGACAAAATGTTATGTTGTACACTACTATCAAACAAACACTGCTTTCCATTATGCACCAAATACTGTTTATTTATAATCATTTCCAGCTATATTTCAATGTGAAGTTGCCTAATTGTATCTACGGCTACTAGATGGCGCGCTCGTTGCAGTGCCATGTTCACCAGGCCGCATTTGTTAACGCGGGCACCTCACTCCGTTTACAACCTGCACCACGCAAGTAACGAGCAGCCCTTAGTGGCTCGCCATCAGTTTTTTTATCTTAAAAATCTTTGTGACTAATGCCCTTTTGGTATATTTATTATTTTATAAATGACATATAAGTACTGCCAGTCTTTCACGATTATTCTGTACTTATAATTTGTATCATACCTCTTTAGTCATAATTCTGTGACCATGTTATAGACCATTCTTTGGTGTAAATTCTCAGGAAGACACTCCTAACAGTGTCGAAACCCGGTTAATTCGTTAAAAATTAGTGACCGAGGGCTGTTTTCTTTTAATTGTAACTATTCACGGTCTCTGAACGTGCAGCCATGTACAAAATTTAGTGACGTGTCCGGACGTTAACGGCGAAGTATGTAGCCGCCATATAACCCTATGAATCATCAATGGCATTTCGTCTAGCACGGGAGGTAAAGTCACCCGCAAGGAACGACAATAGTTCCAGCCTGCTAGGCGACGTGGAAGAAAGACAGGTGCTAAAATACGGTAGCCAATTTTCCCGGACCACACATTCCAGCTACACCGATGGTGATAATTCTCTGTTACCATAACAAGGGGTTCTGCATACTATCCCATAGATAGCTGTTATGAAAGTCGAAGATACCACTTCGCCTAAAGGTGGCCTCATCTGTGAACAGGATCGATGATTCAAATCACGGAATCGTGGTTACCTGATGAAGAATACAATGACGAAACTGCTCCCAATGTGGAAAGGCTGACGCTAGTAACCCCTGCATACGCTGTAAGTGATAAGAGTAGTAACAATTGTCAAGGGGAATGTTCTACACGGTCGTCTGGCTTACCCTTTACTTGTCGCCCGGTCTGAGGCGCCATGTAACGGATTGCGCTGCCCCTCCCGCCGGAGCTTCGAGTCCTCCCTCGGGCGTGGGTGTGTGTGTGTGTTGTTCTTAGCATAACTTAGTTTAAGTATTGTGTAAGTCTAGGAGCTGATTACCTCAGCAGTTTGGTCCCTCAGCAATTCACTCACACACATTTGAACATTTGATCATTTGTACT
Organism: Schistocerca piceifrons; assembly: GCF_021461385.2. Classification (NCBI taxonomy): domain Eukaryota; kingdom Metazoa; phylum Arthropoda; class Insecta; order Orthoptera; family Acrididae; genus Schistocerca; species Schistocerca piceifrons. The sequence goes on along the minus strand of NC_060139.1, from coordinate 936,782,791 downwards.
GACGCAACAACTCCCTGGTACTAACACGACAGTCGCCTTCCGCAGTGTTAATCACACCTGGCGTCAGAACATTTAGGGTGTGTCCTTACCCATTACCTGCTTCCTTAAACGAACGTGTCACAGACAAACGGCGAAACTCTGTTTCGAACATTGAATGCCGTGGTTCTTGTAAACGGGGATAGGTCTCATGATACAACTTTCCTGCCCGCTGCACGTTGCCATTTGTCTTTCCGCAAAAAAAACACCATGTCGGCAAGCCCGCGATTCGAATACTGAACCATTGTATACAACGCTGTATCACATTCCCTACGAGGTGAGTCAGCAAGAGAAGTGAATCTGACACAACATTACCAATTACTATGGCAGAAGAGGGCGCTAGGGCATGAGGTATGAGAAACAGTACCACCCTCTAGGAGGATATCATGCATACTGTAACTGTGGGTGCATGGCACAGCACGCATTAGACCGCAGTCTGTGTTACAAATTATGATTGAATAAATGGTCTCTAGTATGGGAATCATGCATTTCCGGACATAAGTTCATTAGAGCTATTTTGTTCCGTATCCTCTCATAGACCAATGCCTAGAATTTGCACACCATGGAAAAAAATCAGCCTGTACACAAGGAATATACAATTATAAAATTGAAGGTACAACAAAGACTGATAACATTTCAGTAACTTAGAAGTACGAAAAAGAAATTCAATATTAAGGCAGAATGTGCAAAGCTACACTACTGGCCAATAAAATTGCAACACCAAGAAGAAATGCAGATGATAAACGGGTATTCATTGGACAAATATATTATACTAGAACTGACATGTGATTACATTTTCACGCAATTTGGGTGCATAGATCCTGAGAAATCAGTACCCAGAACAACCACCTCTGGCCTTGATACGCCTGGGCATTGAGTCAAACAGAGCTTGGATGGCGTGTGCAGGTACAGCTGCCCATGCACCTTCAACATGATACCACAGTTCATCAAGAGTAGTGACTGGCGTATTGTGACGAGCCAGTTGCTCGGCCTCCATTGACGAGACGTTTTCAATTGGTGAGAGATCTGGAGAATGTGCTGGCCAGGGCAGCAGTCGAACATTTTCTGTATCCAGAAAGGCCCCGTACAGGACCTGCAACATGAGGTCGTGCATTATCCTGCTGAAATGTAGGGTTTCGCAGGGATCGAATGAAGGGTAGAGCCACGGTTCGTAACACATCTGAAATGTAACGTCCACTGTTCACAGTGCCGTCAATGGGAACAAGAGGTGACCGAGACGTGTAACCAATGGCACCCCATTCCATCAAGCAGGGTAATTCGCCAGTATGGCGATGACGAATACACGCTTTCAATGTGCGTTCACCGCGATGTGGCCAAACACGGATGCGACCAATCATGATACTGTAAACAGAATCTGGATTCATCCGAAAAAGTGACGTTTTGCCATTCGTGCACCCAGGTTCGTCGTTGAGTACACCATCGCAGGTGCTCGTGTCTGTAATGCAGCGTCAAGAGTAACCGCAGCCATGGTCTCCGAGCTGGCAGTCCATGCTGCTGCAAACGTCGTCGAACTGTTCGTGCAGATGGTTGTTGTCTTGCAAACGTCGCCATCTGTTGACTCAGGAATCGAGACGTGGCTGTACGATCCGTTACAGCCATGCCGATAAGATGCCTGTCATCTCGACTGCTAGTGATATGAGGCCGTTGGGATCCAGCACGGCACTCCGTATTACCCTCATGAACCCGTCGATTCCATATTCTGCTAACAATCATTGGATCTCGACCAACGCGAGCAGCAATGTCGCGATACGATAAACTGCAATCGCGATAGGCTACAATCCGGCCTTTATCAAAGCCGGAAACGTGATGGTACGCATTTCTCCTCCTTACACGAGGCATCACAACAGCGTTTCACCAGGCAACGCCGGTCAACTGCTGTTGGTGTATGAGAAATCGGTTGGAAACTTTTCTCATGTCAGCATGTTGTAGGTGTCGCCACCGGCGCCGACCTTGTGTGAATGCTCTGAAAAGCTAATCACTTGCATATCACAGCATCTTCTTCCTGTCGGTTAAATTTCGCGTCTGTAGCACGTCATCATCGTGGTGTAGCAATTTTAATGACCAGTAGTGTATCAAAATTTGAAAAGACAGTCTTTCAAATCTGTCTTATTATAATGTATTCTTTGTCTCAATATAACGTGAATCACTGGACAATATAACTATAACTGTTATTCATTCCGAATACGTAGCAGTTTATGAGTAGTTTCAACAACTGGACTTTCATCCTAAACCTAAGGTCCAATCTTTCAATGTCTGTTGGATGAACCGGTTTTCCCGTCAGACACAGACAAAGACGAGCCATCTGTATTTACGCGGTCCAGTCACATTAATTCGATCACCGGCTATGTTCGACGTCAATGTGCACCAAGTATTCGCAGATGTCAGGTGGCAACACTACCAGTGGAAGATGTGTAAATCGTGTCCAGGGGATGCAGACAATTGTGCAATTGTTGTTGTAATGCGGAAACGGAGCGATTAATCTGAAGTCTAAAAGGGCATGATCATCGACCTTCGCGCCAAAGGTGGACGCATTTTCGAAACTGTTGGGTTTATAAACTGTTCGCCTGCTGTCGTGGTTAAATCGTGGTTTAAGTACACCGCGCATGGCGAAATGATGATATCCAAAACCGTCGACGCAGCGAATGTGGTGAGTGGATCTTTATGCAGTGGACAATTTTTTGTCGGGTACCTCTCAAAGGTACATTACACTGTACGTCCTCAGTTGGCAAAACAACACAGAATCTGCCAGTAGCTGAATGAGGATGTTAGCGCAGTTCGTAGGTTCGCGATTTTGCCCCTCTTGAAATAGAAGCTAGTGCAACTACGACTCAGTGAGGCAGTTAACCCGCGGTGTATGTGGGGTGTAGTTGAGGCCGAAGGTGGTTCTTTTATGTTTCTCATACCATGAATTGGGTCCCTTATTTGGAATACGGTGATCACAAGCCAGAATGTTTATTTCAACATTTTCGGTGGACAAGTTGTGCTGTGTATTCTACATCTTCAAGATGAATAAGCTGTGGGCACTCTCGTCTCATGTGGTGACAACAACCGTGTTCGCAGGGCTTCACGCATACGTTCCTGGTTTGCCAAACACTCAGGCACCTTATCCCAGCTGGCTGCTAAGTGGCCCGATACTAATCCCTTACATAATTTATGAGTGTCTGTAACAGTGGGTGAAACGGATCGATCATCCTCTCCACAATTTGGTTTCCCTACGGGATCTAACCATCTGTGAGTGGATTCAGACAGACATAGCATACCTGAACAAACTTATCGACTCTCTTCTTCGTAAATAACAAGGCTTTGCTGCATAGTATAGGCGCGTTTCCTCCTGGGAGTAGATTACTTTTTTGTCTGGTGTGCCTAGTTTGTATGTTGTGGATGTTTCAGAGACGCTAAATTGTCATGCATAGCCGTCCTTTGCGTCACAGCATTTACCAGTCAGACATTACAGGATCCCACTAACTTGACGACCGACAGAAAACCTTTGATATGAGAATTATGTCTACAGTGTCGATTACCCAGAAGAAGACTTGCACCCTTTTATTGTCATTTTTAGGAAAGGGCTTCAGATGTCGTGGCGTACTCCTCGTCGGCAATAATGACGAAAATGAAACCGTTGGTTGCAGAATAAATTTCTCTTATTTCCGTCAGTAATCACAAAACTTCCGGTACTTTAGATTACCGGTTTCGGTCAGCAATGGCCATCTTCAATTCTGCTGAAAAACGTGGAAAGTGAGGTAAAAGTAGTAGACAGCTTACATCTTGAAACAATGAAATATGCCATAATGAAAAGTATTACTTTTATATATCCGGAAACATGCACTTAAAATATGACGAAGCTTACCTGTTTCATAATATGGCTCAATACAATGAAGCCCTAGTGCCATTGTCACAAAATGCACATAAAATCACCTCAGCATCGTCGTACGTATTTTAAAATACGGTATATACAGCGTGTTTCAAAAATGACTGGTATATTTGAAACGGCAATAAAAACTAAACGAGCAGCGATAGAAATACACCGTTTGTTGCAATATGCTTGGGACAACAGTACATTTTCAGGCGGACAAACTTTCGAAATTACAGTAGTTACAATTTTCAACAACAGATGGCTCCGCAAGTGATGTGAAAGATATAGAAGACAACGCAGTCTGTGGGTGCGCCATTCTGTACGTCGTCTTTCTGCTGTAAGCGTGTGCTGTTCACAACGTGCAAGTGTGCTGTAGACAACATGGTTTATTCCTTAGAACAGACGATTTTTCTGGTGTTGGAATTCCACCGCCTAGAACACGGTGTTGTTGCAACAAGACGAAGTTTTCAACGGAGGTTTAATGTAACCAAAGGACCGAAAAGCGATACAATAAAGGATCTGTTTGAAAAATTTCAACGGACTGGGAACGTGACGGATGAACGTGCTGGAAAGGTAGGGCGACCGCGTATGGCAACCGCAGAGGGCAACGCGCAGCTAGTGCAGCAGGTGATCCAACAGCGGCCTCGGGTTTCCGTTCGCCGTGTTGCAGCTGCGGTCCAAATGACGCCAATGTCCACGTATCGTCTCATGCACCAGAGTTTACACTTCTATCCATACAAAATTCAAACGCGGCAACCCCTCAGCGCCGCTACCATTGCTGCACGATATAGTTTCGGGTAATTTCATTCAGAGACTACGCCATATTATTGCTACGCATGGTGGATATGCGGAAAATATCGTACCATAGAGTTTCCCAGACCGCAGCGCCATCTGTTGTTGAAAATTGTAACTACTGTAATTTCGAAAGTTTGTCTGCCTGAAAATGTACTGTTGTCCCAAGCATTTTGCAACAACGATATAGTGCACAGGATTGATGACGGCGATATTCATGTGGGCAGCATTTGGTTTACTGACGAAGCTTATTTTTACCTGGACAGCTTCATCAATAAACAGAACTGGCGCATATGGGGAACCGAAAAGCCCCATGTTGCAGTCCCATCGTCCCTGCATCCTCAAAAAGTACTGGTCTGGGCCGCCATTTCTTCCAAAGGAATCATTGGCCCATTTTTCAGATCCGAAAGATTACTGCATCACGCTATCTGGACATTCTTCGTGAATTTGTGGCGGTACAAACTGCCTTAGACGACACTACGAACACCTCGTGGTTTATGCAAGATGGTGCCCGGCCACATCGCACGGCCGACGTCTTTAATTTCCTGAATGAATATTTCGATGATCGTGTGATTGCTTTGGGCTATCCGAAACATACAGGAGGCGGCGTGGATTGGCCTCCCTATTCGCCAGACATGAACCCCTGCGACTTCTTTCTTGAAAGACCAGGTGTACCGCCAGAATCCAGAAACAATTGAACAGCTGAAGCAGTACATCTCATCTGCATGTGAAGCAATTCCGCCAGACACGTTGTCAAAGGTTTCGGGTATTTTCATTCAGAGACTACGCCATATTATTGCTACGCATGGTGAATATGTGGAAAATATCGTACTATAGAGTTTCCCATACCGCAGCGCCATCTGTTGTTGAAAATTGTAACTACTGCAATTTCGAAAGTTTGTCTGCCTGAAAATGTACTGTTGTCCCAAGCATATTGCAACAAACGGTGTATTTCTATCGCTCCTCGTTTAGTTTTTATTGCCGTTTCAAATATACCGGTCATTTTTGAAACACCCTGTAGCAAGCCACAGTGCCAGCGGTATCATATTGTTAATAGCGTTACATTTCATAAAAAACTGCAGCCACAACATAGTTTTGTCCGCCGGCACTGTGGCCTAGCGTACCACATATTCTAAATGAGCGCAACGATGCTAAGCTAATTTTGTGTGTGTTTTGTGAGTATGCCGCTACGCCTTCATTAACTTAGAACATGTTGTAAAACACGTATGCCTCGTCATATTTTGAATTTAAGTTTCCACATCTACAAAATTAATAATTTTTTATATAATAATTTATTGTTACTTTATGGGAGAATTCACCACAGAATTTGAAATAGACACAGGAGTACGACAAGGGGATGTACTGTCCCCAGTGCTCTTCAATTGTGCTCTTGAAAAAGTTGTTAGAGAATGGAGGAAAGCGGGTGCACCAGCACACAGACTGGGACCAAGACGTAAGAGCATAGAATTAGACTGTTTAGCATTTGCTGATGACATGGCACTGATCGCCCAAGACATTACCGATGCACAGAAACAGCTAGAATTATTACAAGAGCAGGCAGCAAAAATAGGATTACAAATTTCATTTGAAAACACAAATTTTATGACTGACATCAAATATGCACCTTCTGATCTCAAAATTGGTAATAACTACATCTCTCGAGTAAAAGAATTTAAATATTTAGGTGAATGGATTTGCAGAAAATTGTAATGAAAAGAAATCTGTCAGATCAAGAGTTTAGAAAATGGAGATGGCGTTTCAATTAACAAAAAACATTTACAACAAAAAGAGTCTCTCGTGGAACTGCAAAATACGACACTACACAACAGTAATTAAACCCATAGCTCTCTACGCATCTGAGACACTAAACCTTCAACACAGAACACTAAAAGAGGAATTAGAAGTGAAAGAACGTAAAATAATGAGGAAAATCGTAGGACAAAGAACTAAAGATGGTGTGCATTATCCAAAGCCCAATGCAGAAATATATAAAAATATCTCCAAAATAACAGACACAAAGCGCATGACAAGAATCCAATTCATGGGGTATTTAGAAAGAATGGACTCAGACAAGTTAACGCACAAAATCCATACATTTTTAAAGAACAAAACTACAAGACCGAACTGGTACAAACAGACAGAAAAAGACACGAGAGAATTAGGGTCTCCAAATCCACACGATAGAAATTAAATCAGAAAAATCACAAACACACGCGGTTTTGAGGAAGAAGAGAGAAAAACTAACCGACATACGTGGTCTACGCAACGAAAGCTAGCCCATTCGTTGTTTATGAAGGAATACTGGGCGAAAAGGAAGGCCAACAAATGTTGATGACGCGTGGTCCTAAGTGATCCATCCGCGAAGAAGAAAGAAGAAGAATTTATTGTTTCAAGATGTAAACCGTCTATTAGTTGTACTTCGTTTCCCATGTTTTGCTGAGATTCGAAAATGGTCATTGTTGACAGAAACCGGTAGTCTAAGAACAGAAAGTTTTGTGATCATTCACGGAAATAAAAGAGATTTATTCTGCACTTCCTGGATCACTGTTTCAATCTACGACTATGTTGCAGCTTGTGGAACAGTTGGTTGTAGTAGTCCTAAATCAGTTGCAGTTTACGGCATAGCAGTCACTCCCGATTTTGCGCGGCCTAATGCATCAGGTAATTAAGGCTGCCGGAGATTCAAGAATGTGTCACCTGTGGCGTTCGCTGTGTTATTCAGTGGTTTGGTATTTAACTTATTTGTAAATGAAAATGATAATCTTATTTTATTACATTGAGTAATTACTAAATAATTTTTCTCCCGGCTAAAGATTTGCTCAAGTTGCTAAAGAACTCCAAGTTAACGTCGTGTTAAAGTGTTGTCTGTAAGTTGTGTAAGTGTTACTAAATCACAGTTCATACAACAGATTCCATACAACTATTGATTATGATGGAAGCAGTTATCTTCAGCAAAATGATCATTAAAACCACCGAATATCAGCCGCACACAGCACTGACGTATGTTACCTGAAACAATATTCTTCGCAACTCGTGCTTAATTAAATGGTTCAAATGGCTCTGAGCACTATGGGACTTAACATCTAAGGTCATCAGTCCCCTAGAACTTAGAACTACTTAAACCTAACTAACCTAAGGACATCACACACATCCATGCCCGAGGCAGGATTGGAACCTACGACCGTAGCGGTCGCGGGGTTCCAGACTGTAGCGCCTAGAACCGCTCGGCCACACTGGCCGGCGTGCTTAATTAATTTCGGCTCCATACATCAGCTAGAAAAGTTTTTTATAAGGATCGTGCTATGAGCACTGTTTTTAAACAACCAATCTGATTCGAATTATTTTCATTAAAATGAGTTCGGGACCACCGGTGCACATTTATTTTTACACATTTGTATTACGTTCGGCATTTATGTCTGCAGAGTTGCATAATTTGAATTTGCCGCTGAGATAATTGTTAAGATGGTGGCAGACAATTGATAGAGACTTTCTATTGTTAGAGCAAATAAGATAAGTATTTGAAATGCTTATTAAACTTTACTTGCGTATTGTGCACTATTTAGACTTCATCAAGCAAACATTTGATTTTTTTCTAAGGAAAACACAGACAAAAACGCGATACAAATCGCTATCATCAATGGCTGTGCTCCTTGCAGAAGAAAGAAATAATTAACACAGATAATGCTTACTGAGAGAGGAATTAAAGTTACAAATAATTTTTCACTCATATTTATAATAATAATGAACTCTATTCTCAACTAATAATTAACAAATAATTACAATTTCTTAACAGACCTCAGTTAGATATGCGTCCGCAACCTACAAAAGCGAACCAACAAAAGGTAAAAACAAAGGAAAACAAACGCAGATCATAAAAGGAATCTACAATTATCATTGTCTTTGTATGATACACATCGATATGTCCAATTACATCATAAAATATTATATAAATAATTAATATTTATCATCGTTTTCACTGTTTTTTTATATGTCGAATAGATAATGTTTATAATTGTTAGAGGCATAATTTCCTCTCGTCGCACTGTAGCCAAAAATTTATCACGTGGATGTTACACCCTACGACGATGTGAAGGAGGCAGGGCGGGGCTTATGCTGACTCTCTACGCACGTCTTCAGCAGGCAGTTACCGCAGCCGGCAGGCCCCGTCAGCCTTCATTATCAGCCACTAATACGCTTCACCAGCTCCCGTCTACGCAGAACCTCAGTTACGAACCCAGTGAGTTCGATATTCGTAAACCACGACGACGAAACTGTGGCATTAACTAAGCGCCTTTTTAAGGGAACCAGGAAGTGAAAATCTGTCGAAATAACGAATTTCTTTGTGTTAAGTTATACCCTAGTCCTACTGAACAAGAACATGTATGGTTTTTGTATGTTTGGTGTGTACTGAAAGGAAAGACAGAGAATTTTCAACGACACACTCCCTTTCGTCAATGTAACGGTATTTATACCGGGTACAACAGACTTACTCTGTTGTTTATTATTTAGCCACTGCTTTTCAAGTTGCTACTAAGCTCTTTGTTGTACACATGGAAGAAGCCTGGAGATACTGACAGGTTTCAGATAGATTATATAATGGTAAGGTTTTAAATTGTAAGACATTTCCAGGGGCAGATGTGGGCTACGATCAAAATCTATTGGTTGTGAACTGTAGATTAAAACTGAAGAAACTGCAAAAAGGTGGGAATTTTAGGAGATGGGACCTGGATAAACTGACTAAACCAGAGGTTGTACAGAGTTTCAGGGAGAGCATAAGGGAGCAATTGACAGAAATGGGGGAAAGAAATACAGTAGAAGAAGAATGGGTAGCTTTGAGGGATGAAGTAGTGAAGGCAGCACAGGATCAAGTAGGTAAAAAAGACGAGGGCTAGTAGAAATCATTGGGTAACAGAAGAAATACTGAATTTAATTGATGAAAGGAGAAAATACAAAAATGCAGTAAATGAAACAGGCAAAAAGGAATACAAACGTCTCAAAAATGAGATCGACAGGAAGTGCAAATTGGCCAAGCAGGGATGGCTAGAGGACAAATGTAAGGATGTAGAGGCTTGTCTCACTTGGGGTAAGATAATACTGCCTACAGGAAAATTAAAGAGACCTTTGGAGAAAAGAGAACGACTTGTATGAATATCAAGAGCTCAGATGGAAACCCAGTTCTAAGCAAAGAAGGGAAAGTAGAAAGGTGGAAGGAGTATATAGAGGATCTATACAAGGGCGATCTACTTGAGGATTATATTATGGAAATGGAAGAGGATGTAGTGATTATGAAATGGGAGATATGATACTGCGTGAAGAGTTTGACAGAGCACTGAAAGACCTAAGTCGAAACAAGACCCCGGGAGTAGACAACATTCCATTAGAACTACTGACAGCCTTGGGAGAGCCAATCCTGACGAAACTCTACCATCTGGTGAGCAAGATGTATGAGACAGGCGAAATACCTTCAGACCTCAAGAGGAATATAATAGTTCCAATCCCAAAGAAAGCAGGTGTTGACAGATGTGAAAATTACCGAACTATCAGTTTAATAAATCACGGCTGCAAAAAACTAACGCGAATTCTTTACAGACAAATGGAAAAACTGGTAGAAGCCGATATCAGGGAAGATTAGTTTGGATTCCGTAGAAATGTTGGAACACGTGAGGCAATACTGACCCTAGGACTTATCTTAGGAGCTAGATTAAGAAAAGGCAAACCTACGTTTCTAGCATTTGTAGACTTAGAGAAAGCTTTTGACAATGTTGACTGGAATACTCTCATTCAAATTCTAAAGGTGGCAGGGGTAAAATACAGGGAGCGAAAGGCTATTTACAATTTGTACAGAGACCAGATAGCAGAGTCGAGGGGCATGAAAGGGAAGCAGTGGCTGGGAAGGGAGTGAGACAGGGTTGTAGCCTCTCCCCGTTGCTATTCAATCTGTATATTGAGCAAGCAGTGAAGGAAACAAAAGAAAAATTAGGAGTTGGTATTAAAATCCATGGAGAAGAAATAAATACTTTGAGGTTCGCCGATGACATTGTAATTCTGTCAGAGACAGCAAAGGACTTGGAAGAGCAGTTGAACGGAATGGATAGTGTATTGAAAGGAGTATATAAGATGAACATCAACAGAAGCAAAACGAGGATAATGGAATGTAGTCGAATTAAGTCGGGTGATGCTGAGGGAATTAGATTAGGAAATGAGACACTTAAAGTAGTAAAGGAGTTTTGCTATTTTGGAAGCAAAATAACTGATGATGGTCGAAGTAGAGAGGATATAAAATGTAGACTGGCAGTTGCAAGGAAAGCGTTTCTGAAGAAGAGAAATTTGTTAACATCGAGTATAGATTTAAGTGTCAGGAAGTCGTTTCTGAAAGTATTTTTATGGAGTGTATCCATGTATGGAAGTGAAACATGGACGATAAATGGTTTGGACAAGAAGAGAATAGAAGCTTTCGAAATGTGGTGCTAGAGAAGAATGCTGAAGATTAGATGGGTAGATCACATAACTAATTAGGAGGTATTGATTAGGATTGGGGAGAAGGGAAGTTTGTGGCACATCTTGACTAGAAGAAGGGATCGGTCGGTAGGACATAGGCATCAAGGGATCACCAATGGAGGGTAAAAATCGTAGAGGGAGACTAAGAGGTGAATACACAAAACAGATTCAGAAGGATGTAGGTTGCAGTAGGTACTGGGAGATGAAGAAGCTTGCACAGGATAGAGTAGCATGGAGAGCTGCATCAAACTGGACTGGAGATTTCCCAGTGTCAATATTGTGCCGAGAATACCAAATTTCAGACATTTCCTCTCACCACAGACAACGCAGTGGCCGTCGGCGTTTGCGTTTCTCAAGCAACTACGTGACATAATGGTGTGGGCTGTGTTTACATGGAATGCACTGGGTTCTCCAGTCTCAGGACTGAAGACCACAACAACAACACTAAGCTCGTGTAGCTAACAGCTCAACATCAGCTCGGCATTCTTTTTGTGTTTTCCGGCAATGAGTTTCAGGAAGTAATCTTGTGTTTATAGTTATATTTTACCCTAGTAGATTGAAAGTGTGGGTAGAATAATACGGAGAAATAATAATAATTTAGAAGAAATGAGAATAGCTATGCGGTCCATTTTCTTTCACAGGACTCCTACAGATGAAGACCTTTGTCATTCTGTATACCCACAGGGCCCAGGGTCATGTTCTAAATGTCAGAGCTGTTGCACCTGGTGATGTATAAAGAAACAACCGTGCCCTACCATTGTCAACAGCAGATGTTATAAAACCTGTTCATTGAGACTCATCTAGCTAAAACTTCCGTGCTAAGTGCATCCATGGAAGAACTCGAAATGCCAACTGCGTGTCGAAATGCTTGCCTGAAACAGTATTTGTGGGCTCTATGTCATAAAAACTGGTGTCATGGACGCATTATTTTTCAGTGATGGGTCAGTCAGCAGGCTGAAAGTTTTCAGTCATGTGGGCATAGAACATAAGGTGAACATGAAGAGTTATCTTCTGTCAGTTGACCAGCTGAAAGTTAGGAAGACTGAGAAAAGTGTCCCACAAATGACAAAAGAGGCCAGAATTCGAAAGAGGGCCTGCCGTGTTTTAACTTTGAATATAGATTGAGCAGATCGTATCAAAATCTTTAACTGCATTTTCTCGAAGGTACGAAATTTTTAGTTCGAGTTATGGCAATCAAATATAAGTTTTGTAAAATATTTAGATATCAGTTTTTCATTTGTCTGTTTTTGTAGGTCACATACTTTCCTGTAAATTTCTGCTGTAATATAAGTTGTACACTTCGAAGAAGATATTACAACTTATTCACGATCCAAATTTGGTTTCATTTGAGCAAATAGTTTTTGAGAAATGTCTAACAGCGTTAGAATGGTCAACCATAGACGATACGCTCACTATCGTGTCGCCTTAGGCCTGGTTCACATAGGAGCGAATACAAGCGAACGAGAATCAGCGAACGAGAGTTGTTTCTGTCGTAAAATACAGACGACGGCGAGCGAACAGCTTCCGGTTCGCATTTACCAGTATTCACACGTAATCTACTGATTCTATGTCTGTAGCAAACCATCAAAGATAACTCGCATCCTGTCCATTTCGGTGCTAGCAGTTCTTGTCTATTTTTGTTGTTGGCACGAATTGCATCAGCGGTGAAATGGTCGGAAGAAAATGTAAAGTTACTGATGGAAGAATCCTGGAGATCAACAACACAAATACCAAAGGACAAGTAGTATGATGGGTAGAAAATTGCAGAAGCACTCAAAAGTCGTACTGGAGACGTGAGATGCTTACATCAGACGGGAATTGGCCAAATAAGCGCTAACGTTATATTTCCTTTTGTTAAAAGGGACAAGCTCATAAAATTACTTTGATAGAAAAAAGTGCGCATTTGCATCTGTTATGCTGATTAAAATTACAAATGTAAGAAAGACATGGTCATTCTCGTTAGTTAGTTTAGACAAGAAGAGAATAGAAGCTTTCGAAATGTGGTGCTACAGAAGAATGCTGAAGATTAGATTGGCAGATCACATAAATAATGAGGTATTGAATAGAATTGGGGAGAAGAGGAGTTTGTGACACAACTTGAGTAGAAGAAGGGATCGGTTGCTAGGACATGTTCTGAGGCATCAATGGATCACCAATTTAGTACTGGAGGCAAGCGTGGAGGGTAAAAATCGTAGAGGGAGACCGAGAGATGAATAAACTAAACAGATTCAGAAGGATGTAGGCTGCAGTAGGTACTGGGACATGAAGAGGCTTGCACAGGACAGGATAGCATGGAGAGCTGCATCAAACCAGTCTCAGACTGAAGACCACAACAACAACAGTTTCGTAATATCTGTAATTACATCGCACTGTTTCGCTTTCCACGCCACGTATATACCCCAGCAGACCAACAACTCTAAACACCACAGCATTACACTGAGGAGACGAAAGTCATAGGATAGCAGTATGCTCATACACAGACGGCGGTAGTATTGCGTACACAAGATATAAAAGGGTAATGCATTGACAGAGCTGTCATTTGTACTCAGGTGTTTCAAGAGAAATTGTTTCCGACGTTATTATGGCCGCACTACGGCAATTAACAAACTGGACGCGGTATGGTAATTGGATCCAGACGCATAAGACACTCTATTTCGGAAATCGTTAAGTAATTAAGTATTTCGATTCCCTAGTGTCAATATTGTGCTTAGAATACCAAATTTCAGACATTTGCTCTCACCACAGACAGCGCAGTGGCCGTCGGCGTTGCGTAGAGCTCTCAGTGCTAGCAGACAAGCAACTATGTGAAATAATGGTGTGGGCTGTGTTTACATAGAATGAACTGGGTTTTCTAGTCCAACTGAACCGATCATTGACTTGAAATTATTTTCGGCTTCTTGGAGTCCATTTGTTCGCAAACAACGGTGAAAATTTTATGGATGAGAATGCTCCATGTCTCCGGGCCACAGTCGTCCAGTGTTTTTGGACAATTTCAGCGAATAATTTGGCCACCCAGATAGCCCGACAATCTTATCGAACATTTATGGGACATAATCTAGAGGCCACTTCGTTCACACAATCCTGCACCGACAATACTTTCGCAGTTATGGTGGAAACGTCCCCTTAGAAACATTAGTGAATTACTGTGCTGGTAAACCCCTTACGTTATTTGATTTTCAAACAGCTGAGCAAAACTGAACGTACTCAGACATTTCTCTCTTTACTTATTCTGATCATCACTAAACTGACACACAATACTTTTAGTGCAACGCAATCTGACTTTTAATAATCCCTACAAAAGAATGGACCTGACTAACAATAACCTATACCTTTCATGAATCGCTACCCTCACAAAAATCTTCATTACTCGGTCTACTGCAATACAGCGAGCGCCAATACTGCCAGCTAAATAAAAGATTCTAACTACTGAAGTCACGAACTACTGATAGGCATAGATGTTTAGACATTATTTTCGAAAGCTATTCTGATCTTTGATGTATTTACTTATGCCATAATTCCTGTAACATTGATGTATATGTTTATTTCTATTCTTTTGTAAAGCCCGTATTACTACAAATGTTATCTGTATTGTTATGTTCTTTAATGATGTATTTTGTACCTTTGTAATTGTATTCTTATGTTCTAAATTTATAATTGTATAGATACCAGTTCTTAAAATTAAGTTACATTTCACTGCACACGTTTCTGTTGGTCATAGTATATGTACAATAGATGAGAAGTTGGGACTGTTAGTGTTTGCACGTGTGTTGATAATTCAGCAAGGGACTGGTTAACAGCATTACTGGTTCTAAGGACTTACCAAACAGTTTGTGAGTGCACAAGTGGTGGTTTATGGACTTGCTATATTGTCCGCAAGACTCTTCGATGGTGATAGTGCACCTGCACAGTCGCAACAGAAGGCTGCTGGCCGTCTCTACAAGGACTACCGTGGGTCTGCACCTTTGGTGACCCACCAATACCATTATTTCTACAAGAACTGCAGTGGGTCAGCTCCTCTGGTGGCTCACCAATACTATAATCTCTACCAGGACTACAGTGGGTCTGCTCTGTGATGACCTACATACCAATATTCTTCAAAACGTCGACTGACTCTGCGGTAGGTTTGCTCTGTTCTGGCCCCTGCGTGTCAAGAGTCAGCACTGTCTTTCCGTTGGAAGGACAACACTACTTCTTCAAGGCAGCATGGAAATCCACTACTTCCGTGTGCATTTTCTTTTACTGATCAGACTTTGTGCAATGAAATTATACTGTGATGAATGATCAGGACTGTCTTTATGAGAACAATTTTTGCTTTTGACGAACAGTACATCAATAAGTGTGTGCATTTGATTTCTTTGTTATTGTAATTATAACATTTTTTTCAAATATGTATTGGCCACTGCCCAAAACAATTTGTAAAATTTTTTGTGGGGAGCATGGGGCCTATGTAAGTAGGCTGTTTAGGTTTCTATATTGGTAACGCCACGTAGCGCTCTGTATGAAAATCACTGGCTGTGCTGTGTGCAGTTTGTGGCTGGGTGGCATTGTTGGAATTTGTTATTGTAGTGTTGGGCAGTTGGCTGTTAACAGCGCGTAGCGTTGCGCAGTTGGAGGTGAGCCGCCAGCAGTGGTGGATGTGGGGAGAGAGATGGCGGAGTTTTGAGAGCGGATGATCTGGACGTATGTCCATCAGAGGCAGTAAATTAGTAAGACGGGATGTCATGAACTGATATATATTTTACGACTTTTGAACACTATTAAGGTAAATACATTGTTTGTTCTTTATCAAAATCTTTCCTTTGCTAACTGTGCCTATCAGCAGTTAGTGACTTACCTGTCAGGAACGAAATTGCACTGGGTTGCATATACGCTACAACAACGTCCTAAAGCGGAAGTTTTTTGATTGCCCCTTATATTATTTGGCAACATGATGGTACTAACATTGAAAAACGTGTAGTAGCGTAGTCCATTGCAGGACTGAAGAAAGACAGAGAAGATAATAATATATTTTACAAGAAGAGAATGAAGCTTGAAAAAAATACTTTTGCTGCTCAAGAACATTATTATATTAAAATTTTTCTCGTTAAATTTTTTAAGACACGCGTTTTTACGTGACCTTTGATATATATATTTCCATTTCTCAATAAATTTATCTGTTAAAGAAAGTGCTAATTTCTGTTGGTCTCTAGTGACTGTGTCCGTTATTGTGATGAGAAGAGGAGAAAGACCTGTTCCCTGATAGGCATGCATAGAAACAGCAGCAATTAATACTAGAGTCTTAGGATTGTGGTCGAGCACCCGTTCTATTCAGTTAGTTCTTCAGGTATCTCATTCTCTCAGAAAGCAGACAATACTAGATCTGTCAGCAGCCTATTCCAGGTGCAAGAAAGTGAAGTGAACATGCTTAGGTTTCTTCTATTATTTCTTACTAAATAAGAGACATATATGGTGTAACGTAACTGGTCAGAGGATGACATGTATTGGACAATCCGATACACTCAGTATGTTTAGTATACAATAAAAGTAAATTCAAAATCATAATTACATATTTTGTATAGTTTCAGTGACATAAACAAAGCGATTTGTACACTCCTATACACAATATGTGTTCAAATAAGAATCTGCATTTAATAATATTAATTATATTACTTTTCAGATAACATAATGTATTGGATTTATTTCATAATTTAATTATGCAATTGTAATTACACTTGAAGCTACTGACATTAAAATTTTTGATTTTGAACTTCCAAAATAAATTCAGAAAAGATTATTGATGAGTAAATCATTTGTTACGTATGAGACTTTCTTTGATGTATGTGTTATCTTTGCTCTTTTTGGTTAGTTGAGAGTTGTGTGAAGTTGGCGGGAAGTTGCTGTTCTGTGTGTGCCATGTTGTATTCTGAGCTTCATATAGGTTTTGGTTACACGGTAAATAACACATTTAAAGGTTTCAGAATCAACAAAATACTTAGGGATTACAATTACAAAAAAACTTTAATTGAAACCATAACGTAAAGAATGCTGTGCGGAAGACGAACCAATGATTCAATGCGTTTTGTTGGCAAAACACTTAAACGATGCAACACATATACTGAAGAGACTGTCTACACTACCCTTGTACGCCCCGTTGTGGAGTAATGCTGAGCGGTATGGTATTCTTACCAGATAGGGTTGACAGAGTACATCGAAAAAGTTCTGAGAAGAGCAGCTCTCTTTGTACCACAACGAAATAGGGAAGAGAGAGTCACAGTTATAATAAGCAAGTTGAGGTAGCAGTTATTAAAACAAGAACGTCTTTCGTTTCGACGACATTTTTTCACCATTCAACCACCAACTTTCTCTTCCAAAGGCAAAAATATTTTTTTGGCTCCCACCTGCACAGGGAGAAATGATCATTGTAAAGAAATAAAAAGAATCGGAGCTCTAACGGAAAGAATTGTGTGTTCATTTTTCCTACATGCTGTTCGAGAGTGGTACTGTTGAGAAATAGTGCGAGAGTGGTTCTCTGGACTCATTGTCAAAAACTTTTAGTGTGAGCAGCAGAGTAGTCATGTGGATGTAGACTGGCGGCGCAACGATAAAACACTGGACTGATATTCGCAAGGACAGCCATTCATATATAGGTTTTTCACTAAATCACTCACGGAGTGTGCTGTGATGGTTCCCTGGCAAAGATTCGGAGGATTTCGTTCGCTAGTCTCGTGCACTTAAAGATCGTGCTCCGTCGTTCTCGATGATATGTTAAGTTCGAGTCTCGGTCCTGCACACAGTTTTAATCTGCCAGGAAGTTTCATATCAGCGAACACTCTGCTGCAGAGTGAAAATCTCATTCTGGAAACATCCCCCAGGCTGTGGCTAAGCCATGTCTCCGCAATATCCTTTCTTTCAGGAGTGCTAGTTCTGCAAGGTTCGCAGGAGAGCTTCTGTAAAGTTTGGAAGGTAGGAGACGAGGTACTGGCAGAAGTAAAGCTGTGAGGAGGGGTCGAGAGTTGTGCGTGGGTAGCTCAGTTGGTAGAGCACTTGCCAGCGATAGGCAAAGGTCCCGAGTTCGAGTCTCGGTCCGGCACACAGTTTTAATCTGCCAGGAAGTTTCATATCAACGCACACTCCGCTGCAGAGTGAAAATCTCATTCTTTGTCATTGTTACGCAGAAAAACGAAGGGCTGCGTTACATTATGGTATTTTTTCGCTTCTCAGAATACAAACTGGAAAGATACAATAGTATCGATAATAAACAATGTATGTGTATCGTATTACGTGTCTGACAAATTCATCGTTTACATTGTGGAAATAGCTTCTTTATCTAACATTTTGCATGAATAATATTTTTCCTTTTGTTCCAGGTGAGTCGATGCTTCAGGAGGCTGACCTGTGAGTACAAATCCCTGTGTTTACTACTGCTATAGGGAATAATCGAGGCGTGTGAGAAAAGTACTGAGACAGATTTTTTATCTACGAAAGTTTTTTTAACAACAAAATTGTGCCTTTCAAAGTAGTTACCTTCGGCAGCTATAAACTTGTGGAGTCGTTGTTCCCAGTCTTGGTAGCAGCACTGAAAAGCTTCAAGTGGTAGAGCCTTTAACATTCTCTTGAAAGTCCTTGAGAGATCCAAAATGAAATCCTTTTAAGACATTTTTCAATTTCAGGAAAAGAAAGAATGTCACAGAGACTCAGATCAGATGAATAGGGGCCTGTGGAACCACAGGAATGCCTTGTGAGGTCACAAATTTCGTGATGGAAGTGGCCATGTGACATGGGGCGTCGTCATGATGTAGCATCCACTTGTCTGCAATGTCCGGTCTCACTCGATACACCCACTTCACCAGCCTTTCAAGGAAACCTTTTTAAAACGTTTGGTTGACAGTTTGTCCTGGAGGAACAAATTCTTTATGCACGACACCCCTACTGACAGCATTGTTTCGACTTTTGGTTTGCTCATTCGAGCTTCTTTGGTCGAGGAGATGTCTCATTGTGCTACTCCACCCTTGCCACTCTCTCTCAGAATCGTACTCAAAAATCCAGGATTCATCACCTATGATCACAAGACTGAACCATTAGTGATCATTGGTACTCCTCTCAAGACGATCAATACACACGTTTCTTCGAGTGTTCATCTGCTCAGATGTAAGGTTTTTCGGCACCATTTTGCCACAAACATTTCCCATGGGCAAATCTTCGGTCAAAATTTGGTATGCCGTGAAATTGTTTGAGTTCATCAGGACACCCGTCATCATTACTGTTAACTACCGGTCTAATCCCACAAGGGCACGCACTCGTTTGACGTTTTCGTCGGTTTTTGAAGTTGTAAGTCTCCCTGAGCGAGGCTCATCTTCAGCGTGTTCTCGGCATCCCAACAATGATTTGCGGCAGCGTAATACTTGTGCTCTTGATAAGCAGTGTTCCCGTAGGCCTGTTTCAACTTTTCAGAGGTGATATTCGCGGGCTCTCCAAGTTTAACAGGAAACTTGAGTGCTTAACGTTAATCTAAATTTCGCTGTTCCGCTTTCGTAACACACAACAAAAACGGAACTTCACTGATGGCGCTCTCAAAATTCTCGTGACGGCTTTACTGAAACTCGGATGGAGCATCTGGAAGGTATGAATACAATACAAAAGTATAACAACACAGCATTTCCAGATGGCTAGCATTGTTGTCAGTCCATTTTTTTCTCACACACCTCATATACTAGCCTGTCTGACCGTTATGTGTATAGTATTGCTGTTGGCAGAAAATGGATACATTCAGTGCACGTTACACTGTTTCAGGTAGTTTGGAACCTATACGGACGTGATGTCTGTGCGCTTTCACCAGGTAACAGTAACCTGCAATCGTGTTTTCCTGTATTTGAGCACACAGTACTTCTCTTACTGCTGTGACTGTCCTCACCATATACTGTATGTACGTAGAGGTTATAGCCTCACTTTAGTAATGTGGATACACAACTACGGAGTCACACATTTGTTACAAGCAGAGTAAATACAGTTGTAGCTCTTATGAAGAGTATCAAAGTAAAACATACGTGTCCACTAACTATAATTAGCTGTTTACTCGTCCCAAAGTCCGCCGGCCGCGGTGGCCGAGCGGTTCTAGGCACTTCAGTCCGAGACCGCGCGACTGCTACGGTCGCATGTTCGAATACTGCCTCGGGCATGGATGTGTGTGATGTCCTTAGGTTAGTTAGGTTTAAGTAGTTCTAAGTTCTAGAGGACTGATGACCTCAGGTGCTAAGTCCCATAGTGCTCCGAGCCATTTTTTGAACTCAATGTCCATTCGACGGATGCTGGCTTGCAGGGCGTCGTCCATCAAGTCGATCCTCGTAGACTGCTGTAGGCCCCTCGGTGACACTCGTATACAACTCGAAGACGACTCGCAGACGCTCGAAAACATCTCGTCGTCGTTTGGGCCGTGCGGCCCCCTAAATACCCGACAAGCAGAAGCATATTGTCACAGTCTAGTTCAGTATCTGTGACTGGCGTTGTAAAATAGTGCGTCCGTGTTGGTAACCTATGGCAGAGTTGACGCCATCCATTAGCCTGACTGGAACTACAGTGCGCAACAGAGTTAAAGGATCATGTTTCCGAATCCACGGCCTTACCTCCCATTGCGTGTGTGAAATTGGGCTCAAAAGAGCGTATGACGATTCCCTGTAATTGAGAAAAAGCAAGGCGCCCTTTGACATCACCGTCGGGCACGACAACGCTTCAAACAGCAAGGTGTCGACAAAAAAAGGTCACAGCTCAGAAGTTCACTGAGCTGTACGTTGGTTATTGATGTCACATTGGCACCAAATTGCACCACAGTTCTGCCAAACGCCACCGTGGACGTGTTAGGGAACCTATTCAATAACCCTTAGCTAAGGGTTGCCTATCTGCAGGCGCTAGAGCGGCTGCGAGGCTTCGTTGCTCAATAGAGGCATTTGCGTTGGTCTTAGACGCGGGGGGGGGGGGAGGAGCGTTTCTCATTTTCTTCACGCACATGCTAATATTGCACTCCGCCGACATCTCGCCCCAGGAGGACGCAAAACAAGAGCGCTGAAAAAGCGTAAGTAGACTTTGCTACTTCTGATCACGTTCAAATTTCGTCTAATGGTTTTGAACGATCCTTAGTGGTTCCATCCTGTGCACGAGAACAAATATTGTGGTCGCGCTGCCCTCCAAGAGGTGCGAAAAGTGTGGAAGTGGACTTCCCCAGGAAAGGGTTGGTAGAGTTGACGTCTCTAGTGCCACTCCCTGACGCTTTTCGTGTCGGTGGCGGTGTGTGTGAAGCGTTTCCCTCAGCCACCAACAAGGTGTCACGGCTCTGACCTCCACCGTACAGGCGTTGAAAGAAGGGATGAAATGTGGGTAAGAGGGGCTATGACGGCCTTCTCATCGCGTGTCGTTGGGCAGAATTGCGGTGAAATTTGGTGCCAATGTGACATCATTAACTCACCTTACAGATTACGGGATCCTCTGAGCTGTGGCGGTTTCTGCTCTGTTTGAAGAGCCACCAAGCTTGGGGGTGAGGCCGCATGGCGTCACGCTTTTTCAATATTTTTATAGGAATTTCGAAAGGATAATCCTTAGAACCGCTGATATTTGGACGTACCTAGAACCGTGGCTGGGTCACTAATGTCATGCGTATCTTTCTCTTGTATCATCCTGTGTCAGTGGGTTATTGTTACTACTAATGAATCTCTTCTTTGAGGTGCTGGAAATTTTACTTTGAAATCAACAAAAATAAGGTAACTTTTCACAAATTATCATTCATTATTTTAAAAACTTACACACATTTTCTGGGTGCCTCTACTCGCTACCATCACATAATGAGCATAAATGATACTGTTTTGACGTACAGACAGTTTTCTTCCGAATATAGCACCTTATAAATGATTTGTTTCCTTCACGGTTGGACTTAAAAAGGGAACCTGTTCGCATTTCTTGTCCCTCAGAAATGTCTTCGGGTGTGACGGAGTTACTAGTCTTCCGGGTTGCTGCGTACTTCTTAGAAAGCTCCACTCCCAGCTAAAGTCTCTGCGTTTCAACTTTTTCTCGTTTAGAGCATCGTACATACCCAGGCATTCGCACCTGCCAAATCCAGCAAATTGTAATATGTGTGAACAGGCCAACGTTTCGGTGGCGCTTTGACAGAGTATTTGTGAGCCATTTGGTCAACCACGTCGACTCCATCTTTAGAGCCATTACAAGCCGCCTTCAGTTTTAACATAAGGATGCATAATGTTGCTCTTTCCCTACTAAACTGTCAGTGTGGTATCGTACTTGTTCTACAATACTGTGCTGTATAACACTTTTTTTGCCTTCTTGATGCAGACTAGAATTATCCTCTGAAATCGATCACTGGTGCCCAGTAGACTTGTAGGATTTGTTTGCAAGGTTTCAGAGATAGCCAAGCAGGGGAACAAATTGTCACATGTGATATTCCTTCCTTTAAGGTTGTATCAATTTTTTCACAACAAAATCGTCAGGATGCTCATCACTCGGCCTAGTGTCGTCCTTTCCTGGATAGGGAAAAGCCATTCACAATATATTCGGAGTCTTTATCTATTGCCGTCCAATACTTTTGCCCGCATTTGTCCGGTTTTGAGTCCACGAACTGCTTGAATCTGCAACAGTAGTTTGAAGGAAAAAGCTGTTCGTCGATTGTTATATATGGACCCGGTTTGTAGCTACATTGTGCTTTCACAATGAACGCATGCCAGATTTCTGATACCAAAGCAAACGTGTCTTCTTTCAGCAGTCCTGATCTTGTGCATCTGATGTCAAATATGAGATAGCGCATTATCTCTCTGAATCTGTCACGAGCCATTGTTGACTTCAAAAAATTATTTCCCCTCTTCATTGACAATAGAGTGTTAAGTTCTAAGCTCTTCGCTTCTGTAGCACCACGGACGTATAATATAGCTGTACAAGCTTCCAGTTCTTCAACGTTCATAGCCAATCATCTAAACCCAATACTCGATGCGCTTCACACTCAACGAATTTTACACTGTGTCCGTTATCATTATACGCCAAGCAGTATAGCAGGTCTCATTCACGTTTCGATCTGTATGTGGAGATAACCCTGCATGGTCTTTGAAAATACTCGTCCATATCTGCCAGATGATCAGTTACCTCTAATTCCCACTTTCCAGGTTGTTCCATCTGGTGCATAATATCTCTACCTGAAGGAAACTGAAATAGTGCACTCCTTGCTCATTTTGTTGTCCACGACGTCC
The DNA here is from genome assembly GCF_021461385.2 of Schistocerca piceifrons. Taxonomy (NCBI): domain Eukaryota; kingdom Metazoa; phylum Arthropoda; class Insecta; order Orthoptera; family Acrididae; genus Schistocerca; species Schistocerca piceifrons. The sequence continues at coordinate 936,759,373 of NC_060139.1, read as the reverse complement.
ACGGCCACGGACTGACGTAGCCTTTTTGGTCGTAGTAGTAATTGTATGTATTGTATTATATGTTAGCCGGGGACCTAGAAACGACGGAGAGGCTCCGTCCCCGCCGCAGCCGCAGTGGTCCACAACCCCACGACGACTACCGCAGTTCACTTCACCCCTCCGCCGCCCCACACCGAACCCAGGGTTATTGTGTGGTCGGCCCCCGGTGGACCCCCCAGGGAACGTCTCACACCAGACGAGTTAGCCCCTATGTTTGCGTGGTAGAGAAATGGTGGTGTACGCGTACGTGGAGAACTTGTTTGCGTAGTTATCGCCGACATAGTGTAACTGAGACGGAATAAGGGGAACCAGCCCACATTCGCCGAGGCAGATGGAAAACCGCCTAAAAACCACCCACAGACTGGCCGGTTCACCGGACCTCGACACAAATCCGCCGGGCGGATTCGTGCCGGGGGCCAGGCGCTCCTTCCCGCCCGGAAAGTCGTGCGTTAGACCGCACGGCCAATCGGGCGGGCTATAGTAGTAATTAGTATTATCACACTTACTGGTACTCAATATATTGTGAAATATTATAACAAAATACACACTTTCATAAATGTCACTTAAGACTCGTAAAAATTCATATAAACGTAATTGTTGCAATTGAAATCTGTGTCTGTGTAGCACATAAATAAACAGTAATTATTATAAGAATAAAAAAATGAACATGCATATCTTCCTCGTCAGTATTCAGCAGAACATCCTGAGGAGTAACATAATTTTCTCATGAAAAACCTGGAACTACAGGTGGTGGTAATTCTTCCTCAGATGAAGACTCTGGCGGCTCGCCCTCCGATTCTTGATCCAAAACCTCATTTAGTGCATTTATAATGTCCTCTTCTGTTCGCAGACGTTTGGCCATCATAAATTTGTATGTTTCATGCACTATTTATACAGTTAGAATGCGCTACTAAAACCGCCTTTCATGAAGCAAAGCACTGGCTGCGCAGTAGTTGCATACACGGTCAGACGTCTTTCAACCTGCTCTTCCTCTGCTCCCTTGCTGTAAAACTGCAGCGTCATAAGGCAGTGTGATAAAAGGGAGTTTTGCGATTGCTTACCAAACACAATCTAACAATAAGCTTGAAAGTACACGAAAAATGCGATTCTTACAGCGGCTGAAACAGAGGGGTCACAACTGACTCGTTCTCAGTTCTAGGTGAATCTTCCTATTTCTCTTTTAAGGTTTCCCCATAAAATGTGAAATTATTTAATTAAAAGTCACAGAAATTCAGCACTCTAGGCATAATGCAAAAGTGTGACAAACGATAGAATTATGAAGCGGGTGACGAGTGCCCCAGTCGTGGTTCTAGTGTTAATACTGTTGCGCAGTGTAGCCTATATTTTAGTTACGTGCTTACGTCTGTGTAGCAGGCAACCCCGCAAACACGGCTGTACTGCGGAAGGTCGCAGTGCCCCTTGTGGACTACTGTATGTTAAGTATTATGAACTCATCTTTTTTTGTGAATATACTACAGACGTCACCGCGACTTTGCCCGTGAAAAGTAAGATTCCTGGTTCGAGTCCGAATCCAGCACAAAGCTTTTATATGCTACAAAGTTTCTAAACAAAACACGGTTCCTCCTAACTTCTTCCTATTTCCCAAACTTATAAATGTGGCTTACTGTGTATCAAATGAGGTTTTGATGCTGGTCGTCAGTAACTGTTTTGCAGAGTACTACATAATGTAGCTTTTTCGACAAAAAGTAAAAGTTTCTGGACAAAAGAATGGAGACTGTTATACCAGTAACCATTGTAGTACACTACTGTACAGCCACAGATTGTTAACTCCTAGTCTTCTCTTTAGTTATTTAACAAATTTGTTTGTTATTTAATACGTTCTGCGAGCATCCATGAACGTAAATATGTAGGTTGTGAAACGCACAGTCTTCGTGGTTAGAATACTTAGCGTTGGTGCAGCATCTAGAGATACACGTCCTCAGGTTCTCTTCGGTTTTCAGATTCGTTCCCTTGTATGGCAAACAAGTAAAATCAGTAATTAATTTTGCATAATATAGATGTTGTTTATCACCTTCAAATAAAAACCAATGCTGATACTAACCCTTTAGGACAGTGAAAAATACACGTGAAACCGCTGCTACAAAAGTAAAAACTCAGTCACTTGCGTTGAGATCAGAAGTTCAGTGCGTCGCCTTCAGGGTATCTGCCTTAAGTAAAACCCGAAGATTGGATGACCATGTATCCTACCGTAGGACTAGCTGAAAGAAAACATAAGAAAAAAGAAGTATTATAGGTTAAGATCTTTCTCAATTTTCCCCTGAGGTGTAAATAAGCAGCCAGTCCCAGAAGATGGATTTCCGAGAGCACCATGGAACTGTTCGAAGTTTGCTCATCTCCATTCGTATGTCAGTGCGATGGATTAACAGCGTCGTTTATCCTGTCCTCATTAAGGCGTATTTCTGGTTTATCCGGTTTCATTTTTTGTTTCCTTTTCCTTTTTAAAGCGAAAATATGCGATATACAGTTGGTCTGGCACGGTGTATGTAAGGTTGTTGTGTATCACCGCAGGTAGCATAGAGATCGTCAGTCCACGATTCCAGCTACCATTACGACAGTTTGTGAGGATCTATTTCTTACTGAAATAAGAAGCTTTACTGACACTGTTATTTTGTTTTCGTGTTCTGAGCGTGCGTGGCTGAAATGGTTTCAAAGCCAAAGAAACCCGTTGTTTCGATGGACAGAAAGTTGGAAGCTTTGAACAGTCGTTTATATTATACGCTCAGTTGTGTTGCCATTCATGGGAAGCCATCCTGCTCTTATGTTTGAGCAAGATAATACCCACGCCCACACGGCGAGAGCTTGTACGTCTTGTCTTCGTGCTTGCCAAACCCTTGCCAGTAAAGCCGTGGAGTCTCTCGCCAATTGAGGAAGTTTCGAGATTAATGAGCAGGGTACTCCGACCAGCTCGGACAGAATTTGGCATGATATCCCTCAGGAAGACATCTAACAACTCTGTCAATCAATGCAAGAGGAATAACAGCTTCCATAAGAGCCAGAGGTGGATCAGCGCACTACTGAATTGCTAAATTTGCGAAGCTCTTTCTCTTGAATAAATGATCCAATTTTTCTGAAATTGCAATAATCTGTTTTTCTGCACATGTACATCACATCTGCCTATTTCCGTCCTATTCGGATAATTCTTTCGTGGTGCGAAATTTTTTGTCTTAAGGTGTATGGTTGTTTATTATTACTATCATTATTAAGCATATTGCTTGCAGCAGTAAACACAACAAATGAGTTCACTGTTCTAAATTACGTATTTTATTACAAGTCGGACACCTTCCAAGCGTGTAGGACTAGATGATGTACCGGTGGGCAATTCGTTCAGATCCCAGTAAAATGGCTTTTGCAGTTGACAGATGGTTTACAAGTGGGCACTAAGATGCGTTGGCACTGCACTCAGTGGGCCGATAGCCACTAGGACTACTTTCACAGGCTACCGGCAGAGTCGCTGTAAATCGATTTTCGAGTCCTCGTATCTGGGAAGTTTTTCCATTTGTTTCTCATCGACTCTGTTATCATCTTGGATAGCAGTGTAGGTGATCGACACTTCCGTTTTCTTCACAATTGTGACGTCTGACGTACAGTGTTCTACCATTCTATCTGTCTGAAGTCGGGTGTCCCAAAGTAATTTCACGTTTTCATTTTCGACAACTTTTCCTGGCTTGTGGTCACATCAGTTCCTTGCCACTGGCAGATGGTAATTTTGGGATAAGCTCCAGCGGATCATTCCTATCACAGCTTCTGCTTGTAATTAATATGAGTTGTGCCGTTTGCACACCTGGCGTTTACACCAGAGAGAATTCTCGTTGTTACACGTTCGCCTGTGTTCAGTTCAGTGTAAAGGGGTTTAACTAGCGAGCAGCTTGATGCACGTGCTGGCAATCTCTGCACTGGCCCACACTGTACAATACACACCGTAGGCCACGGCCCAGTGACTGCGGCTTGCACGTCGTGGTGCGGCAGACAGGAACGAAGGGGTGTTGAGCAGGGAGGTGGGGGCGGGGGGGGGGGGGGGGGGGGGAAGTAGCTCTGGCCTGGGGCACGGCAGCCACAGAGAGGCGTCGCTTTGTTCGCAGGCAAAGCCGAAATTAATACCGGCCCTTGGCCAGCCTCCATCAGGCCCCTTCCTAAATTAGTTCCTCCTCAAATATTCCCTTCCTGACGCCTTTCTTCCCAGCTGCCTCGCCGTCTTATACTACCTCTCATCCTCCCTTCTTCTCTTACACGTTTCCCTCCCTCCCTCTTCTCTCTCTCTGTCTCTCTCTATCTATCTCTTTCTCCCTCCCCCTCCTGTCTCCCTTCCTCTGTCTGTGTCCCTCCTCCTCCTATATAACTCCCTGTCTCCCGTCCACTCCTCTCATCGCCTTTCCATATGACGGGTATTTCAAAGTATCACCTTTCGAAAAAAATTAAGGCGCGATATTCCCTTTTTTGTTACGAAAATAATTTATCGTCCGACACAATCCCAATATGGATATATTCAGACGAAAGCGACGAATGAAAATCTGTACCAAGGCCAGAATTCGAACCTGGGTCTCCTTCTCACAAGGCAAGGCCTTATAGACTTTATTTCATCAAAATCGAATCACGAAAATAGTCCATAGTATTGTAAAAAGGTAATTATGTATGTCTGTTCCACATCTGCTTCGATATACTGGCTCGATTATGACCAAACTTGGTACTCATATCACTTACTAACTGGTAAGAATCGCTGTGGAGGTAAGAACCATCGAAACATCAAAGAGGTCAGGGCGAGGATGAAGAAGAAGTGTAGGTCACACTGCGTGAATACTCAGATTTAAACTATTCAGTATTTGAGAACAGCAGCACTCAGTGACTTGCAACGAACGTTCCACAAAATTTCAAACCGTTACGTCTCACACCAAGTAATGAAAGGAAAAAAGCTTCATCGCCTACTACGTTTTCATTGTTTATTTTCGCATAAGGCATGACGTTTTTATTTGTTGTTTCTCTACTACTGGATGTATTCGCGACACATTTTGCAAACAGTGTTCACGAATACCACTGAATGCACATGCAAAATTATTATTTATTTATTGTATGGAAATACACATGTAATTTATAGCTATATTTACACACCACAAATGAAATATTTATACATAACAAAAGGAATGTACAAGAGTTATGGTCACTAATTATATCACAAACTGATATCTAGAGACTCTATCCAATCCAGTGCTGTTGGCGAGGTGTTGGTTATGTCGTCCCAGCCTCCACTAAAACATCTGTTTGAACATTCCTCTACAATGTGGTCAGTAGACTTTTCTGCTGCTCCACAGTCGCACATCGGGGAGTCTGAGAGTTCCAGTTTGTACTTGAAGGACTTTGTTCTCCCATGTCCAATCGGATTCTGTTGAGCACGCACCAGGTTCTTCTAGGTAGTTGGAAACCTGATATGCGTGTAGGGTCTTCGAGGCCACGGCGAAGTATGATGGTGTCGTTTTTTCATTTCTCCTTCCACACTTCAATCTCGAATGGTTCGGGTTCTCGAGCTGTCCAGAACGGTTTTCGTGATTTGAGACGCTTGCAGGGTGGATTGAGCAGTATTTCCTTGGTGGGTAGCCTTTGGGGAAACTTTTCGTTTTTAATCTTTCTCCGTTCGCGGGCCGCTGCTTCTTGTTGTCTCAAATGTGGTGGGGCGATGCTACTGAGAGCAGACAGCCGAGGTAGTGGAGTTCATCTCAGGGTGCCCGTTACAATTCTCATGGTGTCATTCAGCTGAACGTCAACCTTACTGGCGTGCACACTCCTGTACCAGACAGTTGCGCACTATTCATCCACAGGATATACGAGAGATAAGGCCGATGTACGGAGAGTGTCAGCTTGCAGGATATATGACGTCATAAACACTGAAATTCGTTAAAAGCTGCCGCATCCTGCATGAGGTTTAAATTTATTATTACTGACAGACGAAATTTGGTAAGGAGAAAGGATGAACCCTGAGCAAGAACATAGTCCACTTTATGAAGTATGTAGTACGAGGTACTTACTGATCTGAAGAAAAAATAAACATTTACTCTTTGAATTTTGAATTTCATCATACTTGTGAGAATACTTTCATTGTTTGATAAGTGCTACATGATTTGATTCAAAGTAATGCATACAATGCTTATACAATCTTCAATGTGATTAATTCACACTTGCACACACCTGTAATAGCACGATGCGCAGATGCGCCCTTCTGCCCACGCCCCTCCGCACACACTGCTCGGCAGCAACGTTGCGCAAGCTGATGCATCGTGCGTTGGGACAAGGGAGAGTGAAGAGCTATGCGTAGCCAAACAGTTAGACACCTGAGGGCAGCTCATGTTACTGCACGTGCAGAAGCTAGCTTACTCACTACCAGACGTCTTAACAAAAATCACTGATAATGAGAGTGCAACCGTGAATAACAGCTGATACACCAAGGTGACAAAATGTCGTGTGGTAGCGATATGTACATACACAGATGGCGGCAGTATCGCGTACACAAAGTATAAAAGGCCATCGCATTGGATGATCTCTCATTTGTACTCATCTCACGTGAAAAGGCTTCCGATGTGATTATGGCCGCACGACGAGAATTAACAGATTTTGAACGAGGAGTGGTATTTTTGGGAGACGCGTGGGGAATTCCGTTTCCAAAATCGGTAGAGAATTCAATATTCCGAGATTCTTACTGTCAAGAGTTGCCGAGAATTCCAAATTTCAGGCATTACCTCTCACCAAGAGCAACGTAGTAGCCGACGGCCTTCACTTAACGACCGAGAGCAGCAGCGTATGCGTAGATTTGTCGGTGCTAATAGACAAGGAAAACTGCCAGTCATAACCGCAGAAATCAACGTGGGACGTACGACGAACGTATCCGTTTGGACAGTATGGCGAAATTTGGCGTTAATGGGCTATGGCAGCAGACGACCAACGCGAGTGCCTTTCGTAACAGGACGACATCGCTGTGTGTAATGGTGTGTGCTGTCTTTACATGGATTGGACTCGGTCCTTCTAGTCCAACTGAACCGATCATTGATTGGAAATGGTTATCTTCAGCTGCTTTGAGATAATTTGAAGCCATTCATAGACTTCATTTGTATGGATGACAATCCACCATGTCACCAGGCCACAGTTGTTCGCAATTGGTCTGAAGAACATTCTGGACATTTCGAACGAATGAATCAGCCACCTAGATCACCCTGTATGAGATCCATCGAACATTTATGAGACATAATTGAACGGTCAGTTCATGCATAAAATCTTGCCCCGGCAACACTTTCGTAATTTTGGACTGTTATGGAAGCAAAATTACTCAGTATTTATGCTGAGGACTTCCAGAGTCTTGTTGAGTCCATGTCACGTCGAACTGCTGCTCTAAGTCGTGCAGGAGGTATCTCTTGACTTCTATCATCTCATTGCACGTAATAAAAGTGTGGTGTGTCTGCACGTAACACGAAAACTCCACAACCGAATTTCGCTGCTCCAGTGGCTTAGTTTTTGTTTTTTTTTTTTTCCCTAACTGGTTTGCGGCCCGGCACGAATTGCTCTCCTGTGCCAACCTTTTCGTCTCATAGCAGCACTTGAAAATATTTCCTGATGTCTTATCGGATATCGTATTACCCTGTCCCTCCTTCTTGGTAGTTTTGTCCATTCATTCCTTTCCTCGTCGATTCTCCAGAGGACCACCTGATTCCTTATCTTATCAAACTACCTAATTTTCAGTATTCTTCTGTAGCACTACATCTGAAATGTTTCGACTCTCATTTGTCTCACCACCATACAATGCTGGCTGCAGACGTGCATTCTCGGAAATTTCTTCCTTAGATTAAGACCTATGTTTGATGCTAGTAGACTTCTCTTGGCCAAAAATGCCATTTTGCCATTAACAGTCTGTTTCTTATCTCCTTGTTCCGTCCGTCATGGGTTATTTTGCTGCCTAGGTAGCAGAATTCCTTAACTTCATCTACTTCTTGATCACCAAGAGTGATGCTAAGTTTATCGCTCGTCTCATTTCTGCTACTTACCATTAGTTTCGTCTTTATTTATTCTCAGTCCATATTCTGTAATAACTACACTATTCATTGCATTCAACAAATCCTGTAATTCTGTTTCACTTTCACTAAGGATAGGAATGCCATCAGTGTATCGTGTCATTCATATTCTTTCACCTTGAATTTTAATCCCACTCTTAAACCTTTCTTTTTTTCAGTCATTGCTTCTTCAGTGTATAGACTAAACGGTAGGGGTGAAGGACGACATCCCCGTCTTGCAGTATTATTGTTCCCTCTTGGTTCTTGTACGTATTGTATATTATCTGGTCTTGCCCTGTAGCTTACCCCCCCCCCCCCCCTACTTTTGTTAAAATTTCCAACATAGTGCACCATTTTACGTTGTCGAATGCTTTTTCCAGGTGGACAAGGCCTATGAACGAGTCCAGATGTTTCTTCAATCTTGCCTCCACAATCGACCGCAACGTCAGAACTCCCTCTCTGCTGCCTTACCTTTCCTAAATTCAAACTGATCGTCATCTAACAGATCCTCAATTTCATTTACATGTTCGTGTATATTACTCTTGTCAGCAACTTGGATGCATGACCTGGTAAGATGATTGTGCGATAATTCTCGCACTTGTCAGTTCTTGAAGTCTGCAGAATTGTGCGGATGGTTGTTTTCCGAAAGTCTGAAGGTATATCGCAGTGTAATATACCCTACGCACCAACGCGAATAGTCGCGAATGTTCCCAACCCCCGACTGATTTTAGATGTACATATGGGATGTTATCCATCCGTTCACCCTTATTTGATTTTAAGTAGTGCAAAGCTCTTTCAAATTCTGATTGTAGTACTGGATTCCCTATTTCTTCCTATTGTCTCCTATTTCTTCTTCTGCCATGTAATTAGACAAGGCCTCCACACATAGAGGCCTTCCACCGATCCTCTTTCTCGTTCGCATTTGGCAATGGAGTTTCCATTGCACTCTTAATGTTGAGCCCTTGCTTTCAATTTCACCGAAGATTGTTTTTAGTTTTATAGATGCGAGCCAGTACTTCGGACAATCTTTTTTCGATTTCTTCACATTCTTCATGCAGCAATTTCGCGTTATCTTACCTGAACTACTTATTTCTTTCCTAAGTGATTTGTATTTCTGCAGTCCTGAAGTTCCCTGAACGTTTCTGTACTTCCTTATATCATCGGTCAATTGCAGTATTTTTTGTAGAACCCATGGTTTCTTCTCAGTAACCTTCCTTGTAGCTATGTTTGTCTTTCCAGTTTCTGTGACTCCTGTTTTTAGACATGTCTATTCCTCTTCAACTGAACTACCAACCGTGCTATTCATTAGTGCAGTATCTAGAACCTCAAAGATTTTCAGACGTCTTTTCATTCCTTAGTATTTCCGTATCCTACCTGACTGCTCATTGATTCTTGCTGATCAGTCTCGTCAACCTACTCTTCATCGTCACCAAATTGTGAACTGAGACTATATCTGATGCTAGGTACACCTTACGATCCAATATCTGATTTCGGAATCTCTGCCTGACCATGATGTAATCTAATTGAAATCTTCCTGTACCTCTCAGCCTTTTCCAAGTACACCTGCTCCTCTTGTGGTTCTTGAAAAGACTATTCGTTTTTACAATCTGAAATTGATTGTAGAACTAAAGTAGTCTTCTTGTTCCCTCATTCCTATTACCAATATCATATTCTCTCATAAACCTTTCTTCTATTCCTTCCTCCACAACAGCATTCCAGTCCCCCATGACTATTAGATTTTCATCTTCTTTTATTTACTGAATTTCGCGTTAAATATCCTCATATACTTTCCCTGTCTCTTCATTTTCTGTTTCCGACGTCGACATGTATACGCGAACTGTTGTTGTCGGTGTCGGTTTGCTGTCGATTTTGATGGGAACAAACCTGTCACAGAAATGTTAACAGTAACTCGCGTTCTGCCCTATTATTCTGTTATTCTGTTCATAACGAATCCTGCTCTCATCATATCATTTTCTGCTGCTCTAGATATTACTCTACACTCATCTGGGCAGAAATCCTTGTAACTTTTTTTTTAATTTCACTTCAATGACCTGCAATATATCTACACTGAAGCGCCAGAGAAAATGGTATAGGCATGCGTACTCAAATATAGAAATATATAAACATGCAGAATACAGCGCTGCGCTCGGCAACGCCTATATAGGACAAAAAGTGCCTGAAGCAGTTGTTAGATCGGTTATTGGTGCTACAGTGCCTGGTTATCAAAACTTATATGAGTTTGAAAGTGGTGTTATAGTCGGCTCACGAGTGATGAGACACAGCATCTCCGAGATAGCGATGAAGTAAGGATTTTTCCGTGTGATCATTTCACAAGTGTACCGTGAATATCAGGACTACGATAAAACATCAAATCTCCGACATCGCTGCGGCCGGAAAAAGATCTTGCAAATACGGGATAAACGACGACTAAAGAGAATCGTTCAACGTGACAGAAGTGCAACCCTTCTGCAAATTGTAGCAGATTTCAATGCTGAGGCATCAACAACAATTGTCAGGTTGCGAACCATTCAACGAAACATCATTGATATGGGCTTTCGGAGCCAAAGGCCTACTCTTGTATCCTTGATGACTGCATGACACATTTACGCCTCCCCTGCCCCCATCAACACCTACATTGGACTGTTGATGAAAGGAAACATGGTGTCTGGTCGGACGAGTCTCGTTTCAAATTGTATCGAGCGGATGGATGTGTACCAATATGGAGACAACCTCATGAACCCATGGACCCTGCATGTCAGCAGGGGACTGTTCAAGCTGGCGGATGCTCCGTAATGGTGTGGAGTGTGTGCAGTTGGAATGATATGGGGCCCCGATACGTCTAGATTTTTTTTTTTTTTCATCAGTCTGCTGACTGGTTTGATGCGGCCCGCCACGAATTCCTGTGCTAACCTCTTCATCTCAGAGTAGCACTTGCAACCTACGTCCACAATTATTTGCTTGATTCCAATCTCTGTCTTCCTCTACAGTTTTTGCCCTCTACAGCTCCCTCTAGTAGCATGGAAGTCATTCCCTCATGTCTTAGCAGATGTCCTATCATCCTGTCCCTTCTCCATATCAGTGTTTTCCACATATTCCTTTCCTCTCCGATTCTGCGTAGAACCTCCTCATTCCTTACCTTATCAGTCCACCTAATTTTCAACATTCGTCTATAGCACCACATCTCAAATGCTTCGATTCTCTTCTGTTCCGGTTTTCCCACAGTCCATGTTTCACTACCATACAGTGCTGTACTCCAGACGTGCATCCTCAGAAATTTCTTCCTCAAATTAAGGCCGGTATTTGATATTAGTAGACTTCTCTTGGCCAGAAATGCCTTTTTTGCCATAGCGAGTCTGCTTTTGATGTCCTCCTTGCTCCGTCCGTCATTGGTTATTTTACTGCCTAGGTAGCAGAATTCCTTAACTTCATTGCCTTCGTGACCATCAATCCTAATGTTAAGTTTCTCGCTGTTCTCATTTCTACTACTTCTCATTACCTTCGTCTTTCGCCTATTTACTCTCAAACCACACTGTGTACTCATTAGACTATTCATTCCGTTCAGCAGTTCATTTAATTCTTCTTCACTTTCACTCAGGATAGCAATGTCATCAGTGAATCGTATCATTGATATCCTTTCACCTTGTATTTTAATTCCACTCTTGAACCTTTCTTTTATTTCCATCATTGCTTCCTCGATGTACAGATTGAAGAGTAGGGGCGAAAGGCTACAGCCTTGTCGTACACCCTTCTTAAAACGAGCACTTCGTTCTTGATCGTCCACTCTTATTATTCCCTCTTGGTTGTTGTACATATTGTATATGACCCGTCTCTCCCTATAGCTTACTCCAACTTTTTTCAGAATCTCGAACTGTCTTGATTTTTCTTTAGCCTTGCTTCCATTATTAGCCGTAACGTCAGAATTGCCTCTCTCGTCCCTTTACTTTTCCTAAAGCCAAACTGATCGTCACCTAGCGCATTCTCAATTTTCTTTTCCATTCTTCCGTATATTATTCTTGTAAGCAGCTTCGATGCATGAGCTGTTAAGCTGATCGTGCGATAATTCTCGCACTTGTCAGCTCTTGCCGTCTTCGGAATTGTGTGCATGATGCTTTTCCGAAAGTCAGATGGTATATCGCCAGACCCATATATTCTACACACCAACGTGAATAGTGGTTTTTTTGCCGCTTCTCCCAATGATTTTAGAAATTCTGATGGAATGTTATCTATCCCTTTTGCCTTATTTGACCGTAAGTCCTCCAAAGCTCTTTTAAATTCCGATTCTAATACTGGATCCCCTATCTCTTCTAAGTCGACTCCTGTTTCTTCTTCTATCACATCAGACAAATCTTCACCCTCATAGAGGCTTTCAATGTATTCTCTCCACCTATCTGCTCTCTCCTCTGCATTTAACAGTGGAATTCCCGTTGCACTCTTAATGTTACCACCGTTGCTTTTAATGTTACCAAAGGTTGTTTTGACTTTCCTGTATACTGAGTCTGTCCTTCCGACAATCATATCTTTTTCGATGTCTTCACATTTTTCCTGCAGCCATTTCGTCTTAGCTTCCCTGAACTTCCTATTTATTTCATTCCTCAGCGACTTGTATTTCTGTATTCCTGATTATTTCCGGAACATGTTTGTACTTCCTCCTTTCATCAATCAACTGAAGTATTTCTACTGTTACCCATGGTTTCTTCGCAGCTACCTTCTTTGTACCTATGTTTTCCTTCCCAACTTCTGTGATGGCCCTTTTTAGAGATGTCCATTCCTCTTCAACTGTATTGCCTACTGCGCTATTCCTTATTGCTGTATCTATAGCGTTAGAGAACTTCAAACGTATCTCGTCATTCCTTAGTACTTCCGTATCTCACTTCTTTGCGTATTGATTCTTCCTGACTAATGTCTTGAACTTCAGCCTACTCTTCATCACTACCATATTGTGATCTGAGTGTATATCTGCTCCTGAGTACGCCTAGATACGACTCTGAAATATGACACGTAGGTAAGCAGCCTCTCCGATCACCTGCATCCACTCATGTCCATTGTGTATTCCGACGGACTGGGGCAATTTCAGCAGGACAATGTGACACCCCAAACGTCCAGAATTACTACAGAATGGCTCCAGGAACACTCTTCTGAGTTTAAATGCTTCCGCTGGACAGCAGACTCCCCAGAGATGAACATTATTTAGCATATCAGGGATGTCTTGCAACATGCTATTCAGAAGAGATCTCCATCCCTCGTACTCTTACGGATTTATGGACAGCCCTGCAGGATTCATGGTGTCAGTTCCCTCCAGCGCTACTCCAGACATTAGTCGAGTCCATGCCACGTCGAGTTGCGGCATTTCTGCGTGCTCGCGAGAGCCCTACACGATATTAAGCAGATGTAGCAGTTTCTTTGGCTCTTCAGTGTATATTGAGTCTTAGAATTTCCATTTCCAGATTTTCTAGCTTCTCTACCACTTTCAGACTTCTGACATTGCACACCCGATTCATAGAAAGTTATCCTTTCTATATTTTTTCAATCTTTTCCTCAAAGTTAGCTTACAAAATAATATTTCTCCGTAAGTACTAAAGAACTTCTCTCCAAAATCACAAACACAACTTCTCAACTTCAGGCTTTTGAGATTTCTAGCAAGGCCTCTAAGAAAAGTTCAGTATGCTTGCTTATTCAGTTTTTAAATGTTGACATTAACTTTTATGTGTCGCTATCTTTCTCTGAAATTACAAAACTTGCTCCCTAACATTAACACTTTTAACAAATGTGAAGTACGTCCCAAGGTACAACAAGGTCGTGTACTCAGGAAACAAATATTAGATTGAAATTTAAAAGCGTTGCAATCGAGAAAATCTGTTCAATACAGTATTTGATACTTTGTTTGTTACATTATTACGTTACTAAATGCCGATAGTCGCTAAATGAAATCAAATTGTGTAGAAATATTATCAAAAACCAGTTACAAGCTAAATCCATTTTGTAGTCTAAGTTATTGGAAACTACAGAGCGGAAAGTGTTCAGATACAAAACAGAGAACATATATTAGTATTTCATAGTGTTCTGGTACATGGTATTATTTATTCTTTATAGTTTTAGTGAAGTGGTGTGGTCTTTAATGATTTTAAATTAGTTCCTGCGTAAGTGTGAAGTTGGGTTGCTGAAGCAATACGGACGCAGTTGCGAGCTCCTCATAAGATACAGACATATCGGATTGTAAATGTGCGCTGGAAATTCTGTGGAAATAACCATTTGGAGCACAAACATCTGAGCAGAAAAGAGACGTGATCAAACAGGGACGGCCTACTCCAGGTCTCCCACACTTAAATACAGTAATCACAAGTTATGTAAGGATATTTTCAAGAATCTTGGTTCTCGTTTTGCAAACGGTTATGTGACTGTAAAGAAACACTAAAATTTTACGGTTGGGCAAGCGTTTTCTTACTTGCGATGTGTTATGGACAAAAAACAATCCCGTGAGTGACACGAACAATTTCAACTACGTAAGGAAACAGCACCAAACTTTCAAGGACCATATTACATGTAAAGGGACACTCATTAAGTTTACTAGTACAAAGACAAACTAAATTTCTTTATTTCTGTCTACGATCACAAAGGTTAGATCCTTCGTTTTACTGGCTTCAGTCAGCAATGACCTTCTTCAGGTCTGTTTTAAAAACATGTCCTAGTATCATGGAGCCATAGTGGTATCGTCAAAAGATAAACACAAAATCAGCTCAGTCTTGATATTAAATGTTCAGAAGCGTAAATGACAAGTAAAGAAAAATAGACACATACGAGCTGTTTAATTGATATCACATGTTCCCAGCTGTACAAGAACTTACATTCAGAGGACACGTTGAAACGGAGGACAGTAATTAATCGAGGCTATAATGGTAAACTGTTACGCTTAATGGCACAAAAAGACGAATATTAGTCAAATCGATGGCAGATTTCTATTGTTTTTTAATATACAGGGTGAAAATTATTGAACCACATGGAAAAAAGTAAATTAGTAACAAACCACCCGGTGAACACACTTTATTCAGCATGTAAACGTCACTACAGATATTCGGATTTAGGTTATGACATGTTCGGTATCGCTGTCATCATTGGCGATGATGTGGCGCAGACGAATAGCGAAATTCTACATGAATCGCTGAAGTGTGGGATCATCGATGCTGTCGATGACCTCCTGAATGCCTACGCTAAGTTCAGCATTGGTTTTGAGGCTATTGCTGTACATGTTCTCTTTAATACAGCCCCACAAAAAGGAGTCGCATGTGTTCAGATCCGGAGAATATGGCGACCAATCAAGGCCCGCGACAGTGGCCACTGGGTACCCCACAGCTAGAATGCGGCCCCCAGAGTGCTCCTCCGCAACATCAAAAACTCTCCTGCTTCGACGGGGTCGAGCTTCGTCTTGCATGAACCACATCTTGCCGAAATCAGGATCACTTTGGGTAATGGGGATGATATTATCTCCCAAAACCTTCACGTACCATTCGGTAGTCACCGTGCCATCAAGGAATATCGTACCTGTTATTCTGTAACTGGACATTGCACACAACAGTCGCCCGTTGAGGGTGAAGAGACTTCTTGGTCGCGAAATTCGGATTCTCAGTCCCGCAAATGCGCCAATTTTGCTCATTGATGAAACCATCCAAATGAAAGTGGGCTTAGTCGCTAAACAAAATAATGCGCATACTAATTCCCATCATGCCCCACGGGGTACCGTGCAGTTTTAGCGTCATAAAGCAAACCATTCAGAAGTTATGACGATTTTATTTCATATAGTTCTATAATAGGCACCCTGTATCTTAAGTAACATACAGAATGACCTCATCTATTCCATTGCTGAAGTCATTTAAGCCACTCCTGCGAACCAGTGTTTTGGCGGAAAGATTGTTTCCGGCGTAGAAGACAGTCAAAACTTGTCTTCGAAATTGTCAGTCGCAAGTTAGACTTTCTGACCTTGCTTTCTTGTCCACTGAAAACGACTGCTCAAATCCGTAAAACAACAAGTGTCATTCTATGACTTGGTGATTGAAGTTTCCGAAAAAAGGATCGCAGAACTGACGTCATACATAAATAAAAATATTAGTACCGGAACTTTAAATATCATCCTTATTCATGTAGATGCAATAACAGGTATTTTTTAAGTATCTGGTACCACTTGTACTTTAATAGTCGGCATAGGACATTATTCAGTGTAATACTGTGGCGTGATGCGACGCAACAACGGATAATTGTAAACAATAAAATAATAATAATTACCACAAGAATACTATAAGCTGGATAATCCTTAACAATAACACAATAATAACAATGGCTGTAATAATAATAATAATAAGAAGAAGAAGAAATACATCAGCAATATTGTTACTTTCAACAACTTGTAAGAGCGATTACAGTTACGAATACCTAAAGCTTCGCCACTGGTTTCAAGACGAAAGATGGTACACGACTGATGATGCATGACGTAACCGCCCGCATGTTCTATGAATATTTCAAGAACGTACAGTATTTTAACCATAAAATTGTGTAGCTGAAGAAAAAAATGTTCAAATGTGTGTGAAATCTTATGGGACTTAACTGCTAAGGTCAGCAGTCCCTAAGCTTACACACTACTTAACCTAAATTATCCTAAGGACAAACACACGCACCCATGCCCGAGGGAGGACTCGAACCTCCGCCGGAACTAGCCGCACAGTCCATGACTGTAGCTGAAGAATTAACAGAACTTTCGAAATAGCTTTATTATACAACACATAAATGTGTATAACGTGAAATATTTGTACAAAACACAACCTCAGCTCTAACAATAACATCAACAGCAACAACAACTGTCTAAAATGGTGGAAATAGCTTATGGCAGCCTCTAATGCGCATTCTATCATGTGATTCAAGAATCAGTCAGTAGACTGAATCACCGACCAAAAAAAATTGAGTGTTCCTAGGTACACTATCTTCTAGGTACAACACTCTCCTGCTTTAGTTATTAGTTTGACCCTGAGTCGAAACTAAAGGCTTCGGCATTGGCTGCCTCCGTACACGTAAACCAACAGCCAGTAATTTGTTTTTTTGCTCTCAGCGAACTGTTTTCTAAAAAAAATGGCTCTGAGCACTAAGGGACTTAACATCTGAGGTCATCAGTCCCATAGAACTTAGAACTACTTAAACCTAACTAATCTAAGGACACCACACACATCCATGCCCGAGGCAGGATTCGAACCTGCGACCGTAGCAGTCGCGCGGTTCCGGACTGAAGCGCCTAGAACCGCTCGGCCACCGCGGCCGGCTGTTTTCTAAAAGTGTGAATAAAAATTCTAAGTCAAAATCGCATATAACCATGATGATCTTTCACTGTAGTATGTACAATGCAACAAGAGCCATTCAGCTCAAAAGATTATGATGATTTGTAATGCCTGGTGGCTGATATGTGCTAAGTAATAAATTTTGTTGATCTGAAGGTGGCTCCTCAACGAGGTGGACCTACTTATCAATAATAGAATTTTTGCGATTATGAGTTAGGATTTTTATCCAAACATTTTAACATTACGGATCACCTGTCTCCATATTTGAAAATGTCAAATAACAACGGAACTATTTTCTGTTATTAAAGGCTGATTTTTTTCTCTCTGTTTTATTATTTCGTTATTAAGTTCCCTAATTTCAACCTCTATATGGCCTTCTTCTGCTTCTTTGCTTTGATCCTCTTCCTTTCTTCTTCGGTGACCGTAAATTAGTGTGTTAAGTATACTTTTATGGTTTTCACGAACATTTCTTTTATCATTTCCTTGTGATACCTTTTGGTTGGGAGACGGTGCAACAGCAAAAGTGGCTTTAATAAGGTGTAAAGTAGGTTTTAAGCACTTGTTTGTTAAAACTTTCAATAATTCTACCTCGAGACTAAATAATCGTCCTCATTAAATGGTTCAAATGGCTCTAAGCACTATGAGATTTAACATCTGAGGTCATCAGTCCCCTAGAGTTAGAGCTACTGAAACCTAACTGACCTTAGTACATCACACACATCCATGCCCGAGGCAGGATTCGAACCTGCGACCGCAGCAGCCGCGTTGTTCCGGACTGAAGCGTCCTCATTAAAACGTATGTTACAGGTAGTAGCAAATTTAACGTCAGTGCCATACTTCTTCTACAGATCTAAACGGACTGATCACATGTTAATTAGTCTTTGAGTAAATTTTCACTGATTTTCTGATTATTGTTTACATGTACAACTTCAGACGAATTCGGCGTTATTATTGTGAAACAGAAAGACAAAAACAGGATGGAACAGAAAAAGAAAAGGAGCAACACAAAACTTACTCGCTTCATCACGTAAGAACGCGCGTGAACTGAGAGGAGCCACTCGACAGTGACGCAATGAGCAGAAAGGAGAAAAATCTCGGTACTGCCCACGGCCATCTCTTTCAGATGTCAGAACTTCCAACGCCTTCGAAGGTAGGCCACCGGTGACACAGGCAGAAACTAATTTGAAGTGCAGGCAGTAGGGGTGTTGTGTTGCTGTGCTCCTCTATCAGGCGGTTAGCTTGACAAATGAGGACAGAGTGCGGCCCGTGGTGTGGTCTGCCATGGCTCAACGCGGCCGGTTGGAGCCAACCAACCCCCACCTCCAATTCTCCCACCCCCGTCTTCCGTCTTTATCGGATTTCGGCCCGACGTCAGTCCCCTGCAATTAGTTTCCGGGCTGCCCATCCCAGCGGCTCGCCATCCCGTCTGAAGTGAAGTGGAGTGAAGGCAGGGCAAGGATGGGGAGAGGAGTAGAGAGGAATGGAGGGAAGTGGCCCGATAAAGTCCGGCTCGCCGCTGATACCTGGCCGCTCGGTGCGCTGATTAAGCGTGCGCCTGCTACCGCCGTTATTTCTTGTTTAGGGCGGTGGCAGCTAGCAGCCGAGTACCGCGCCACTGACAAACTCCTAATTGTTATGGGGGACTTGAGTGCGAATATTGGACGGGGGGAAAAAGAACAAAAGGGAAAGCCGACTGCTATATTTTGCACAAAGCACGATTTAATCGTTCGTGACATTTTAGGAAGCTCCAAAGAGCTGTTCTGACGCTGCGCTTCGTAATGGAACCAAGGTATCAGAAGAATCACGAGACGTCTATGGGATCTGTTTACTTACAAAAAGTGTTCGACAATGTAAAATGGTGTGAGACCTTCGAAATTCCCAGGAAAATAGGTGTAAGCTATATGGAAAGACAATTAAGATTCATTATGTACAAGGAACAGGATGGAAAATTAATACTTCAAGAAAAAGAACGATGTGATCGAATTAGAAAGGGTATAACAGGGTTGTAGCCTTTTGCCCCAACAGTTCCGTCGAAGAAGCACTAACGAAAATGAAGGAATGGTTTAGGAACGGGTTTAAAATTCAGGATGAAGAGATATCAATGATAAGATTCGCTGAAGGCATTTCTATCCGCAATGAAACGGAGTAAGAGGTCCATGCTCTGTTGAAAATAATGAACACTCTAATGAGCACACGCTATATGGTTCAAATGGCTCTGAGCACTATGCGACTTAACTTCTGAGGTCATCAGTCGCCTAGAACTTAGAACTACTTAAACCTAACTAACCTAAGGGCGTCACACACATCCTTGCCCGAGGCAGGATTCGAACCTGCGACCGTAGCGGTCGCTCGGTTCCAGACTGTAGCGCCTAGAACCGCACAGCCACTCCGGCCGGCCCACACGCTGTAGATTGAGAGAAAAGCAAAGACGAAAGTAGTGAGGAATAACAGAATGAGATTAGTTATGAAATTAACAAAAATAATGGGATACCACGATGTAGAGGAAATGAAGGCATTCAGCTACCTTGGAAGCAAAATAACGAATAATGCACGAAGCAGGGAGGATTTAAGAAGCAGAGTAGCACAGGTAAAGAGGGCGTTTCTCTTTAAGAGGACACGATAAATCAGTCAGATATAAAGGCGTAAATTCAACTAAATATCTAGGAATTACAATTACGAACAACTTAAATTGGAAGGAACACACAGAAAATGTTGTGGGGAGGGCTAACCGAAGACTGTGTTTTATTGGCAGGACACTTAGAAAATGTAACAGATCTACTAAGAAGGCTGCCTAAAATAAGCTTGTCCGCCCTCTTTTAGAATACTGCTGCGCGGTGTCGGATGCTTACCAGATAGGACTGACTGAGTACATCGGAAAAGTTCAAAGAAGGGCAGCACGTTTTGTATTATCGCGAAATAGGGGAGAGAGTGTCACTGAAATGATACAGAATTTGGGCTGGGCGTCATTAAAAGAAAGGCGTTTTTCGTTGCGACGGAATCTTCTCACGAAATCCCAGTCACCAACTCTCTCCTCCGAATAAGAAAATATTATGTTGACACCGATTTACATTGGGAGAAACGATCACCACAATAAAATACGGGAAATAGAAGCTCGTACGGAAAGATATAGGTGTTCGTTCTTTCTGCGCGCTACACGAGATTGGAATAATAGAGAATTGTGAAGGTCGATGGATGAACCGTCTGCCAGGCACTTAAATGTGATTTGCAGAGTATCCATGTAAATGTAGATAGATAGAAGTCTACTAGCATAAAAATGTAGTACTTAATTTGAGGAAGAAATTTCTAAGAATGTACGTTTGGCGCACGGCAGTGTATGGGAGCGAATCCTAGACGGTGGGAAAACTGGAAAAGAAGAGAGCTGATACGTTTCAGATATGGCCCTAGACGGCTCAGTTGGGCCCGACCGACCGCCGTGTCATCCTCTTCTGCCAGTGCCGTCATCGAATGCGGTAAAGAGGGGCATGTGATCAGCACACCGCTCTGCCGGGAGTTGACGGGTTTCTTGACCTTGGAACTGCTACTAATCGTCGAGTAGATCCTCAGTTGGTTCACGTGGTTGAGTGCATCCTGTACGAACCCTCCCACTAAGAAAAAGTGCCTTCCAATATCGGGAATCGAAAGTAGATGTTCCACATGAGGGTCAACCGTGCTGCCTTGTGCGGCCTGATAAAAACTAAGGCAGTTATCAGCAAAATCGAAGACGAAAGGATTATGATAAGGAGAAGGTTCAATATGTTAGGAATCAGGGAATAATCTCCTTTGTACTAGAGGGATAATTTCCATTGAACTTGAGGGAGGTGCAGAGGGTGAAAACTCTTTCGGAAAACCGAGATTGAAGTATATCCAATAAATAATTGGGGATGTTGGGCTTAAGTGCTACTCTGAGCGAGAAGACTCACTACACACAAAAAAAAGAGTTCACACAAATTATTCGTAGAGAAGTGGGATGGATGGACTCGACTTAGAAAAAGATTAGTTTCGGTCCCAGAGAAATGTACCACATGCGAGACAATATTGCCCCTTGGACTTAAAAATATTTAAATATTTGTAGATTCAAGAACAGGTAAACCTACGTTTCTAGTATTTGTACACTGATATGAAGATCATAGCAGTGTTTAGACTGGACTACAGTCTTTGAAATTCTGAAGATAATGTGGACAGAATTTTTTTTTATTCATCAACCTTCGATGCGGCCCGCCGCGAATTACTCTCGTATGCCAACCCCTTCATCTCAGAGTAGCACTTGCAAGCTACGGCCTCAGTTATTTGTTGAATTTATTCCACTCTCTGTCTTCCTCTACAGTTATACCCTGCACAGCTCCCTCTAGTACCATGGAATTTATTCCGTGATGTCTTAAGAGGTATCCTGCCATCCTGTCCCTTCTCCTTTTCAGTGTTTTCCACATATTCCTTGTCTCGTCTATTCCGTGGAGAACCTCATTCCTTACCTTATCAATCCAAATAATTTTCACCATTCTTCTGTAGCACCATATCTCGAGTGCATCGTCTCATCTGTTCCGTTCTTCCCACATTCCATGTTTCACTACCATACAATGCTCCAACATACATTTTCAGAAATTTCTGGACACCCTGTGGTGGTTACGACTCCAGAAATCATTGATGTGGTGATGGATGACAGAAGAGTTAAGGTGCGTGAGATCGCTAGTGCTGTGGGCATCTCGAATGAATGGGTACATAATATTTTCCACAAACATTTGGACATGAGAAAGCTGTCCGCAAGATGGGTTCCGCAATTGCTCACGCTTGCGAAAAACAGAATCGTGTGAAGGATGGTTTGCAGCTGTTCAGGAAGAATCTGCAGGACTTTAAGCACAGTTTCGTCAGTGTGAATGTGAAACGTCCCCTTTTAACAATTATTCATGACTGTGCTTAAACTGACACACAATATTTAGTTACCGCAACGCAATCTGACTTTCAAAATTCCCTACAAAAGAATGGCCCTGACTAACATTAAACTATACCTTCACAAATCACTTACCTCACAAAAATCTTCGCTGCTCAAGCTACTGCAATACAGCGAGCGCCACTACTGCCAGCTAAATAAAAGATTCAAACTATGGAAGGCACTAACTACTGATAGGGATATTAATAGAGAACAAACAATGTATTTACCTTGATATCATCATATAGAAATATAGCAGTTCATGACAAATTTCAAAACTCCGCCATCTCTCTCGCCACATCCACCACTGCTGGCGGCTCACCTCCAACTGCGCAACGAAACGCGCTGTTCACAGCCAGCTGCCGCTGCCCAACACTACAATGGCAGACAACAATGCAAACTAGCCACAGACTGCACACAGCACAGCCAGTGATTTTCATATTGAGCGCTACGTAACGTTGCCAATAAGAAAACATAAACAGCCTACTTACATAGAGAAAACATAAACAGCCTACTTACAAATGTGACATGGATACATTACTATACTCTTGAGACCAAACAACAATCTAAACAATGGGTTACCAAGGGAGAATCTTCACCATAAAAGGCGAAGACCATTCCTTCGGCCGGAAAGGTTATGGGAACTGTCTTTTGGGATTCGCAAGGGATAATCCTCGGCGACTATCTGGAAAAGGGTAAAACTATAACAGGTGCATATTATTCATCGTTATTGGACCATTTGAAAACCGAGCTGCAAGAAAAACGCCGGCAATTGGACCGCAAAAAAGTCGTTTTCCATCACGACAATGCACCAGCACACATCTCAGCAGTTGTGGTCCCAAAATTAATGGAAATAGGATTCCAGCTCGTTTCACATCCCCCCTATTCTCCAGACTTGGCTCCCTGGGACTACTATTTGTTCCCCAATTTGAAGAAATAACTGGCGGAGTAAAGATTTTGTTCAAACGAGGAGGTGATTGCCGAAACCAATAGCTATTTTGCAGACTTGGACAATTCCTGATTGCCGAAACCAATAGCTATTTTGCAGACTTGGACAATTCCTATTATTCGCAAGGGATCAACAAATTACAACAGCGTTGGACGAAGTGTATAAGTCTAAAAGGAGACTATGTCAAAAACTAAAAAAGGTTTACCCCAAACACATAAGTAGTTTTTATTTTTGCACGGACTTTTCAAACGCCCCTTTTACGCAAGTTTCGTTACATATCAGGTTACTCCAAGACGTACAATTTTCTTTACTGGTAGGGACACTCTGATGGAGATGTGGAAGGCATCTGTGTACAAGTGTTTATACACTAACGGAAAAAAAGTCGCAACGTGGCACCACAGTGGCACAACGAACTGTTGTATATGGGCTAGTTCAAGGACACGTCCGAAGCAGAACCCCTGTAGCGTGCATTCCACTGACCCCAAACCACCGGCTTCAATGGTGTCATGCGAGAGCTTATTGGAGGGCAGGGTGAAAGTCTGTTGCTTTCTGATAAATGGTTCTGCCTCCGTTCCAGTAACTGCTATGTGCTGGACACACTGGACCACAGCTAGAGTTAGGGTCTGAGGTGTGCTTTCGTGTGACAGCAGGAGCACTCTGGTGGCTATCCCACGCACCATGACTGCTAATTTGTACGTCAACCTAGTGATGCAGTCTGTTGTGCTGCCATTCATCAATAGCATTGCGGGGGGTGTTTTCCAGCAGGATAACGCTCGCCCGCATATTTCTTTTGTAACCCAGCATGCTCTACGGAGTGTCTACATGTTGCCTTGGCCTGCTCGACCACCAAATTTGTCTGCAATCGAGTACATACGGGATACCAGCGGACGACTCCAGCGCCATCCACAAACGACATTAACCGTCCCTTTATTGACCGATCAAGTGTAACAGGCATGGAACTCTATCCAACAACCTGACATCAGGCACCTTGCATGTTTGTATGCTTGTGTTCAACATTCTGGGGTTCACACTGATTATTAATGAACCAGAATTTCAAATTTGCAATGGGTTATGTCGCGCTTACATTAATCGGCGATCTTGCAACGTTAATCACTTACGTACGTTACCTAGGCAAATTAATTCACGAAATTTCAGTACTCTAAATTAATTATTTCTTGATATACTCATTAGAGTTGGTCGTTTTTGGGATACTAAAGAAACATGGATAAATGATAAATAAATATAGGAATTAGCTAATAGTACTGTCTGATAGAACGTTCCATCGCACGTCTGTTTCCGTCGCCACTTCCTGCTTTCGTCGTCGCAAAGTCCACTATTGTTTTATAACAACATTTCCGCAGTTGGGTAACACTGTAACGGACACGATCACCCAAGGTCAACATGTAATATGACACGACTAGATGCGACCTGCTTTAGTGCACCGTCTGTCGCCATTGTGGCGTACACCCATACACTGAAGCGCCAAAAGTTATGGGATATATCCTAACATCGAGTCAGACATTCTTTTGCCCGCCGCACTGCAGCAACTCGACGTAGCGTTGGCTCAACTGGTCGTTGGAAGTCCACTGCAAAAATACTGAGCCATGCTGCCTCTATAGCCGTCCATACTTCCAAAACTGTTGCCGGGGCAGGATTATGTACACGAACTGACCTATCAAATTGATGTCGGCTGATCTGGATGACCAGATCATTCGCTCGAATTGTCCAGTACGTTCTTCAAACTAATCGCGAACTATTATGGCCCGGTGACATGGTGCACTGTCATCCATAAAACTTCCATCGTTGTTTGGAAACACGAGGTCCAAAACTGCTGCCGGGGCAGGATTATGTACACGAACTGACCTATCAAATTGATGTCGGCTGATCTGGATGGCCAGGTCATTCGCTCGAATTGTCCAGTACGTTCTTCAAACTAATCGCGAACTATTATGGCCCGGTGACATGGTGCACTGTCATCCATAAAACTTCCATCGTTGTTTGGAAACACGAGGTCCGTGAATGGCCGCAAATGGTCTCCAAGTGGCCGAATGTAACCACGTCCAGTCGATGATCGGTTCACTTGGACCAGAGGATCCAATCCGTTCAATGTAAACACATCCCATACAACTATAGAACCACACCTAACTTGCACAGTGCCTTGCTTACAACTTGGATCGATGGCTTTCCTGGGATCTGCGCCACACTCGAACCCTACCATCAGTTCTTACCAACTGAAATCTGCTCTCATCTGAACAGGCCACGGTTTTCCAGTCGTCTGGGCTCCAACCGATACGGTCATGAACTCAGGAGAGGCGCTACAGGGGATATAGTGTTGTTAGCGAAGGCACTCGCGTCGACCGTCTGCTGCCGTAGCCCATTAACGCTAAATTTCAAAATGGCTCTGAGCACTATGGGACTTAACATCTGTGGTCATCAGTCCCCTAGAACTTAGAACTACTTAAACCTAACTAACCTAAGGACATCACACACATCCATGCCCGAGGCAGGATTCGAACCTGCGACCGTAGCAGTCGCGCGGTTCCGGACTGAGCGCCTAGAACCGCTAGACCACCGCGGCCGGCGCCAAATTTCACCGCACTGTCCTGACGGATACGTTCGTCGTACGTTGCACATTGATTTCTGCGTTATGACAGCATCTTTCCTTGCCCCAGTTTTGAAGAAGGGTCGTGGAGCAGATGCGCAGAAGTATAGGCCTATGTCTCTGACATCGATCTGTTGTAGAATCTTAGAACATGTTTTTTGCTCGCGTATCATGTCATTTCTGGAAACCCACAATCTACTCTGTAGGAAACAACGTGGATTCCGCAAACAGCGATCGTGTGAGACATAACTCGCTTTATTTGTTCATGAGACCCAGAAAATATTAGATACAGGCTCCCAGGCAGTTACCCCTTTCCTTCCGGAAGGCGTTCGGTACAGTTCCGCACTGTCGCCTGACAAACAAAGTAAGAGCCTACGGAATATCAGACCAGCTGTGTGGCTGGATTGAAGAGTTTTTTGCAAACAGAACACAGCATGTTGTTCTCAATGGAGAGACGTCTACAGACGTTAAAGTAACCTCTGGCGTGGCACAGGGGAGTGTTATGGGACCATTGCTTTTCACAATTTATATAAATGACCTAGTAGATAGTGTCGGAACTTCCATGTGGCTTTTCGCAGATGATGCTGTAGTATACAGAGAAGTTTCAGCATTAGAAAATTGCAGCGAAATGCAGGAAGATCTGCAGCGGATAGGCACTTGGTGCAGCGAGTGGCAACTGACACTTAACATAGACAAATGTAATATATTGCGAATACATAGAAAGAAGTATCCTTTATTGTATGATTATATGATAGCGGAACAAACACTGGTAGAAGTTACTTCTGTAAAATATCTGGGAGGATGCGTACGGAACGATTTGAAGTGGAATGATCATGTAAAATTAATTGTTGGTAAGGCGGGTGCCAGGTTGAGAGTCATTGGGAGAGTCCTTAGAAAATGTAGTCCATCAACAAAGGAGGTGGCTTACAAAATACTCGTTCGACCTGTACTTGAGTATTGCTCATGAGTGTGGGATCCGTACCAGTTCGGGTTGACAGGAGATAGAGAAGATCCATGGAAGAGCGGCGCGTTCGGTCACAGGGTTATTTGGTAAGCGTGATAGCGTTACGGAGATGTTTAGCAAACTCAAGTGGCAGACTCTGCAAGCGAGGCGTTCTGCATCGCGGTGTGGCTTGCTGTCCAGGTTTCGAGAGGGTGCGTTTCTGGATTAGGTATCGAATATATTGCTTTCCCCGACTTATACGTGCCGAGGAGATCACGAATGTAAAATTAGAGAGATTCGAGAGCGCACGGAGGCTTTGCGGCAGTCGTTCTTCCCGCGAACCATATGCGGCTGGAACAGGAGAGGGAGGTAATGACAGTGGCACGTAATGTGCCCACCGCCACACACCGTTGGGTGGCTTGCGGAGTATAAATGTAGATGTAGATGTAGATGTCTGTTAGCACTGACGAGTCTGCTCAAAAGCCGCTGCTCTCGGTCGTTAAGTAAATGCCGCCCACCGTTATCTAGTCTGTGGTGAGAGGTAATGCCTGAAATTTGATATTTTCGGTGGCACACTCTTGATGCTGTGGATGTCGGAATATTGAATTCCTGTTAATGGCCGTCGTGCAGCTATAATCGCGTCGGAAACCGTTTACATGAATCACCTGAGTATAAATGAGAGCTCCCCCAATGCATTGCCCTTTTATACCATTTATCCACGCGGTGCTTACGGCGCTTAGTGCACCCTTCCTACCGCGCCTCACCAGGTCTCCCGTCTATATAGCACGTGCTAGACCCTTCTTCGCTCTCCGACACAGGTCCAGCCCGTTGACGCCACACGAAGGTGGAAGCGGATGTATTTCTTACACAAAACGACATTCAAAGTTGGAAGCGTAGACTGTGCCATAGCGGGCCGGCTCCTATCAGCTCGACACGTACCTGCAATGACGACACGTGCCATTCAGCTCGTTGCGTGGGAAAGCGAGGCCGGACAGCGTTAAACACTCCGACGTTGCAGCGCGGTTATAATTAATGCTATATCAATAGCTGACAGTACAGAACGGTTCCCTATCTCGTTATTTACACTATCTGATTATTGACTACTTTAAGTAGTCTGCTACTTTGGACGTATGAATAGGCCAACGAAACGGTATGTGGCGTCTCAAAAATTCCGTCAAACGCACCGGTTTGTGGCGTCTGCTAGGGGGCACGATTATTTCCTTTATAGACCATATTGGGCGGCCCCAGGGCGTACTATTATGAATCTTTGTGCTCGTATTATGATTAACTGGAGGTACACGATGTCTTATATGTGCAAAACGAAAATCATGGATGTCCTTAGTAACCGGAAAGAAACAGCTAATGTGGAAATGCATTTTCTGCCCCCCCCCCCCCTAGAAGATATTCGCAGTTTCTCACTAATTTACTGTTTTATTTAATAAGAAATGCTGCATGTTTTCTCGGATTGTACAAGTGCATTCTTGTATTTAAAATGTTTATTAAAAGCAGTTCTTCACTGGTTTACTGTTTTATTTAATAAGAAGTGCTGTATGTTGTCTCGCGTCCTTGTTTCCTGAGACTAGTATGACCTGCCCCCCCCCCCCCCCCCCCCTAGTTCAGATTTCAGATCCTGGGTACGTCTGTGAAGGTTCTTAATAATGATTTATAGTTCCAAAAAGTGTTTTTTCAAAATTATGTCATTGAAATTGACACTGAGGTGACAGCCCATGCGATAGTGACATGCACATTTACAAATGGTGGTAGTATCGCCTATAGAAGGTATAAAAGCGCAGTACGTCGGTGGAACTTTCGTTTGTATTCACGTGATTCATGTGAGAATGTTTCCGACGTGATTCTGGCCGCACGGCGGGTATTAACAGTCTCTGGCCGCACGGCGGGTATTAACAGTCTTTGAACGCGGAGTGGTAGCTGGAGCTAGACGCATGGAACATTCCTTTTCGAAAATCTTCGGGGAATTCAATATTCCGAGATCCAGAGTGTCAAGAATGTGCCGAGAATACCAAATTTCAGGCATTACCTTTCATCACGAACAGCGCTTTGGCTGACGGCATACACTTAAGGACCGAGAGCAGCGGCGTTTGAGTAGATTTGTAAGTGCTAATAGACAAGCGACACTGCGTAAAATAACCTCATAAATCAGCGTGAAACGGACGACGAACGTATCCGTTGGGATAGCGCGGCGAAATTTGGCGTTAATGGGCTATGGCAGCATACGATCGATGCCAGTGTCTTTGCTAACAGCGCCACATTGCCTGCAGCGCCCCTCCTGGACTCTGACCATATTGGTTGGACCCAGTGATCTCTGTACTACCTGGATGTTGAACTTCAGCTGCCTGATCGTGCCAGCCATAGATGCTCATATCTCGTTTCTTGCCAAACTACAACATGGCTGCTTAGATGTGTCACTAGAACACGAAAAGAAAATACTTTTCGGTTCCGCCCCACATGAGCCTATTACATCACATGTTGACGTAAAGTTCAAGACAAGAAATAAGTCTCCAATTCTTCGTCACGTACAGCCCGATGCAAATTTGTTTGCCAAACTACAACATGGCGGACGATGCAGAGCACACGAATCTGCAGACACGCTTCAGTTCTATACTCAGAGACCAGACTTCTACATCCACGTTGTATAGAGATCATTGATTGGAGCCTAGTCGACTGGGAAAGCGTGGTCTGGTCCCGATTTCAGTTGGTAAGAGCTAACGGTAGGGTTCGAGTGTGGCGCAGATCTCATGAAGCCATGAAAACAAGATGTCAACAAGGCATTGTGCAACTTGATGGTGGATCCATAATGGTGTGGGCTCTGTTTACATGGAATGGACTGGGTCCTCTGGTCCAACTGAACCGATCATTGACTGGGAATTGTTATGTTCATCTACTTTAAGATCATCTGCAGGAGTTCATAGACTTCTTATTTCCAAACGCAGTTGATCGCGACTGATTTGAATAACATTCGGGATAATTTGACCATCCAGATCGAACATTTATGGGACCCAATGGAGAGGTCAGTTGATGCACAACGTCCTGCACTGGCACCGCTTTCGCAATTATGGACTGCTATAGAGCCATCATGGCTCAGTATTTCTGAAGGGGACTTTCAACGACCTGTTGAGTCCTGCCACGTCGGGCAAAAGAAGGTCCGCCACAATATTCGGACATATCCCATGACTTTTGTCACCTCTGAGTATGGTGATTAGTAATTGTTCCTGCCAACACTAGTGCTAATCCTGGAGATATTTTTTCTCTCGCTGTGATTTTCATCCGTTATGTGGCACAACCTGTGTGTGTGTGTGTGGATCCCTTCCCAAAGTTGCATCGGATAATGAGGCAGGTACTGTAGCGTCATCCTCTCAGAGAGTATGACTCCAGTGCAATGTGGGTGTGCTGTGAGCTCTGGAGGATCCAGCATTTGCACACTGGCTGTCGACAGGATCAGTGCGAGATGCATATGATCTCCAGACATGTGGACAAAGGCTGCCTTCTGATACGTCCGACACTGTAAGACTGCTTGCTGTTGCGCTAGCCAGTCACTGCGTTAATAAATTCTAATTGACCCTGACCTTACGTCTTGCTGCATCCGACTGGGTAACAAAGGCTATCAGTAATTTCTCGTCTGTTTTCCATGTCTAGAGTGATGTGTGTAAGCACTCGTTTTTGAGCTACCTTCCATTTATACTTGGAGCAGGAAACTGTGTACTAAATGAATCTTGTGCCTACAGACAGTGACTGTTAGGTAGCAAGAGTCCACACTGTCTTTTGGTAGATACATGTCCCCTACATAAAATCTGTCAACCATGCAGGCTGCGCCCATTCCCATAAGCAGTAGGATAATGCACCGATCCCAAGTTTTAAATTTACAGCCATTTTTGAAGAAAAACTGCTATTTTTGAACCATAAATCTTTAATAAATTATCTGATGCTTAACCTGTGGCGTATAGGGCACGAATGCCGTGTGGCTAGTAAGACCATGGGTGAGTGGTTGGAATAGCAACTGCAATGCCACAATTACACTGCACTTGACCGCCGTGCGCATGTTCAGTCACCGAGTTCAAAAAAGGGTTGTTGGTAGTTTTTGACAAAAGATTACGAGAAGAAACATGACCCCAGAGTATAAAGTGTCAGAAACAGAGTTGCTTATCACAGTAGGAACATTCATGCGTGAAACAGTCTTCCGAGTTAACTGCAATTTAATATAAAAATGCGTTCAGGCTGTTATGTGAAACCTCTCTT